>NW_016107836.1:1135229-1135788 GCF_001604975.1 Cebus imitator
TTTTTTAAGTTTCCATGTTTGTTTCCTCATTTGCTGAGATGTTTTTTATCATGAAGGATGTTGGATATTGTGAAATGCTTTTCCTGAATCTACTGAAATGACCATATAGCTTTTTAAATGTCTTTTAATATGGTGAATTATATTGATTGCTTTTTTTTTAATAAAGAAGAAAGGAAGGAAGAAAAAAAAAGAACAAAAAAAAAAGAAGGAGAGGAAGAAAGAGAAAGAGGAAGAGGGAGAGAGAACGGGGTGTTGCTTTATTGCCCGGGCTAGAATGTAGTCTAAAAATGGGTATGCCTATAATTGTGCTTAATAATAGAGACATGAAAAAAAAAATGAGGGAAGAAAATAACAAACAAGCAGCCAACCAATATTTCATTTAAACCTGTAAATAGATGCGATGTGGTACTGATAAGAGTGTATATTTTGTGTATTTAAAGTGGAGAGTTCTATAAATGTTAATTAAGTTTACTCGTTCTGGATCTGAGTTCAAATCCTGGGTATCGTTGTTAATTTTCTGTCTGATTGAGCTGTCTAATATTGATGTTGAAGTCTCCCA
>NW_016107836.1:1136128-1139212 GCF_001604975.1 Cebus imitator
TCCATTAATTCACTTATATTTCTCTCTAAATTGTGTATTTTTGTTAACATTTCATCAAACCTTTTTTCAAAGTTCTTAGTTTCTTTGCACTGGGTTAAAACAAGTTCTTTTAATTCACAGAAGTTTCTTATCATCCACCTTTTGAAGGCTGCTTCTGTTAATGGAACACACTCCTTCTCCATCAGGCCTTGTTCCATTGCTGATGAGGAACTGTGATCCCCTGTAGAGGGAGAGGCATTCTGATTTTGGGTATTCTCAGCCTTTTTAGGCTGTTTTCTTCCCTTCATTATAAATTCATTATAAATTTATCCATCTTTATAATTACCGTCTTTATAATTGGGTTTCTGAGTGGACCTCCAATTTGTTGATTCCCAGCGCTAAAATCTGAGCAACCCACTGCACCGGCCAAAACAGCGGCGTTATGTTTGATGGTGCTTTTCTGACTCTGCACAAAGAACCACCGCACCAAGGCAGCAGCAAAACTGCCTCGCCGGCCACAAGAGTTGTGCTGGGGATCCTGTGGGCCTCCTCCACTGGGAATCTCCTGGTGCGTGAGCAACAAAAATTCGTCTGAAAGTGTGGCGTCCTCTCATTCTCTGCGCTTTCACTAGGAGCTACAATCCCGAGCTGCTAGTGATCAGATGCCAGCTTTGATCTGTCTCCAGGAGAACTGCTTGAACCCAGGAGGCAAGATGCAGTGAACCGAGATCGTGCCACTGCACTCCAGCCTGGTGCCTGGTGACAGAGTGAGACTCTGTCTCGGAGGAAAAAAAAAAAAAAAGTTAGATTTTGGAGCATTTTGGGTTTTGGAACATTTCAGATTTTTAAAAATTAATTTTTTTGAGACGGAGCATTTCTCTGTTGCCCAGGCGGGAGTGCAGTGGCACAATCGTGGCTCACTGCAATCTCAGCCTCTTGGGTTCAAACGATTCTCCTACCTCAGCCATCCAAGTAGCTGGGATTACAGGCGCCCACCACCATGCTCAGTTAAATTTTATATTTTTAGTAGAGATGGGGTTTCACCATTTTGGTCAGGCTGGTGTTGAACTCCTGACCCCTGGTGATCCACCCGCCTTGGCCTCTCAAAGTGTTAGGATTACAGGCATGAGCCACTGCATCCATGCATCCAGCTTTTTTTTTTTTTTTTTTTTGAGACGGAATCTCACTCTGTCGCCCAGACTGGAGTGCAGTGGGGTGATCTTGGGCCACTGCAACCTCTTTATCCCGGGTTCAAGTGATTCTCCTGCCTCAGCCTCCCAAGTAGCTGAGATTACAGGCGCATGCCACCATGCCTGGCTAATTTTTGTATTTTTTTGTAGAAACAGAGATTTATCATGTTGGCCAAGCTGTTCTTGGACTTCTGACCTCAGGTGATCCACCTGCCTCAGCCTCCCAAAGTTCTGGGATTACAGGTGTGAGCCACCGTGCCTGGCCTGGATTTTTGAATTAGAGATACTCAATCTGTATATATCTTTTAAAAAGTAAAAGTGGTTACATCTAGATTGTGTGTCACATAAATTTACTCTTCTTACCTGATTTCTAATTTTTCTTTATTGAACTGATGTAAGAACAGCAAAGTCTTAAAATAGTTTTCAAATTCTTTCAAAGTTTGACTCAAATGCCATTTTTTCCAGTTTTTATTTGGTTTGTTTGTTTGTTTTTGAGACGGAGTCTCACTCTGTTGCCAGGCTGGAGTGCAGTGGTGCAATCTGGGCTCACTGCAACCTCCACCTCCTGGGTCAAGCCATTCTCCTGCTTCTGCCTGCTGAGTAGCCAAAACTACAGGTGTGCACCACCATGCCCAGCTATTTTTTTTTTTTTTTTTTGTATTTTTAGTAGAGACGGGGTTTCACCATGTTAGCCAGGATGGTCTCGATCTCCTGACCTCTTAATCTGCCTCCCTAAATGTTGGGATTACAGGTGTGAGCCACCATGCTCGGCCTTTTTTTTTTTTTTTTTTTTTTTTAAGATAAGGTCTCCCTCTGTCACCCAGGCTGGAGTGCAGTGGCCCGATTTTGGCCAATTTCAAGCAATTTTCCTGCCTCAGCCTTTTGAATAGTTAGGATTACAGGCACCTGCTACCATGCCCGGCTAATTTTTGTATTTTTAGTAGAGACGGGGTTTCACCATGTTGCCCAGGCTGGTCTTGCACTCCTGGACTTAAGTGATCCAACTGCCTTGGCCTCACAAAGTGTTGGGATTACAGGCATAAGCCATGGCGCGTGGCCCCAATTTTTCCAGTGTTTTTAATGAATAATTTCAAAAAGATAAAGGGTCAAATAATAACACAATGAACACCCGTACACCTACCACCTTGATTAACATTTTGGTGAGTTTGCTTTATAAAAAAATAAAAAAAATCCAGCTCCCCCCCAGAAAAACTATGTATGTAAAAACTATGTAAATACATAGATTTTCTGGGGGGAAGCCAGATTTATTTTATTTTTATTTTTCTAACTAGAGTCTTTTAGTATTACAGTTTGAGGTTTTGTTTGCAAAATAATATGAAAATAAATTTCAGACATTTTGACAATCCCAAAATAGTCAATTTGTACTTTCTGTGAATAATGACATTCTCCTCCATATTCACATAACATAAGATATAAAGGGGCTGAGTGTGGTAGCTCACGCTTGTAATCTCAGCACTTTGGGAGACCAAGGGGGGAAGATCACTTGAGCACAAGAGTTTGAGACAAACATGGGCAACATCACACTACCCCTCTACATCAGCTAATTTTAAAAATTAGCTGAGTTTGGTGTCACATGCTTGTGGTCCCAGTTGCTTGGGAAGTGGGAGGGTTGCTTGAGCCCAAGAGTTAAAGGCTGCAGTGAGCTATGATCACACCACTGCACTCCAGCCTGGCCAACAGAGACCTGGTTTCAAAAAACTTAAATTGATGATTAGAAAAAAAATCATAAATAAAAAGATGTGCTCACAATGGCAATAACAACTATAAAACATCCAGGAATGGCTCTTGTTCTGGTCACTTACAACTTTCCAATTGCCAAATGCAGTGGTCAGTATTAGTCCTTTCTATCTTATTCAATCTACCTGCAGCATTTGGTGAAGTTGATCACTCCCTT
>NW_016107836.1:1139372-1145846 GCF_001604975.1 Cebus imitator
CCATGCCCAGCTAATTTTTTGTATTTTTAGTAGAGACGGGGTTTCACCATGTTGACCAGGATGGTCTCGATCTCTTGACCTCGTGATCCACCCGCCTCGGCCTCCCAAAGTGCTGAGATTACAGGCTTGAGCCACCGCGCCCGGCCGATCACTCCCTTCTTTTGGAGCCTTTTTTTAAAAAAAAGAACAAAAAACCCCCCAAAAAACAAAGAACAAGGTCTTATATAAATAAATAAATAAAACAAGGTCTTGCTTTCACTCAGACTGGAGTGCAGTGACACAAATCACGGCTCACTGCGGCCTCAGGCTTAAGCACTCCTCCTGCCTCAGCCTCCCAAGTGACTGGGACTACAGGCATGCACTGCCATGCCCAGCTAATTGTTAAGTTTTTTGTAGAAATGAGGGTCTTGCTTTGTTGCCCAGGCTGATCTTGAACTCCTGGCCTCAAGGGATCCTGTTGCCTCGGCCTCTCAAAGTGCTGGGATTATAGATAGGTATGAGCCACTGTATTCAGTCTGGAAACATTTTCTTCACATCCAGAACACAAATTTCTTGGTTTTGCAACTACTTTATTGGCCACAATTATGTAAATATGTGTTTTATGAATGATGTTGGCTGATACACACACGTGTGTGTGTGTATCAGCCAACATCATTCATAAAACAAATACAGCACTATTAACCCCCAACACATAAATTGCAATATTTTTATTACTATGGATTTTGTTGACTGCAGTGTCTCCATGAATCCCCCAGGTGGCAGACAAATACAATTTCCATCTAACAAACTTGGTAAGAACATTGCTTTCTTATCATGAATCATTCAGAAATATTAAACAGAAGTCTAGAATACAGTCCAAGTATATTTATCATATAATTCAGAAACTGACTTCTTGTAACAGTTTTATTAGAAACATAAATGGCAGTTGTTTAATTGGTGAACAATCATTGTAATTAAACACTCAAAAATATATATTTTATGTGATTCATCATCCCAAACACTTAGAAATGTATCTGCTGGCTATGAAAACTAGTTTTGGAATTTTCTTTGGAATCTGAAAAACAAAATCAATTAAACGTCACTTATAATAAAGCGAAAAGCTCTTAACCAACTGATGGTATTTTAAAAATTCTTTGGTGATTTCTATGGTTATTTCTTATTTAAATCTCATGCATGTCGTAGTTAAAACGGGTCATCAAAGGCCGGGTGTCTGTTCTATTTGATATAACATATAAACTTGCTATAAATACATTGTGTACTCTCCCTCCTCACTCTGACAGCTGTATTTTCCTAATGTCTCTTTATTATTTTGATCTATTTTACAGAAAATATTAACATGCCCATGACTACAGCTATGTAGAGGGATGGGCAAATATTTTAACAGCTTGTATGAGAGGGACACAAATATATCTGGGGTTTTATTTTTAAAGTATGTATAGCACTTCCAAAAAATAAATCCGCCCCCCCCTCGCCCCTGTAACATGAGGTAACTGACTAGAATGACTATTGACTCATCATCAATTAAAATGTTGATTAATTGGTGACTCTGGTTGCCCAAAAAAAAAAAAAAAAGAATGTTGATTAAACACATCTCACACACATTTCCTAAATTTAATTGACTCTATTGCTTGAGTTTAAAATTACTTAAAAAGTAAAATAACTAGAGATAATCAGTTGAAAAGTATGGGCCTTGTTAAATTATCTTCAATGTTCTAAATGTTTTTTAAACTTTCTTAAATTTGCCAAAATATTAAAACAACATTGGAAAACACTGAGAGAAAAAAGCTAATCATAATCTCATCACTTTGAAAAATTTTTATTTCTCATAGTCCCTTTTTGTCTTCAATCACATTCATATACTTTTTTCCATTGGAGTAAATATTAGGCATATATAATTTTTATTAATGTCGAGGGCTACTTGGGGTTGTATTTATTTATTTGTTTATTTAGAGACAGGAGTCTCACTCTGTCATCCAGGCTGGAATGCAGTGGCACAATCATAGCTCACTGCAGTTTCAAACTCTTGGGCTCCATCAAGGGATCCTCCTGCCTTGGCCTCTCAGAGTGCTTGGATTACAGGCATGAGCCACTGTACTCAGCTTATTTTTGGTTTTAAAAGGTGTGGGACCCATGCTAACTAGTATGACATAAACTATACTGCCTCCTATTGTCTTCCTAAGACAAGAAGTGAAATCCCTTTGTCTAGGAAGGACACTTGAGTCAGAATCTACACAGTAGATGTACTCCAAACTGATTAAACAGTCTCATGAACTTAAAAGGTTAATGCTCAAAGAAAAGAGAGAGAGAATATGTGGACACCAGTGTAATCAGTCCTAGCACTGCCTTGGCTATGAAATGGCTTAGTAATTTTAAACCATATATGTCCTTATGGTCAAATCCTTTTTCCCTAAGACTGAATGAATGTTTGTTCTTTGCAACCCAAAGTGCCACATAACTACATTTTAACAAATTGTCAATTCATGTCCTCTTTCCTCTTCTTTTTCTGTGTTCCCTCACCTTTTATGTGGGCCTCTTCACCTAATGATTCACTTGAAATAGAAGTAGTTTTTATTTTGCTTTTTTTTTTTTTTTTTTTTGAGACGGAGTTTCACTCTTGTTACCCAGGCTGGAGTGCAATGGCGCCATCTCGGCTCACCGCAACCTCTGCCTCCTGGGTTCAGGCAATTCTCCTGCCTCAGCCTCCCGAGTAGCTGGAACTACAGGTATGCGCCACCATGCCCAGCTAATTTTTTGTATTTCTAGTAGAGACGGGGTTTCACCATGTTGACCAGGATGGTCTCGATCTCTTGACCTCGTGATCCACCCGCCTCGGCCTCCCAAAGTGCTGGGATTACAGGTGTGAGCCACCACGCCCGGCCCCAGAAGTAATTTTTAAAAACAGAATTTTTTTTACCAACTCTGAAAACAGCTTGGTGTTGTTTAAAAGTAATGAATATGTTAGAACTTTCCTTCCACAGTTTCATTATTATCCTTCATCCTGGGAATTATATAAAGGATTTATTCATTTTCTAAGAGAAAAATCTACAATTCCATAAATTTACATTATTTAAAATGCCATGTCTGTTTTCAGTGCATGAACTTGACCCACAAAGAGCTCTCAGTAAAGTGTGTGTACCTCATAATCTTTGGTGTGATAATACTCTGCACAGTAGTACAATACTACTACTATACTCTGTATAGTGATTTTCATCCAAAGACTCTTCTAAATTCCTTTTATGAGGCAGAAAACACTTAGACTCTCTGATGGTCATTTTATTGTTTCCTAGTAATAGTACACAGAGAATGGAATGTGCTATCTCTGGCATGAAGAGTTCTGCTGGAAGTTTAGAGAGAATAAAATGTCTTCATACTTCAGCGACCAAACAGAAAACACTTGTGGAAGAGAGCAAGCAAAGTTCCAAGAAGTATATATTTACTATCTCTGTGCTGGTTAGTTGGAATTCTTTGTCGATGAGGTCATAGTTTTTATCCCAGTGTGGCTCATTTGTCTCTGCTGTTTTCCTTAATCATAGCATGCATGCCTAACCCCAGCCAACTGCTTGACAAGTGTCTTTTCTTGAGCAAAAGGGGGCCTAAAAAGAGAATAAAATAATCTATGCAAATCCACTACTATAATTGGAAAAATAATTTAAAATATCCAATTAACAATGAATTTATAGAGTCATATTTTCATCTAGACACTAATTAGTGGTCATATAGTCTGTATATATAGGCACTGCCTATGTATACAGAAATAAAACAGTTTGGCCGGGGATGGTGGCTCACGCCTCTAATCCCAGCACTTTGAGAGGCTGAGGCAGGCAGATCACCAGGTCAGGAGTCCAAGGCCAGTCTGGCCAACATGGTGAAACCCTGTCTGTAATGAAAATACAAAAATTAGCCAGTCATGGTAGTGGGCACCTGTAATCCCAGCTACTCGGGAGGCTGAGGCAGGAGAATCACTTGAACATGGGAGGTGGAGGTTGCAGTGAACCGAGATTGTGTCACTGCACTCCAGCTTGGGCGATAAGACCAAGACTCTGTCTAAAAAAAAAAAAGAAAAAAGAAAACAACTCTTTTTTTTTTCTTTTCTTTTTGAGGCGGAGTCTTGCTCTGTTGCCCAGGCTGGAGTGCAGTGGTATGATCTCAGCTCACCTGGGAGGCGGAGGCCTCCCAGGTTCAAGAGATTCTTCTGCCTCAGCCTCCCAAGTAGCTGGTATTACAGGCATGTACCACCATGCCCTGCTATATTTTGTATTTTTAGTAGAGATAAGGTTTCACTGTGTTAGCTAGGCTGATTTTGAACTCCTGACCTCAGGTGATCCACCTGCCTCCCTAATTAGGCCTCATGCCTAATCCTAGCCTCCCAAAGTGCTAGGATTAGGCGTGAGCCATGGCCCCGAGGCAAAAATTCTTCAATGATTCTAGATAAATAATTGATCCACCTTAATGGTGGTGGGATTTCCCAAATGTATTTCATAATGTGTCAATCAATATATAGATAAGAGCCTTATTAAAACAGAGGAATCAAAGGGCTTTAATAGATTAAAAATCTGAGCACTCTAGTTTTACATCAACATCATCTGTTTGGGCCAGGCACAATGGCTCACATCTGTAATCCCAGCACTTTTGGAGGCCAAGGCAGGCAGATCTCTTGAGGCCAGGAGTTCGAGACCAGCCTGGCCAACATAGTGAAATGCCTTCTCTACTAAAAATACAAAAATTAGCTGGATGTGGTGGCACATGCCTGTAATATCAGTTACTTGGGAGGCTGAGGCAGGAGAATCACTTGAACCTGGGAGGCACAGGTTGCAGTTAGCCAAGATCACACCACTAAGAATTAGTGACAGAGTGAGACTCCATCCACCCCCAACCCCCAAAAAAATTGTTTGAAGCACACCAAATCAAACAGTAGTAGAGAAAAAATAATGATAATTTTTACTCCTTTGGCTACTTTGGTGACATAATCATTAGTAAAATAATTTGGTGCCATCTATGTGTAATATATTCCTTAGCATCTAACTTGGAAATCCAGCTATGTGAAAATTGGTTGATGATGATTGCTACAGTACTATTCAACAATAAACCAAAATGTAGGCTTTCAGCAAACTAAGTAATGATTTTTCTCTTAAAGTGAAATCCTAACAAGAAATTTATTAAGGAATTCAAATAAAAGAATGTGCAATTTTTATACATGACAAAAACCAACAAACATAACCTACTGTATTAGAAGTTTTTCGTTTTTGGTTCAAATTTTTGTGTAGGTATATATTGACATATAAGAAATTAGTCATATTGTGTCACTGATGATCCTCATCTGTAAAATAATTTGCCTTCACATTTTGGGAATCTAAGTCTTGTGAGTGACAATTTGGGGAGAGTTTCTACTGTCTTCTTACTCCTACTTGCACCAGTGACCATTACTGTGGCTCTTTTTAGAAAGGAAAAGTAGATGTTTCTTCTTGTTGTATCATAAAAGTTCCATATGCCCTATTCTTCATCATGTCTGCAAATGTTAAGTGGAATTATTTAAAAGCCTCATCTTTAAATATTTAATCTGCAAACCATTATTGAGGTCCTGCTCTGTACTTTGATTCAAAGATAAGTAGCATACAGACTCTGCCTTCCAGAAACTTGGTGTAGATTTCAATGCCTAGTTTCTAAATTCCTTTAAAAAATAAATAAATTCAGCTGGGCGTGGTGGCTCACGCCTGTAATCCCAGCACATTGTGGGGCTGAGGCGGGTGGATCACAAGGTCAGGAGTTCAAGACCAGCCTGACCAACATGGAGAAACTCATATCTACTAACAATACAGAATTAGCTGGGCATGGTGGCCCATGCCTGTAATCTCAGCCACTCAGGAGGCTGACGCAGGAGAATCACTTAAACCCAAGAGGCGAAGTTTGCAGTGAGCCAAGATTTCGCCACTGCACTCCAGCCTGGGTGACAGAGCAAGACTCTGTCTCAAAAAATAAAAAAACAAAAAAGAAGTAAGTAAATAAATTCAAGACTTCACTTTCATGAAGGTATTTAAACATTAGGATGCAACTATAAAAACATTAGGATGCAGCAGTAAGTTTGCCGACAATGTTAGATTTTTTAAACATTAAGCTGTCCATTGTCCCCAAATTGATCTATAGTTTCAAAGCAATTATAATCAAAATGCCTGCAGATTTTTTTAAGGATATTGATGAGCTGATTCTAAAATCCATATGGAAAAGAAGAACAAAATTGGAGGTCTTACACTAACTGGTTTCAAGACTTATCAAAACAGTGCAACACGTTCAGTGTCCTGGACACTTTGTTGTTTTGAAGACTAGTCAAGTGCAGCAGTGAGAAGGAAGGAAGGAGAACAAGGAGCCTGTAACTGACTGTGAGCAATCAATTGAGGTAACTCACTAGCTTTGGACCAGCCCTGGACACTTTGGAAAACGGTTTGATGATCTCTTTTTTTTTTTTTTTTTTTTTTTTTT
>NW_016107836.1:1146111-1147099 GCF_001604975.1 Cebus imitator
CGCTTAAAAGTGAGAACATGCAGTATTTGGTAAGAAAGTTTTTTTTTTTTTTTTTTTATTTGAGAGGGAGTCTCGCTATGGGACTCTGCAACCTCTGCCTCCCAGGTTCATACAATTATCCTGTCTCAGCCTCCCAAGTAGCTAGGATTACAGGTGTGTGCCACCACACCTGGATAATTTTTAAGTGGAGACGGGTTTCACCATCTTGGTCAGGCTGGTCTCAAACCCCTGACCTCCTGATCCATCCGCTCAACCTCCCAAAGTGCTGGGATTACAGGTGTGCCCAGCTGACAGTCTCTTATAAGGTTAGACATGTACTTGCTATATGACCCATCAATCCCACTCAAGTATGTTTCCAAGATGAATAAAAATGTATGTTCATATTAAAACCCATACACAAATGTGCATAGCAGCTTTATTTATAATATCTAAAAACTGTAAAAGAAACCAAATGTCTTTCAATTTATATTGGATAAGTGAACTGTGGTAAGTCTTTATGTAATGAAATACTATTTAGAAATTAAAAGGAATAACTATTATATGTGGAATAGTATAGAGGAATCCCAAATGCATTATGCTTAGTAAAAGAAACCAGACTCAAAAGACTACATACTGGTTGACTCCATTTATATGACATTCCGGAAAAGGAAAAACTGCAGGGGTGGACACTAGATGAGTGGTTGCCAGGAATAAGTATAGAAGTAGTGTTTTACTATGAAGGGGCAATATGAGGATGATTTTGGGTGGTATATGTATCTTCACAGTGGTGGCATTTCCAAAATTCTGGCCAGGCACAGCAGCTCACGCCTGTAATCCTAGCACTTTGGGAGGCTGAGGTGGGTGGATTGCCTGAGCTCAGGAGTTCGAGACCAGCCTCGGCAACATGGCGAAACCCCCATCTCTACTAAAAATACACACACACAAAGCCTAAGAAAAAATACAAAATTCTATGGATTTGTTAAACTCATAGAGCTATACACCAAAAAAA
>NW_016107836.1:1147129-1163930 GCF_001604975.1 Cebus imitator
AAAAAAAAAAAAAAAAAAAAGACTTAATTTTAAACTTAAAAACAGCACTTTGGGAGGCCGAGGCGGGTGGATCACGAGGTCAAGAGATCGAGACCATCCTGCTCAACATGGTGAAACCCCGTCTCTACTAAAAATACGAAAAATTAGCTGGGCATGGTGGCATGTGCCTGTAATCCCAGCTACTCAGGAGGCTGAGGCAGGAGAATTGCCTGAACCTGGGAGGTGGAGGTTACGGTGAGCCGAGATCGCACCATTGCACTTCAGGTTGGGTAATAGCTCCAGAAAGAAGCTGGAGGGCCAGGGAACCAGAATAATGCAATCGATAGAGGTCAGCTAGGGCTTTGCAGCATGGCTTTGGTGAGCAAATGGAGGATAGGTAGCATAACCACTGTATCAATAAAGTTTCCTTAGTGCTAGTATCAGAAGCCTTCTCTGGCTAACCTAAATAGGAAGAGCCATAGGGGAGCTCACATGAATCCAAGAAAAGGCTAAAGAAATGATATTGAGAAGGCCAGGACAGCTTTGGAGATGGCAAAACAAAAAATTTTAGATTGTCTTTTTAGAGTATTGTTGCCAGAGCAAATAATCTCTGTTAATGTCAGTCATTTTGACCCTGTGTACAGTTATTTGTATTTTCTCTCTAAGTTTTTTTAAATTACAAAAATGTCAAACAAACACATAGAAAAGTTAACAGAATAGTATAATACCAATATAGGCTCTACATATATTTAATAATTGTAAACGTTTTGCCATATTTCCTCTTATTCTCTATGTGTGTGCATATACATTTCATTTTTTGCTAATCTTTTTGAAAATAAGTTGATGACAACCTGATACTTTAGCTCTAAATATCTTAGTACAGATCTCCTAAGAATTAGGACAATCTTTTACAAAACTATGATACATTGTCATCTAAAGAAAATTAGCTATAATTTCTTTTTTTTTTTTTTTTTTTTCTTTCTTTTTTTTTTGAGACTGATTCTCACTCTATCACCAGGCTGGAGTGCAGTGGCGCGATCCTGACTCGCTGCAATTTCCGTTTTGCAGTTTCAAGCAATTCTCCTGCCTCAACCTTCCAAATAGCTGGGACTACAGGCATGCACCACCATGCCCGGCTAATTTTTTGTATTTTTAGTAGATGGGATTTCACCATGTTGACCAGGATGGTCTCGATCTCTTGACCTCGTGATCTACCCGCCTCGGCCTCCCAAAGTGCTGGGATTACAGGCGTGAGCCACTGCGCCCGGCCTATAATTTCATAATATCATGTAATCTGCAGCTCATATTCAAATTTTGCCAATTGCTCTGATTTATTTGTTTGAACAAAAAAAAATTTTTTTTGTTCCAATCAAATTTCCACACTTTTTTTTTCTTCATGATATGTAATTTGTTGAAAAATTCAGGCCAGTTGTCTCACATTCTGGAGACAACTGGCCTGAATTTGTCTTTTTATTTCCAATTGTCTTTTTATTTCCTCAAGGTGTCATTTAATTTGTACCTCCATGCCTGTTTCTCTTAAGATGAAAGGTAGCCCTGGAGGGTTGGTAATAACATTTGAGAGATGATATTGTATACTTTATATTGCATTACATCATGAGACACTTAATGTCAGTGCTGAGCTTGATCAGTTGATTGAGGTGATCTGCTCAGGATTTAAATTCCAGGGAAGTTACACACTGAGTATAAGGTAACTATAATTGATGTATTTATTTATTTATATTTATATTTTTTGAGACAGGGCCTTGCTTTGTCACCCAGGCTGGAGTGCAGTGGTACAAGCATGGCTTACTGTAGCCTTGATCTCCCAGGCTCAAGTGGTCCTCCTGTCTCAGCCTTCTGAGTAGCTGGGACTGCAGGCATGCACCACCATGCCTGGCTAATTTTTGTGTTTTTTTGTAAAGACGGGATTTTTCTATGTTGCCAAGGCTGGTCTCAAACTCCTGGCCTCAAGAGATGCTCCCACTTTGGCCTCCCAAAATGCTGGGATTATAGGCATGAACCACCAGGCTTAGCCAATTGTTGTACTTAAAGAGATTGAAGAGAAACTAGAATACAGATCTAAAGGAACTCAGAATCTCATCCAGAAAGTAATAATGGTGGAAACTATGAAAGAGGGGATAAGAAATTTGGAGGATAGAGTAAAAAGCAAAAATACATCTAAGCTGGGTGCAGTGGAACACATTTGTAATTCCAGCTAGTAAGGAGGCTGAGGGAGGAGGATTGCTTGGACCCAGGACTTCAAGGCCAGTCTGGGCAATATAGCAAAACTCCATATCTTAAATACACACACACACACACACACACACACACACACACACATCCCTGATTGGAATTTCAGAGATACTGAAAGTAAGAAGAGGAATATTCCAAAAATACAATGGCTGAAATTTTTCCAGTTTTTTGTGTTTGTGTTTTTGAGACAGGGTCTTACCCTGCCACCTAGGCGGGAGTGCAGTGGCATGGTCTTAACTCACTGTAACCTCTGCCTCCTGGGTTCAAGCTATCCTCATACCTCAGCCTCCCAAATAGCTGGGACTATAGACGTTCACCACCACACTGGATAATTGTTTGTATTTTTGTACAGATGGGGTTTCATGTTGTTCAGGCTGGTCTCCAACTTCTTACCTCAGGTGATCCGTCCACCTAGGCCTCCTAAAATGCTGGAATTACAGGCATGAGTTACCATGCCTGGCCAATTTTCCAGTTTTAATGATAACTATCAATCCTTGGATTCAGAAAGCCCAATGTACTTTTTGATACATTAATATAAAACTGCAGAACACCAAAGAAAAAGAGGACTTCAAATAAGCTGGAGAAAAAAGACAAACCACTTGCAAAGCAATGATAATGTGGCTTAACTCTGTGTCTCAATAATGGCCTCAACAATAGAAGCAAGAAAACATTGAAGTAATGTCGTCCATTCTAAAATTTTATAACCAGTGAAGCTAGTTTTCAAGAATATGACAAAGTTAAAAAAACAAAGCAAAGTTAAAAAAACAAAGCAGGATAGTCAATACAAATTCCTCATTAATGGAAATTCTAAAAGATTCTCCCTTAAGTAAAGGGAAAATGATTCCAGATGGAAAGTCTTAATATATAAGCAGGGCTTGTGAGCAATAACATTGATGAATGTGTGACTAAATTTAAAGAAGCATTCTATAAGATAATATTTGACTTCAGGAGGAAAGTTCAGAACTAAAATACTGGGCACAGTAACATTGTAATTGGCATTACAAAGGTCAAAGTTAAAGCATTGTAAGGTTCTCATATTGTTTAGGAGAATAAATATATTGGTTAATTCTTGACTTTGTTGAGAGGATATATTAAAATAGGGCAGTCATTGAAAGAAGAGATAAAGAAAATATAAGTCAAGAGAACAGTATGAAATTAAAATTAGGGAGAAGGAACAAAATAGAATGAAAAAAAACAAGTTTCAATCAATCAAAAACAAAGGAAGAAAGGGAATATAAAACAGAAACAAAAATGGCAGAACTTACAGAAAATACAAAATAAACTTGTCAAGTAAAATTCAAATAAATCACTAATCGTTTTCAACCCCTTTACTTAAAAGACCAAAATTGTAAAACTTTTTTTTTCTTATGAGACGGTTCAAGCAAAATATATTTTTTAAAAGCAATTTAACTTTTATGAGTGATCATATCTAAAACAGATATAGGAAAACTAGGAGTCAAATCATGGGAAAAATGTATTGGCCTCTATTAAGAAAAAGACACTGAGGTAGCTATTTTAATGTCACACAGAACAGACTTTAAGACAAAAGAGTATTACTCATGAAGGAAATTATTCCATGTTAAAAGGTTAACTTCACCAGGAAGTTAAGACAGCTCTAACTCGTATGATCTTCTTTCTTTGTCTCTTTTGATGAATGCTCATCTCCTGAATTTAGAATTCCCCACCCCAGGGCTCAGCTTAGAACTGTTAAAAAAAAAAAAAAAAACAGAGATGGGGCCTTGCTATGTTGCTCAGGCTGGAGTGCAGTGGTACAATCATAGCTCACTGCATCCTTGAATTCCTGGTCTCAAGAAATCCCCTCATCTTGGCTTTCAAAGTGCTGGGATTACTGGTGTGAGCCACTGGCTTGACTATTATCACAATTTTTTTCTTGATAATTATATTCAGTTCCATGTCTTTATTTATTTATTTATTTTAGTAGAAATAAGGTCTTGCTATGTTGCCAAAGCTGGTCTCGAACTCCTGGCCTCAAGTGATACGCCCACCTCAGTCTCCCAAAGTGCTGCGATTACGGGGTGAGTCACCATGCCTGGCCTCGGTTCCATGGTTTTAAATGCAGCTATACGCTTACTCTCAAAGTTATATCTTTAACCAATATCTCTATTCTGAACTCCAGACTCATTAAATAAATTGCCTATGTGACATCTCCACTTGGGTATCTAATATTATCTCAAACTTGATACAGTCTGTAATCCCAGCACTTTGGGAGGCTGAGGCAGGAGGACTGCTTGAGTCCAGAAGTTCGAGACTGCAGTGAGCTATGATCATGCCACTGCACTCCAGTCTTGCTGAGTGAGACCCTCTCTTTAAAATAAAATTAAATTAATAATTTAAAAAATTAATATAGGTATGTCTAAAACCAAGCTTTTGATCTGATTTACCAAACATGCTCTTCTCCCACGCTTTATCATCTCAGAAAATGGCAACTCCATCTTTCCAATTGCTTAGATCCAAACAATGGAGTCATCTTTGACTTCTCACTTTCTCTTCCATCCCATATCTTAACAGCAAATCTAGTAAATTCTATCTTCAGAAGATTTGCTGTTAAGATATGGGACGGAAGAGAAATCTGACTGCTTCTCTCCACCCCTTTTGCCCTCAGTCTGGTCCAAGCTACAGTCATCTTTCCCCTGGATTATTGTGATTACCTTTTAACTGACCTCTATGATAGTCCAGGTCCTCTGAGAAGCAGTTGCCAAGACAGGATTAAACATACAAGAAATTAATTGTGGGAAACCCCTGTGAAAGAAAGTGGGGAGGTAGCAGGAGAAGCTGGGAGAGCTTCAGACTGTGATGCAAGTCAAGTGAAGGGGAGAAGGGTGGAACATTCTTAGACCTTGTGCAGTTAAGAAAAGTTCAGCAAAGCTGTTAGGGAGTCCTGAGCTACAATGTTGCCTGTCAAGGAGTTCTGCGATTCCTGGAAATGGGTCTGCCCTAGTATGCCTGCTGAGAGCAGCCAGTGGAAAGCACAGGCTCAAAACCCTACATCTGGGATCCCAGTCAATTATGCTTCCTGCAGAGCGCCATTGAGAGGGCTTTCCAATGATTGCCAGGCGGTATCCCTTCAGTCAATTCTCCCTACTGTAGTCAGAGCGATTCAGCGAAAATGCTGGATCATGTCATTCCTGTTGCTTAAAATCCTCTAATCACTTCCCATTTGATTCAGAATTAAACCAAATTCCCTACACGGGCTGTCCCACTGCTTGAAAGAGGTGAGATCAATAAGGCCTTGAACCCTAAATGGAATCATTTGTGGCAGATATAGGGTAGTCTGACCAGGTAGTCTGCTCTGACTTAGTAACAATTGGAAAGTTAAAAGATGGTGACCCTTAGAAAAAATACAATTTGACTTCTCTGGATCTGGACCTAAATGTCCTTATAGTGTTGGGCTACTTTCTCAGAACGTGAGGTGATGGGATACTGATATGATTTGGCTTTGTCCCAAATCTCATCTTGAATTGTAGTTCCCTTAATCCCCACGTGGTGGGAGGGATCTGTGGGAGGTAATTGAATCATGGGAGTGGTTCCATTATGCTGTTCTCATAGTGAGGGAGTTTTGACAAGGTCTAATGGGTTTATAATGGATTTTTCCCCTTTTGCTCAGCATTTTTCCCTCCTGCTGCCATGTGAAAATGGATGTGTTTGCTTCCCCTTCCACCATGATTGTAAGTTTCCTGAGGCCTCCCCAGCCCTGCAGAATTGTGAGTCAATTAAACCTCTTTCCTTTATAAACTATCCAGTCTTTCCTTTATAAACTATCCAGTCTCTTTATAGCAGCATGAGAATGGACTAATACAAATAAAAAAGAGATTGTATGCACATACACCTTATTTACTTTTCCAGTGAAAGAATGAAAAAACCGTGCATGTTTAAGGTTTACTTGAGGGAATTATCTAATGATTCACCTATAACCAAGGACTCTTCAGGCTGAAGATAGCTTGTAATTTTTCTCCTAGTCCCCTCGTACACCAATTTGACCCTGTTTTCTATTCATCGCTCCTAGAGGTGATGACTCTTTCTGGAATTAAGGTTCAAAGGAGGGAAAAGGAAGAAGAGCTGTTTGGAGAAATTGTTACTGGTGGAAGGCATCCAGGTTCTTGGTACTTTAAACAAAGAACTGGACAAATTGCACAAAGAGTGAAATAACACAAGCAGAGAGTTATTGAAAATGAATTCACACTCCACAGGGTGGCAGCAACCTAAGCAAGTGGCTCATGGGCTTGGTTACAGAATTTTCTGTGGTTTAAATACCCTCTATAGGTTTCCCATTACTTACTTGGTGTAAACCCTATGTAAATGAACTAGTGGCCTGGGATCAGTTGGATTGGTTGCAGAAAGTGATCAAAAAGAGGCTAAAGTGAAATTACAAAGTTACACCCTATGCAAACTTCTGATTGGTTGTAGAAAGTGACCTATCAGAGGCTAAAATGAAGTTACAAAGTCATACTCCTATCCAAATGAAGACTTAGCTCATGACCAGCCTGATTGGTTGTGGGAGGGGACCAATTAGAGGTACTTTCAATTTTTCATCTGCCACGCAGAAAAGGGGTGGGTTGCAAAGGAAGTACCCTCTGTTCCTTCTGTTAATAGGATGTAGGAAGTTGGGGTTTTCCTTTTGGTTTAGTTCTAAGAAGTCAGCATGAATCGGCCTTAGGTTCTCTGCCTCCAGACCCAATTCTGCCTCAAAATGGTTGATTCTAAGGTGAGGGCAAGGAAAGTCAAGGTATGTTTGAACATCTTACTGTATCAGAAAGTAAGAAAGTGCTGAAAGAATGGTGGGAACACAGGAGCCAGTTCGAAGGGGACCTGTAATCCTAGCTACTCAAGAGCTGAGGCTGGTGGTGCATGCCTGTAATCCTAGCTACTCAAGAGCTGAGGCAGGAGAACCTCTTGAACCTGGGAGGCAGAGGTTGCGGTGAGCTGAGATTGCACCATTGCACTCCAGCTTGGGCAACAAGAGTGAAACTACATCTCAAAAAAAAAAAAAAAAGAAGAAAAGAAAAAGAAAAAAAAAATAACAGGAGTGGATTATAACTCATTGTTTAACCAAAAATCAATCAATGAGTCCCTATTATGATGAAAAAATAAAATCACCTTAAAACGAACTTCATATTAAAAAATATTAGTGGTGTTAATGTGGCTTTTAAGTTTTGAAAATCCGGTTTTACTGTTTTTTTAATGTTCATGTGAAAGAATAAACATTGCTATTAAATGTCCCTACAAATATTGAAAAATTCGTTTTTCATTAGTAAAAGCAAAATCCGTGTATCTTCTAAAGAGTACACATTTCACGACCCTCATTAGATACCCTTGACACAAAACATTCAGAAATAGAAAACAGAAGCATTTGTTAAAAGCTCTCATATTTGTCTGGCGCGGTGGCGCGTGTCTGTAGTCCCAGCTATTCGGGAGGCTGAGGCTGGAGGATCTCTTGAGTCCAGGAGTTCTGGGCTGTAGTGCGCTATGCCGATTGGGTGTCTGCACTAAGTTTGGCATCAATATGGTGACCTCCGGGGAGCGGGGGACCACCAGGTTGCCTAAGGAGGGGTGAACTGGCCCAGGTGGAAAACAGGGCAGGTCAAAACTCCAGTGCTGATCAGTAGGGGGATCGCGCCTGTGAATAGTCACTGCACTCCAGCCTGGGCAACATACCGAGACCCTGTCTCTTATTTAAAAAAAAAAAAAAAAAAAAAAGCTCTCATATTTTTCTAGTATTAAAAAATATGCTTGGCTGGGCATGGTAGCGCATGTTTGTAATTCCAGCACTTTGGGAGGATCACTTGAGCCCCAGAGTTTGAGACCAACCTGGGTAACATAGTGAGACCCCCATCTCTAAAAAAATCAGTAAAAAATGCTCTTTCAAGTTGGATTCAGTGGCTCACAACTGTAATCCCAGCACTTTGGGAGGGCTGAAACAGAAGAATTGCTTGTGCCAAGGAATTCAAGATCAGCCTGGGCAGCACAGCAAGACTTTATTCCTACAAAAAAAAATTTTTTTTAATTAGCCCGGCATGGTTGTGCCATGCCTGTAGTATTAGCTACTTGGGAGGCTTAGGAAGGAGGATTGCTTGAGCCCAGGACATTGAGGCTACAGTGAGCTATGATTGTGCCACTGCACTCCAGTCTGAGTGACAGAGTGAGACCCCCATCTCTAAAAAAAAAAAAAAGGGACCAGATGCGGTGGCTCATACCTGTAATCCCAGCACTTTGGGAGGCCGAGGTGAATGGATCACAAGGTCAAGAGGTCGAGACCATCCTGGTCAACATGGTGAAATCTGTCTCTACTAAAAATACAAAAAAAAATAGCTGGGTATGGTGGCACACACCTGTAGTCCCAGCTACTCAGGAGGATAAGGCAGGAGAATTGCTTGAACCCAGAAGGTGGAGACTGCAGTGAGCCGAGATCGCGCCACTGTGCTACAGCCTGGGTGACAGTGCGAGACTCTGTCTCAAAAAAAAAAAAAAAAAAAAGAACTCTTTCAGAGGTGGCAAGATCACTTAAGTCCAGGAGTTCAAGCACAAGATGAGTTCAAGCCACTGCACTCCAGCCTGGGCAATATGCTGAGACCCTATCTCTAAAACAAACAGACAAACAAAAGATAGGTCTGGGAAGGAAGATAAAAATATACATGTAGAAAGTAAGGACTTCAGGAAATTATAGGATGTCATCCATGCATATCCCAAAGGCATTTGAATTTATAAATTATCTCAGGAAATGAGAAATTTTAAAAGTTACATGAAAAGGAGAATGCAATTTATACATGTACAAGCAGTAAAATCTGTTCTTTTAATAGAGTTTCTCACAGCCCAGGTCCTGGTACCCTGAAATCCCTGGAACTGAGCCCTGGGCTGTGTCTCTGCCTTCTAGGTGAAAGAGGAACAGAAATGAAAATTATATTCTGTGGGAGTAAGTGTGAAATTGCATGTTCTGCACAGGCAGAGTTTGAAATTTACATCCTAGTCTCCATCCTCAGCACAGACAACTCCAGTTCATGCTTAGGTAAATAACCTGTTCTAATTGTAGGAGACATTCCAGCTTCCGCTGCATCCATGAGGACTCACATGGAAGCCTCTGCCCAAATGCTGAGTCGCAGCTGCTGCATTCAGGACACATGTCTCCAACACTTGCATAAAGGGCTTTTACTCTGGGTGCAGTGGCTCACGCCTGTAATTCCAAAACTTCAGTAGGCTGAGGTGGGCAGATCACGAAGTCAAGAGATCGAGATCATCTTGGCCAACATGGTGAAACCCCATCTCTACTAAAAATACAAAAGTTAGCCGGGCGTGGTGATGCGTGCCTGTAGTCCCAGCTACTCAGGAGGCTGAGGCAGGAGAATCGCTTGAACCCAGGAGGCGAAGGTTGCGGTGAGTGAGACTGCACCACTGGACTCCACCTTGGAGACAACAGAGTGAGACTCCATCTCAAAAAGAAGGGCTTTCAACTGAAACCATAGAAGACCAACTTTTTATAGCTTCCAAAGTAATCATTGATCCAAACAATAATCATCAATAAATACTAAAACTATTATGTGAAATACTGTTGGGGAACAGGATACTCATACAATTTCCAAGCATCATTCCACAGAATATTTCTTAATTACAAAGGAAAAACATCTTTATGTCAGAGAAATCCAGGAGGACCTTAGCTAAATGTACAAAGTTTGTTTTTTGTTTTTTTGGTGTTTGTTGTTTTGTTGTTTTTGAGACGGAGTCTTGCTCTGTTGTTCAGGCTGGAGTGCAGTGGCATGATCTCCGCTTGTTGCAACCTCTACCTCCTGGATTCAAGCCATTCTCCTGCCTCTGCCATCCAAGTACCTGGGATCATAGGTACATGGTGTGCCACCATGCCTGGCTAATCTTTGTATTTTTGGTAGAGACAGGGTTTTGCCATGTTGGCTAGGCTGGTCTAGAACTCCTGATCTCAAGTGATCCACCCACCTCAGCCTCCCAAAGTGCTAGGATTACAGGAATTAGCCACCGCACCAACCTGAACAAAGTTAATGAAGCAAACTGACATACTATGCCCCTTGCATTGGGGATCCCTAAGATCAACCTCAGGTTTGATGATTCACCAGAAGTACTCACAAAACTCAAAAACCCTGTTCTCATTTGTGTAATCCTAGCACTTTGGGAGGCCCAGGCGGGCAGATCACAAGATCAAGAGATCGAGACCAACCTGGTCAACATGGTAAAGCCTTATCTCTACTAAAAATACAAAAATTAGCTGGGCGTGGTAGTGTGCGCCTGTAGTCCCAGCTACTGGGGAGGCTGAGGCAGGAGAATCACTTGAATCCAGAAGGTGGAGGTTGCAGTTAGCTGAGATCCCACCACTGTGCTCCAGCCTGGCGACACAGCGAGACTCCTTCTAAAAAAAANACTCCTTCTAAAAAAAAAAAAAAAAGGAAAAGTAAAATCAAACAAAAAAACCCTGTTTTACTCATAGCTATAGTATCTTACAAAGAAAGGGCACAGATTTAAATCAGCAATGTGAAAAGGTGCATGAGGTTAGATATAGGAGAAATCAGGGGCAAGCTTCCAGTTGTCCTCTTCCAGTGGGGCCACACAGACTGTGCTTAATTCTCTCAACAACTATGTGTGACAACAGATGTGAAGACTGCTGTCCAAAGAAGCAGACCCAAGCCTTGATCTCCAGGATTTTCATGGTGGTCAGTCACATAGGCATGTGTTGTCCATGTGGCTGACTTTAGCTATCCAGCCTGTAGACCCCCAAAGATCAAACTGTTACAGCATGGTCCAGGTTCTCAAGCATAGAAAAACAGGTGTTTGTCCTGAGTCAGATCGTTAGTGCAAAATAACTATCAAACATGTAATTTGGCCCAGGGCCTAAGGCATATAGAAACAGTCTTATCAGGCAGGATAATGGCTAAGAGGTTACCTTCCAGCAGCAGGTCAAGGTCCAATTCTTTCTTGGGGATGTTTGAACAATGCAAGCCTTCTGAGTTAACCCCTTACAGAAAACTCCCCAATATGAAAAGGGCACAAGTCAACAATGTAGTATACTGTGAAAATATCTTATCTAGATATAATCATGAGAAAACCATCAGAGATACCAGGATTGATCAGCATTTGGCAAAACAATTGCCCTGCCTCTTTAAAAAAAGTATTTGTCTTTTTGTGAGTGTCTTAAGTAACATGACTCTGGAAGGTGGGACAAAAAACAAGAGGCACTTGGATTAATTTAATTAGTGTCCTGTAGAATTTAAGAATATAGTGTTTGACACATGTACCAGCAGATCAGTAGCAGAATTAGGGAATCACTATTAGGCATATTTCACTTAGCATTATATCCCTGAGGTTCATCCATGTTGTAGCACGTAATAGGATTTTTAGTTGATCCTAGAACTAGTTCATCTTTTTTTTTTTTTTTAATTCCATAGCACAATGTGTGATCCTTCATAGATATTTCATTCTATGTATGTATCACATTTTCTTTTCCCATTCATCTGTCACTGGATACTTGTGTTATTTCTACCTCTTGGTTACCGTGAAAAATACCAGGATGAATGGGTGTACAAATATCTCTTCAAGACTGCTTTCAGGGACGAGGCACAGTTGCTCACTCCTATAATCCCAGCACTTCAGAAGGCTGAGGGGGGCAGATTACTTGAGCCCAGAAGTTTGAGACCAACCTGGGCAACATGGCAGAACCCTGTCTCTACAAACTCAGGAGCTGATCCTGGGAAGATTGAGGCTGTAGTGAGCCGTGATTGCACCACTGCACTCCAGCCTGGGCAATGGGATAAGAACTTGTCTCTAAATAAATAAATAAATAAATAAAGGATTCTGCTTTCAGTTATTTTGGATGTATATCCAGAAGTGAGACTGCTGGATCATATGACAAGTCTATTTTTAATTTTGTGAGGAATTTTAATACTATTTTTCATAATGGCTGCGCAATTTTACATTCCCACCAACAGTACAAAGAATTCCAATTCTTTCACATCCTTGCCAACACTTGTTATTTTCTGTTCTTTTGATAGCAGTCATCCTAATGTGTGTGAGGTGATACCTTAATGTGGGATTTTTTGTTTTTTGAGACAGGGTTTCGCTCTTGTTGCCATGGCTGGAGTATAATGGCACAATCTCAGCTCACTGCAACCTCTGCCTCCTGGGTTCAAGCGAGTCTCTTGCCTCAGCCTCCTGAGTAGCTGAGATTACAGGCATGTGCCACCATGCCTGGCTAATTTTGTATTTTTAATAGAGACAGGGTTTCTCCATGTTGGTCAGGTAGGTCTCTAACGCCTGACCTCAGGTGATCCACCCGCCTTGGCCTCCCAAAGTGCTGGAATTACTGATGTGAGCCACTGCACCAGCTGTGGTTTTGATTTGCATTTTCCAATGATTAGCAATGCTCAGCATCTTTTCATCTGCTGCTTTTTTTTTTTTTTTTTTTTTTAGATGGAGTATCACTCTGTTGCCAGGCGGGAGTGCAGTGGTGCAATCTCGGCTCACTGCAACCTTGCCTCCTGGGTTCAAGCGATTCTTCCACCTCAGCCTCCTGAGTAGCTGGGACCACAGGCGCGTGCCACCACACCCCGCTAATTTTTTTGTATTTTTAGTAGAGACGGGGTTTCATCATGTTGGCCAGGATGGTCTCCATCTCTTGACCTTGTGATCTGCCTGCCTCGGCCTCCCAAAGTGCTGGGACTACAGGCATGAGCCACTGCCCCTGGCCTCATATGCTTCTTGACCATTTATGTATATTTTTGGAGAAATGTTTATTAAAGTCTTGTCCATTTTTAGATTGTTTTGTTCTTATTAAATTGTTTTGTTGTTGAGTGGTAGTTTTTAAAAATATATTCTGGATATTAACTTCTTAGATATATGATTTGTTAACATTTTCTCCCTTTTTTTTTTTTTTTGAGACAGAGTCTGGCTCTGTTGCCCAGGCTGGAGTGCAGTGGTGTGATCTTGGCTCACTGAAACCTCTGCCCCCTGGGTTCAAGCAATTGTCCTGCCTCAACCTCCTAAGTATCTGGGATTACAGGCGTGTGCTACTATGCTTGGCTAATGTTTTTGGTATTTTTAGTAGAGACAGGGTTTTACCATGTTGGTCAGGCTGGTCTCGAACTCCTGACCTTGTGATCTGCCCACCTTAGCCTCTCAAAGTTCTGGGATTACAGGCATGAGCCACCACACCCAGCTCTTTTTTTCCCTTTTTGTAAGCTTTTTTCATTCTGTTAATTGTATCTTTTGATGCACAGCCATTTTTAAGCTCGATATACTACCATTTGTCTATTTGTGCTTTTTTTCTTTTTCTTGGTAGAGATAGGGTCTCACTATCTTGCCCTGGTTGGTGTTAAGCTCCAGACCTCATGCGATCTGCCCACCTTAGCCTTCCAAAGTGTTGGGATTACCCATGTAAGCCACTGCACCAAGCTATATTTTTCCTTTTGATGCTTGTGTTTTTGGTGTCACATCCAGGAAATCATTGTCAAATCCAGTAGCCTGAGCATTTTCCCATTTTCTTCTAACATTATACTTTCAGAACTTATGTTAGATCTATAATCAATTTTAAAGTTAATTTTTGTATATGATATGAGGTAAGGGGCCAACTTCATTCTTTTGCATGTGGACTTCCAGGAAGCTATTTGTTTGTTTGTGTGTTTGTTTGTTTTGAGGTGGAGTCTCATTCTGTCACCTAGGCTGAGGCAGAAGAATTGCTTGGTAGGAGACAGAGGCTGCAATGATCTTGGCTTATTGCAGCCTCTGCCTCCTAGCAAGTAATTCTTCTGCCTCAGCCCCCCAAGTGACCGGGATTACTGGTGTGCACCACCAAGCCCAGCTAATTTTTGCATTTTTAGTAGAGACAGTGTTTTACCATGTTGCCCAGGCTGGTCTCAAACTCTTGGCCTCAAGTGATCTGCCCTCCTTTGCCTCCCAAAGTGCTGGGATTACAGGCATGATCCACCGAACCCACCATCATTAAATTTAAAATTTGATAATTTTTAAATTATTAAAAATCTGGTAATTTGGTAGACTGCTTGTCTACCAAAGGTCTTATTAGAATATCATCATATATTTACTCCTGAGGGCACGAGAGTGGTCTTTTCTTGTTTGATTTTCCAATTTAATTTAATAGGAAAACATCTCATTTTAATTATGTAAATGTTAAATATGTGTGAATTTTCCCTCTAAATATATTGGAATACATCAGTGACAAGTAAGTTTTTATGTATCTTACAAATGTAATTGTGTAAAAAGAAAGAAAATCTTCCAAGCAATTTCAATAGTTCTCTATAAATGCTAATATATGAATGTTAGTTGATAGAAAAAGCAGTATTAACAGGTAGAAAGTAATTTATTAGTTAATTTGCTTTCCAAAACTAAAAACTGTAATAAGAGGGCTCTTGCTAGAAAATGAACATTGAAAACAACCTCATATGCTACACAATATGCTAAGTATTCCTCCAGAGAAAAATAGATGAATATCTTAAATAATATGAGAGTGGAAGAGAGGACAAAACAAAAAGCACTTGGATTAATTTAGTCAGTGCTCTGTTGAACTAAGAATATAGGGTCCTACACATGTACAAACATAGAGCAGTAGCAGATTTAGGGAATCACTATTAGGCTGCACCTGTTGGAGTCCTCAGTGAATCCAGTCCTTGTTTAAGGTTTCCAGTTGGAGCTGGCAGTTGTTGTAGGGATTAAATTATTTAAAGCCTTCAGCTGGCTAGTGTAGGCAAGCAGTAGCTTAGAAAACACTATCTATTTTTTAAAATCTGTTCCTAAGTTTGCTTTGCTTAGGCTGTAAGACTATACGCACCACCCACCTGCCACATTTTGGAATCTTTTTAATTTATCCAAGAAAAAAAGTTTTTTTAAGGAATATTTATATTTTAATACAAAATGCTTATTTTGAACACAATCTATTTGTAGGAAATAAATCATCATTTGCTGACTATCTAAAAATGTATTGTTTAATTTCAAAAGGAAATTACCAAATTACTTATTTTCGCAGCCATCTTTTAAATTTTATTTTTAATCGTAATTAGAGGGGCTTTTGATAACCAACATTATGTGGATCCTTTCAACAGAAACAATATTGTATTATATAAATATATATATAATTATTATTTTTTTTGAGACGGAGTTTCACTCTTTTGCCCTGGCTGGAGTGCAATGGCGTAATCTTGGCTCACGGCAACCTCTGCCTTCCAGGTTCAAGTGATTCTCCTGCGTCAGCCTCCTGAGTAGCTGGGATTACAGGCGTGCACCACAACGCTGGCTAATTTTGTATTTTTAGTAGAGATGGGGTTTCTCCATGTTGGTCAGCCTAATCTCGAACTCCTGACCTCAAGTGATCTGCCTGCCTTGGCCTCCCAAAGTGCTGGGATTACATGTGTGAGCCACTGTGCCCGGCCTATTTTATATATATATTTTTAGACGAAGTCTTGCTCTGCTGCCTAAGCTGGAATACAGCAATGCAATCTCGGCTCACTGCAAGCTCCACTTCCTGGGTTCGAGTGATTCTCCTGCCTCAGTCTCCCATGTAGCTGGGATTACAGGTGTGTGCCATCAAGCCCGGCTAATTTTTGTATTTATTTATTATCATCATTATTATTATTTGAGATGGAATCTTGCCCTGTCACTCAGGCTGGAGTGGAATGGTGGGATCTTGGCTCAGTACAACCTCTGCCTCCCAGGTTCAAGCAAATCTTCTGCCTCAGCCTCCCGAGTAACTAGGACTACAGGCATGTGCCACCATGCGCAGCTAAGTTTTGTATTTTTAGTAGAGATAGGGTTTCATCATATTGGCCAGGCTGGTCTTGAACTCTTGACCTCGTGATCCACCCACCTTGGCCTCTCAAATTGCTGGGATTACCGGCGTGAGCCACCACGCCCTGCCCAATTTTTGTAATTTTAGTAGAGATGGGGTTTTACCATGTTGGCCAGGCTGGTCTCAAACTCCTGCTCTCAAGTGACTCACCCATTTCAGCCTCCGAAAGCTTTGAGATTACAGGTGTGAGCCACCACACTTGGCCAGAAACATATTTTTAAAGCCAGCTCCATACATATTACATAATTTGGTAGCACATTACAATAGATTTAACATATATTTAACTTCTGTTTAGAAAACTAGAATTATTTAATAAGACTTACTGTGCCTTGGAGTGACCTAAGATTTTTTTTTTTTTTTTTTTTTTAGATGGAGTCTCACTCTGTCACCCAGGCTAGAGTGCAGTGGCTCAATCTCAGCTCACTGCAACCTCCGCCTTCTGGGTTCAAGCGATTCTCCTGCCTCAGCCTCCCCATTAGCTGGGGTTACAGGCACTTGCCATCACACCCGGATAATTTTTGTAGTTTTTTGTAGAGATGGGGTTTCACCGTGTTGGCCAGGATGATGAAAAACTCCTGACAGCCAGTGATCCACCCACCTCAGCCTCTCAAGACCTGAGGAATTTATATAAAACCTTCTAGATAACTCAGAAGCTGAGGGCTTATTAGGCAAATCTACTTATATGTAATTAACCATTACTTAGAGGCCCACTGTGTGTGTGTGTTTTTTTTTTTTTTTCTGATG
>NW_016107836.1:1164375-1166871 GCF_001604975.1 Cebus imitator
AGAGGAAGAAAATACATTTAGGACAAACTGCCTTTTAAGTAGAGAAACTAATGGTTGAGTTATTCAGTGCACTTTGTTACTTGGTTGCAAATAAACCCTCAAAGAAAAGTGGAAGCCGATTTTATGCAAAATGGTGGCAGTCTGTGGAGAGTCAATTTGGGCAAATTAAACTAAATGACCTAAACATTTATACCGGCTACAATATTGTGACTTTCATGTAACTACTTTTATTCAATCAGATAAATTTCATCATTTCTCCAATTTAATTGCTTTAAAATGTTACAATAGGGCACCATCCCAGAACCCCATGGGGAAAGCTGTTAAGAAGTCCCAGCTCTATTCCTCTATTCTAACCTCCCTCACAGTCTCTTTCTTGCTTTCAGCCGACTCCCAAAGGATTCAGCACTCATTCTTTCACTCCTCACAGCTGTCACCACCTGCTCTATTTCCTGGGGTTCTTCCCCCACCACATCCCACCCAAGACTGGTTATGGTCTGACCCAGTTTCCTTAGCATCCCCCTTCCTTTCTATCTCTGAAAGTATGAACACTGTTTACATACTAAGGGTACAGAGCATTAAGACAAACCTGTAATCCAGCCGTCTGTGCCATTATCATGCACATATCCTTTGTGGGAGACTCATCTGTCCTCCTGTGCCTAACTTCCCGCAGATACTACAAGGAATCAAATTGGTATGTTTATTTATCTTTTCTTCAAGAATGTGTCTTTTTAGCAAATATCCCTTTCCCTAGAGTGGCTGCTTACTGCAGGCACAATGATTTTGGCGTGAAATAGTTAAACAATAAATTCCCGGGCCGCTGTTGAATGGTGCCAGAAGGAAGTAGGTACTCTTCACTTGGCTACCCAGCCCTGCCACACACGTTTACAGCCACCACCTGGCCTCTGCAGGCATCGGAATTTCCCATTTCTGACCTCTCTCACTGAAAGTTTATCAAGATCAGCCACTCATGTCTATACATTTCTAGTGTGTGCTACTAAAAGAGTACTACCTGGATTCAGAAGTAGCATGTTCAAGCTTTGGATTTCCCATGTATTAGATGGGCAAGTATGGCACTCTCTCCGTGGGATTCTTTTAACTCTTCTCTCCACACCTGCACCAGAGACCACTGCTAACAAACTGTGGCCATCACCTAAACTCTCACCAAGGTTAAGGATTCATGATCCTTTCCTTTAGCATGTTTTTAACCATCTCACATATTAGGACCCCTTCAGCTCTAAGCTGATTGAATTTGCATCTTGGCTTGCTCTTATTTTTCCCCTGGATTTGATTATTTAGGTCACTCTCTTTCTTTCTTTCTTCTTCCTTTCTTTATTTTTTTTTAACTGACCTGGTAACACAATAGAATGCTGCCTCTGGCAATTTCCTTTGACCCAGTAGGAAAATTAGTTTAAGCCCTTACAGGAGCAAGGCTTGTTGTTTCTCTCTTTTCTACAATGCTAGAAGGTTGTCCCCTGTATATTGTGTACACATCATAAGATTTTGTTGTTAATAATAATGGTGTTGAAGATATGGCTTTGATGACCAGTTCTGCTGCAAGAAAACATTCCATAAGTCTTCATCCTTGTAGTGATATGATAGACATATATATATACAGCCTTTAAGGGGAAAATATGGTACAGGGAGTATAATCATGAACTTTGAAACCAGAACCTACTGTGTTCAAATCCTCACTCTGTCACTTTCTAACTAGGTGAACTTGGCCAAGTTACTTAATTTCTCTAGGCTTCAATTTCTTCACCTGCTGCTTTATAAGTTGGGGATAATGACAGTACTCAACTACCTTGGGTTGTTATGAGGATTGAGTTAACATTAGTAATGATCTTGGAACAGCGTCTGACACATCATAAACACAAAAGTGTTTGTTAGATAAAAAGTGATTTTTTTTCCTGCCTCAGGTTGACTTGTACGAATAACACAAAAGGGCACCAGCCCCATGCAGATGGCAGTCCAGTGGGTCACACCAGTCCTTCTGTCCTCACATTGGCAGACAGAGGCCTCCTCTCTGGAGTTTTCATAGGGGCCTGGGCACCTTTAGGGGCCTGAGCTAGAGCTGGAAATGCAGCTGGAGGTGCAGTCAAAGCTGACGCTGCAGGGCCTTGATTTGAGACTTGGCCTTGGCCTTGGTCTTGGGTGGGCAGAGGTAAGACCCTTGGCAATGCAGGCAGTAGCATGCTTCCTGAGCTTGGGGTAGGGAATGTAGGCAGGTCGATTGAGCTTCTGGATGATGCACTTTGGGATTTGGGACTTAACCTTGTTGGCCTTTTTGAGGCCCTTGACAGACTTGACATACAGACACATGGCCTTGGTACTGTTGGCTCGCTTCTTCTTCAGGCCCTTCTTGTTGTGCTTCTTGGCAAAGCACATGCTCTTCAGAAACTTGGAGTCTACCCCATTAAGATGTTTATATTGGCCGGGCGAGGTGGCTCAAGCCTGTAATCCCAGCACTTTGGGAGGGTGAGGCAAGCAGATTACGAG
>NW_016107836.1:1167611-1175654 GCF_001604975.1 Cebus imitator
AAAAAAAAAAAAAATGTTTTGAGGCAGGGTCTCGTTCTGATGCCGAGGTTTGGGTGCAGTGGCACAATCATGGCTCATTGCAGCCTCAACTGCCTAGGCTGAAGCCATCCTCCTGCCTCAGCCTCCTGAGTAGCTGGGACTACAGAAACGCGCTACCATGCCCAGCTAATTTTTGAAATTTTTTTGTTGAGACAAGGTCTCACTGTGTTGCCCAGGCTGGTCTCAAACTCTTGAGCTTAAGTGATCCTCCTGCCTTGGCCCTCCCAAAGTACTGGGATTACAGGTATGAACCACCACACCCAGGCTCAAGAAGTGAATTTAAAAATAAATAACTGATTTACCTTTCTAAATAATATTAAAATATTATCATTTGGAACAAGTGAAAAATGTTTTTATGTGGCTAGGCAGAGTTCCAGAATGAATTTAATTTAATTATAATTGCTTTGCTTAATTTAAAAAAAATTGTTTTTGAGATAGAATCTCATTCTGGGCCGGGCGCGGTGGCTCACGCCTGTAATCCCAGCACTTTGGGAGGCCGAGGTGGGTGGATCACGAGGTCAAGAGATCGAGACCATCCAGGTCAACATGGTGAAACCCCGTCTCTACTAAAAATACAAAAAATTAGCTGGGCATAGTGGTGCGTGCCTGTAGTCCCTGCTACTCGGGAGGCTGAGGCAGGAGAATTGCCTGAATCCAGGAGGCGGAGGTTGCGGGAGCCGAGATCGCGCCATTGCACTCCAGCCTGGGTAACAAGAGCGAAACTCCGTCTCAAAAAAAAAAAAAAAGAATCTCATTCTGTCACTCAGGCTGGAGTGCAGTGGCACAATTTCAGCTCACTGCAACCTCCACCTCCTGGGTTCCTGTGATTCTCTTGCATCAGCCTACTGAGTAACTAGGACCATGGGCGCCTGCCACCACATCAGTCCAATTTTTGTGTGTTTTTCAGAGACGGGGTTTCACCATGTTGCCCAGGCTGGTCTCAAACTCCTGAGCTCAGGCGATCCACCCGCTTCAGCCTCCCGAAGTGCTGAGATTACAGGCATGGGCCACTGCACTGGTCTGCTTTGCTTAACGTGGATTGCTTTTAGTTTCAGCTTTCAACCACAAATGACAATCATGTAGTAGATAGTTAAGTGTGATATGGATTACTTTGAAACTTAGTGTCTATGGCCATACCACCCTGAACGCGCCCAATCTCATCTGATCTCGGAAGCTAAGCAGGGTCAGGCCTGGTTAGTACTTGTATGGGAAACTTAGCAAGGAGAGTCTTTTTTTTTACAAAATTTCTCTAAAATGGAAATATATTTCACATAAAATAAAGAGAAACTTAGAAAGTGTATCTGAGTATAGTGGAGGCATTCAAATGTTTGTTTTAAGTTTTTTAATACATTTATTTGTACAGATCAAGACTAATATGCTAAAAAGGAATAGTTAAAATAAACTACTGTGCATTCTTAAAATGGTCTACTATGCACTGTTTATAAGAATGCAGTAAATTTATATATACTCATGTGGGACAGCCACCCAGCTATCTTTATGATTTAAAAAGGAATGTGTAAAACAGTATATATGTCATGCATATATTCCAGAACAGTGTTCTTAAATGGATATCTTAGTCGGTTTCCTGTTGCTTTTAACAGAGTCCCTGAAACTGAGTCCCTAATTTATAAAGAAACAAAATTTATTTCTTACAGTTTGGAGGCTGAGAAGGCCAAGGTCGAGGGGCTGAATCTGGTGAGGACCTTCTTACGGGGAGGACTCTGCAGATGCTGGAGGCGGCACAGAGCATCATGGGTGAGGAGGCTGAGAATGCTAGCTCAGGTCTCTCTTCCTTTTCCTGTAAAGCTGCCAGTCCTACTCCTATAACTCATTAATTCTTTAACCCATGACTCTGTTAATCCTTGAATGGATTAATCCACTCATGAAGCCAGAGAATTCATGAGCCAATCACCTCTTAAAGGTCCACCTGTCAATCCTACCACATTGGGGATTACATTTCTACATGTTTCAGAGGGGACAAATATTCAGACCATAGCAATGGGTCACACTCAAAATTAGGGATATACATAAAGCAACATTATTCTTTACTTTCACTCCTCTTTAAACCTTGAAGGAAATTTTGTGTAGATGCCTCACAACTTTTTTGATCACTCAGATAACATGAAGTCTCCTAGCACTTTTATGTCCAATAATCATTTCCTTGCTGTGATTAAACTGGCCAGTCCCTTAAAAATAATTAAAACACCAAGGCCCTGTATGAATGAGAGAGCTCATGGCTTCCTCCAGCTCAGCTTTGCTTTAAGCATGAGGAAAAGGGGCAGCCTAGGAGGCTTTTTGCTGCTCAGTTTCTTGGCTTTGGGCTTCTAGTGCTACTCTCCTGTTCTCAAAACAACTCGGGTGCCCCAGGTTTGAAAAGAAGTAAAAGACAGGAAAGGCCTTACTCAACTGGTGACCAGGTAATTCTTGTTGGGGCCTTCTAGGAGTAGCAGATTCTGGTTCTTACTCTTTCTCTCTTCCACAGTTTTCTCAAAGACCCCTCCCATCGGAAACTTCCAGTTGCAATTCCTGTGATGTGGTTGATGCTTTTCTCTGGCAGGCTACTCACACTTCCAGCCCTCAGCACTTGGATGTCTTGGATGTCTGGTGGTTCACCACAAACACAAATCTTTTGAAATCCCATGTCCTAGGCAGCCCAATTGAGCAAGGTCCTTTCAAAGCCAATTTCAGGTTGGTTTTTGCCCATGAGTTTACGTGGCCCTCGTGTCGATGCAGACCACTCCCAGAGAAGCCTTGCCTCTCTCTGCTCCCTGCTTCTTCATGCCTCAAACCATAGCTTATCACCTTAGATTTCGTAGATGTTCCTCATACTCTGGGGGATGCCATCCAGCCCAGTCCTAGAAGTGGTGTTTTTGGTTTGGGCTTTGGTTTTTTTTTTCTCTTTGACACATGTTCAGTTCTTGCTCTGTTAGCCAGGCGGGAGTGCAGTGGTATGATCACAACTCACTGCAATCTCGACTACCCAAACTCAAGCTATACTTCCACTTCAGCCTTCCAAGTAGCTGGGACCACAGGCATTGGCCACCATACCCAGCTGATTTTTTTTTTTTTTCAAAGACAGAGTTTTCCCATCTTGTTCAGGCTGGTCTCAAACTCCTGGGCTCAAACAATCCACCCACCTCAGTCTCCAAAGTGCTGGGATTATAGGTTTGAACCATTTTACCTGGTCAGAAGTGGTGTTTTTGAAGACTTCTTGCTCTTTTTTGTTTTGTTTTGTTTTTGAGATGGGGTCTTGCTCTATTGCCCAGGCTGGAGTGCAATGGTACAATCTCAGCTCACTGTAACCTCCACCTCCTGGGCTCAAGCGATTCTCCTGCTTCAGTCTCCTGAGTAGCTGGGACTGCTGATGTGTGCCACCACACCTGGCTAATTTTTGTGGAAACTGGGTTTCACCATGTTGGCCAGGCTGGTCTTGAACTCATGTGATCTACCCAGCTCGGCCTCCCAAAGTATCTAAAACAAAATATTGTTATAATTTTGTTAAGAATTATTAAACCTGTATATCAATTTTGGGGAGAATTGAAATCCCACTGTTTAGTCTTCCCATTTTCAACACTGTATGTCCCTTCATCTTTTTGATCTGCTTTTATTTTTTTATTTTTATTATTTTTTTTATTTCTTGAGGTGAAGTCTGCCTCTGTCACCCAGGCTGAAGTGCAGTGGCACAATCTTGGCTCATTGCAACCTCCACCTCCTGGGTTCAAGTGATTCTCCTGCCTTAGCCTCCCGAGTAGTTGGGATTATAGGCACCCACCACCAAGCCTGGCTAGTTTTTATATTTTTATTAGAGATGGGGGTTTCACCATGTTTTCCAGGGTGGTCTTGAACTCCTGACCTCAAGTGATCCACCAGTCTTGGCCTCCCAAAGTGCTGGGATTACAGGCATGAGCCACCACTCCCAGCTCCACTTTGATTTTTGAAAATAAGTGTGATGAAGTTTTCAGAACATAAGGCCTGTACGTGTTTCATCTGATTTAAGACAAGCTTACTTCAAGGTACTTTCACTGTAAGGGTTAAATCATGTCCTTATCATGTCAACTTGTATTGACTGGGCCCTTTCTAATTGGTTGTTGTAAGTATCCTGTTTTTAGGAAAAACTGACCTGTTTGGGGATTTCCTTGCTTCCTTAAAGTTTCAATTTGATTATGTAGCACTTAGCATGAATGACTCCATTTTAGTTTGGTCTGTTTGGGACCTGGTGCAAGAGCTCAGTCTAAAACAATAGCCTCCTATAAATTGTATTTAATAAAGGATACTTGAGAAATGGATGCCTACATCCAGGAAACTTAGGGGTTTGGGGAAAGGGTAATAGAGGGAGACATTTCACTGTATAGCCTTTAACACCTTCTAAATTTTATACCACGTTCATTTGTCACTTATTCCACATATCTAATCATGTCCTAAAATGCTTCCTCTTACAATAGCAGGAAAACACACACACACACACACACACACACACACACACACACACACACACACAATAAAATGAGGCTTGGGTCAGGTGCAGTGGCTGATGCCTGTAATCCCAGCACTTTGGGAGGCTGAGGTAGGTGGATCACCTTAGGTCAGGGGTTCAAGACCACCCTGGAAAACATGGTGAAACCCCATCTCTCCTAAAAATATAAAATTAGCCAGGTGTGGTGGTGCATGCCTTAATCCCAGCTACTCAGGAGGCTGAGGCAGGATAATCACTTGAACCCAGGAGGCAGAGGTTGCAGTGAGACAAGATCATGCCATTACACTCCAGCCTGGGCAGAGAAACTCCATCTCAAAAAAAAAAAAAGTTTGTTTTAAGAGCAAAATTGTAACTCAAGGCACAAAGTGAAGACTTGAAGTACAGTATATATACATTTACATACCAAGAAAGGCACTTTGTCTTTAATTCTCCATATATTTTAGTTCCTCTTCTTCTTTTTTGACTAATATTGTGACAATTCTTATTTACACCTTTCTGGTACCATCAAACTGATAAATTATGGTTGATTTCATTGTGCTTCAATCTTGTTTACAACTGATTTTGAGTCATAGAACTGCAAAATTCAAAGGGGGCTTAAATGTCATTGTGTAAGTGTTTCTTGGGTCATGGCTGACGAAACTGAGGCCCTTATATTGTCATCACAGCAGAGACAGACACCAGGAAGCCTTTCGCAGAATAGTAAAACCTGCCTGGTTTTTGTGGTGTGTATGCTTGTTTTGTTTTCTTTTTTTACTTTCAGTGCAAGTGTTGAAGATAAATGAAAGTACCCACTCTATTATATAACCCAGTGACAGCCTTTGTCCTCCCTGGTGCTACCCTTAGGGTAGGACTCAGTGCTTCTCTTTATTTATCAAAAGAAAGTTCATTCTACAAGGCACTAGAGGGAAGATTTTGTAGGGAAGATGGATTGGAGTGTTACATCATATAATGCACAGTGAAATTTAATAAAAGTCCTCATTAAACAGTTTTGTCCTTCCTGAAAGTTCATCTTTGGACACCAGCTGACCCTCTCCCTTATAATCCTTTTTTTTTCAGGCAGGCCTGCCTGGTAACAATCAGGTTTCCAGCCCCAGGGATCTTCTCTCCAAACTCCTAAATCACTCCTTTTTCTCCTGTAGAGTAATTTAGCTCTCTCCTGGTTTCTTCAATTTTGTACCTTCACACCTGAAATTCTGTTCATCTAATAATCTACTTCCATTAGAAGAAAGTAGGTAATCCATAAAATTTTTAAAGCATTGGTTTTAAATTTTATTTATGTATTTAGGCTGGGCACGGTGGCTCATGCCTATAATCCCAGCACTTTGGAGGCTGAGGCAGGCAGATCACCTGAGGTCAGGAGTTCGAGACAAGCCTGGCCAATATGGTGAAACTCCATCTCTACTAAAAATACAAAAATTAGCTGGGCATGGAGGACGACAACTGTAATCTCAGCTACTTGGGATGCCGAGGCAGGAGAATCACTTGAACCTGGGAGGTGGAGATTGTAGTGAGCCAAGATTATGCCACTGCACTCCAGCCTGGACAAGAGCAAAACTCCATCTGAAAAAATACAGAAAAAACAAAAATATTTATTTTAAGGCGAGACAAGTGGAAGCAATAGCAGTAGAGAGGAAGAAAGAAGTCTGTAACTGGTTGTGATCGATTAATTGTAAATACCACTGCACAGCCTAAAAATATTTGTCTCAAAATATTTTTTTTTTCCTGTCACATTACAAGAAAGCAACAATAAGTAAGCACAGAATCCCGGTTGATACAGTTTAGGACATTTGGTATCATAAAACCCCAGAATGTTAGATCTGTAAAGGCCCTGACTTAACAGATGAAGAAACTGTTAGAAACTGGAGATCCAGAATAATATCCTGTTTCCTGTTAGTTGTCCTCCAGAATCTGTTTTCGCTTTTTTCTTTTTTCAGATAGACTCTTACTCTGTCGCCAGGCTGGAGTGCAGTGGTATGATCTCGGCCGACTGCAACCTCCACCTCCCTGGTTCAAGTGATTCTCCTGCCTCAGCCTCCTGAGCAGCTGGGATTACAGGTGCCTGCCACTGCTTCCAGCTAATTTTTGTGTTTTTAGTAGAAACAGGTTTCACTGTATTGGCCAGGATGGTTTCGATCTCCTGACCTCATGATCCACTTGCCTGCGCCTCCCAAAGTGCTGGGATTATAGGCGCGAGCCACCACACCTGGCCACAGAATCTGTTTTCTCTTCTACAGTGATAGATTTATAGCTTGGTGTGGCTGTGACTAAATTCTTACCAGTGGAATAGAGACACAGGTGATTTGTGCAGGTTCCAAGTCACTTGTTTAAAAAGAAGTTGTCGGCCGGGCACGGTGGCTCACGCCTGTAATCCCAGCACTTTGGGAGGCAGAGGTGGGTGGATCACGAGGTCAGGAGTTCGAGACCAGCCTGACCAACATGGTGAAACCTCGTCTCTACTAAAAATACAAAAATTAGCTGGGCATGGTGGCACACGCTTGTAATCCCAGCTACTCAGGAGGCTAAGGCAGGAGAATTGCCTGAACCTGGGAGGCGGAGGTTGCAGTGAGCCAAGATCAGGCCACTGCACTCCAGCCTCGGTGACAGAGTGAGACTTCATCTCAAAAAAAAAAAAAAAAAAGGAAGTTGTTGGCTGGGTACAGTGGCTTGCGCTGTAATCCCAGCGTTCTGGGAGGCTGAGGCAGATGGATCACTTGCAGTCAGGAGTTCAAGACCAGCCTGGCCAATGTGCTGAAACCCCATCTCTATTAAAAACAACAACAACAACAACAAAATAGCTGGGTGTGGTGGTGTGCGCCTGTAGTCCCAGCTACTTGGGAGGCTGAGGCATGAGACTCGCTTGAACCCAGGAGGCAGAGGTTACAGTGAGCCGAGGTCACACCACTGCACTCCAGCCTGGGTGACAGAGCGAGACCCTGTCTCAAGAAAAATAAAAATAAAAAAAATTTTAAAAAAGAAATTGCTTGTTCTTCGTCTCTTTCCCCCATTCTCTTGAACAAGAAATCAGGCTTGATAGCAACACATCTTGCTATTCTAAGTGTGCTCCACGTGTGAGTAGCATCAGTATCACCTAAGAACTTGTTAGAAAGGTGGAATCATAGTCTTCACTCCAGACATATTGAATCAGGGTCTGCAGTTTAACAAGGTACTCATGTGATTCATATTCATATTAAAGTTAGAGAAGAACTGATTTAGAAAATATCAGAGCCATGAGATGGAATCAGGGTTTCTGATTGTCACGAGCCGAACTACACTGACAACTTGGATCACTTACTTTTTTTCCTCCTCAATTTCAGTGTTGATAAAATACATATAACATGAAGTTTACCACCTTAACCATTTTGAAGTGTACTGTTCAGTGATATTAAGTACCTTGCAACCATCGCCACCATCCATTGACTGAAGCCTTAAAACTCTATACTCATTAAAAACCTCCCCACCTGTCCCTCCTACCAGCCCCAGGCAACCACTGTTCTATTGTTGAGAGCGAGAGCGAGAGCGAGAGCGAGAGC
>NW_016107836.1:1176523-1199016 GCF_001604975.1 Cebus imitator
CACTCTGTCACCCAAGCTGGAATACAGTGGTGCAATCTTGGCTCACTGATACCTGTGCCTCCTGGGCTCACGTGATCCCCCACCTCAGCCTCCCAAGTAGCTAAAATGACAGGCACTTACCAGCACACCCAGCTAATTTTTTGTATTTTTGGTACAGTTGGGGTTTCACCATGTTACCCAGGCTAGTCTCCAACTCCTGAGCTCAAGTGATCTGTCTGCCTTGGCCTCCCAAAGTGCTGGGATTACAGGTGGAAGCCACTGAGCTCGGCCTAAGTTGTAATTCTTTAATAACTAGTAATGTTGAGTATCTTTTCATGTTTGTTTGTTTGTTTGAGACAGTTTCCCTCTTGTTGCCCACTGGAGTGCAATGGTGCCATCTCGGCTCAATGCAACCTCTGCCTCCTGGGTTCAAGCTATCCCATTGCCTCAGCCTCTGGCGTAGCTGGGATTATAGGTGCCCACCACGATACCTGGCTAATTTTTTATTTTTAGTAAGATGGGTTTTCACCATGTTGGCCAGGCTGGTCTCTAAGTGATCCACCTGCTTTGGCCTCTCAAAATGCTGGGATTACAGGCATGAGCCACCACACCTGGCCTTCGTCTTCTTATTCTCCATCTGTTTTATTACTTAATAAAGTGCCTGTTCAATTCTTTTGCCCATTGAAAAAATTGAATTGTTTTCTTTTTTTTTTTTCTGCTTTGAGACAAAGAGTCTTGCTTCGTCACCCAAGCTGGAGTGCAGTGGCAAGATCTCGGCTCGCTGCAACCTCCGCTTCCCAGATTCAAGCAATTCTCCTGTCTCAGCCTCTTGAGTAGCTGGGACTACAGGCGCACACCACCATGCCTGGCTAACTTGTATTTTTAGTAGAGACGGGGGTTTCACCATATTGGTCAGGCTGGTCTTGAATTCCTGATCTCAGGTGATCCACCCACCTCAGCCTCCAGAAGTGCTGGGATTATAGGAGTGAGCCACTGCACCTAGCCTGTTTGTTTTCTTATTAAGTTTTAAGAGTTATTTGTGCATTTTGGATACTCATTCTTCATCAGATATGTGTCTTGCAAATATTTTCTCCCAATCTGTGACTTGTCTTTTCATTTTTTAATGATGTCTTTTGAAAAGCAGAAGTTTTCAATTTTAATGAAATTCAACTCAACATTTTTTTTATTTCATGGATTATGCTTTTGGTGTTGTATCTAAAAACTTATTGCTAGCTGGGCGTGGTTGTGCACACCTGTAATCCCAGCACTTTGGGAGGCCGAGGTGGGTGGATCACCTGAGGTCAGGAGTTCACCTGACTAACATGACTAACATGACTAACATGACCAACCTGACTAACATGGTGAAACCCCGTCTCTACTAAATACAAAAGAATTAGCTGGGCATGGTGGTGCATGACTGTAGTTCGAGGTACTTGGGAGGCTGAGGCAGGAGAATCACTTGAACCTGGGAGGCGGAGGTTGCAGTGAGCTGATATCTCACCACTATTCTCCAGCCTGGGCAGCAGAGTGAGATTCCATGTCAAAAAAAAAAAAAAAAGAAAGGGAAGAAGAGAGAGATACCATGTCAAAAAAAAAAAAAAAAGAAAGAAAGAAAATAAAAAGAAAAGGAAAAAAAAAGAATCATTTTGTCAATCTCTACATAATAGTTTGCTGGGATTTTGATTGGAATTGCACTGAATCTATAAATGAGGTTGGGAAGAACTGACATCTTAATAATATTGTCTTCCAATCCTTGAACATGGAATATCTTTCTATATATTTAAGTCATCTTCGATTTCTTTCATCAGAATTTTGTAGTTTTTTACAGAGACCCTGCACATATTTTATTAATTTATACCTAAGTATTTTAAATGTTGATGCTATTGTAAATGATATTGTTTTTAAAATTTTGAATTCCAATTCTTCACTGCTTGTACATATAGGAAATCAGTTTTAAAAAAACTCAAAAGAGTGAGACTTTCATTTACTCATTCATCTTTTCATTCATTCAGCTGACACTTACTGAGCACTTGCTCAGTGCGAGCACTGTATTTGTTTCCAGTATGATACAATTATGAAATAAGGACAGACTCTGGGCTGGGCACAGGCTCATGCCTGTAAACCCAGCACTTTGGGAGGCTGAGGTGGGTGGATCACTTGAGGTCAAGAGCTCGAGACCAACCTGGCCAATGTGGTGAAACCTCATCTCTACTAAAACTACAAAAATTAGCCAGGTGTGGTGGTGCACACCTGTAATTCCAGCTATTCAGGGGGCTGAGGCACAAGAATCACTTGAATCTGGGAGGCAGAGGTTGCAGTGAGCTGAGATCATACCCCTGCACTGTAGCCTGGGTGATATAGTGAGACCCTGTCTCAAAAATAAAAAAAGGGCAAACTATACCCCAGAGTACATACAAAGGCACCGTATCATGGGTGACAAAGCAAAGCATCTTTTGAGAATGCACACGTTTGGGGTAAGGATGGAGGAGTTGGGGGAAATCCACGGATTATTACCATAAAAACCTAATAACCATATAGAAGATGACTTCAGCCAATGCTGTTCCAGCTTTTACCCCTAAGACGTATAGCTCTGACGGTCTGAGAGTAAGATGAAGGTAGGAAGGAGAAGGAGGTAGAATAGGCTACAGAACATCCAAGAGCTGGGAATCTGTCACAGGGTTTATCCTAAACATTCATAAACATTTTGTATTCTATGTCTCCATATTTGTTATGAAATTAAGATATTTGAAATCACTCACCATTCAGAAAAATTGAGAGTTCCAGAAAATATTCCCTATTGTTTTTCCATGATACCACTGCCTTTTTCGAAGGATATGACTGTTAAGTGGCCAGCTGACTCCAGTCTGAGAAGCATGAGGCTCATAGCAGGCCACCGGCACTGAGATTCACCTAAGGAGCCGGTAAATAATGGTGCCCCTTTTAAGTTTCCATGCAGTCAACAGTTGGAGCAGGAATTCACTTGGAAGGGAAAGAGAAGCCAAGCATGCTAGCTTAGTTGGGATATGAAAGGGAGGGGCACTGTTAAGTGAGAGGTGACACAGCCTTCCAGGCCATCCCCACGTGCCCATGTCAGGCTCCCCAGGAGAGTGATCTGGAATAAAAACCAAATTAAAAAAAAACCAGCTGCTGCCTCCTTTGAAGCCCGCAGGAAACTGGAAGCAGAGTCTGCCCTGCTTTCCTGAGAAGCAGTCGTGACCATGGAAATGAGGCAGGGAGGGCAGATGGCTGGGGCTGAGGAGGGGCAACCACCACCAGCGAGGTGGCTCAGCAGCCCCTGGAACCAGAACACAGACATTGCCAGGTGATGAAGAGGAGGGTGGGGGCTGAAGTTCCAGCAATTTTACTGCGGGGCCCTGAGCAAATGCATAGTTCCAATGCACTCCCAGCTAAGGGATATAGTGAGCTGGTGAGGTAAGGCCAAGAGCTGAAGCTATTTGCCTCAGCCACTCACTTGCTGTGTGATCTGGGACAAATGACTTAATCTTGCTGATCCTGTTTCCTCATTTATAAATTGGTGATAAATGGTGTAAAACCATTATTGTAGAGACTTAAATAATTTCTGGGAAGTTTTGAGTGTGCTTGCCCTGATATAATAAAAGCATATGTAACAATAACATTTTCATTAAAACTGTGGTTCTCAGCTGGGAGTGGTGGCTCACACCTATAATCTCAGCACTTTGGGAGGCTGAGGTGGGCAGATCACCTGAGGTCAGGAGTTCAAGACCAGCCTGGCCAACATGGTGAAATCCCATTTCTACTAAAAATACAAAAATTAGCTGGGAGTGGTGGCGGAGCCTGTAGTCCCAGGTACTTGGGAGGTTGAGGCAGGAGAATCGCTTGAACCTGGGAGGCAGAGTTGCAGTGATCCGAGATCGTGCCACTGCACTCCAGCCTGGGCGACAGAGTGAAATTCCTCTCAAAAAAAAAACAAAACAAAACAACAACATTTTCATTAAAACTGTGGTTCTCATGCCAACACACGCCAGCCTGGGCAACAAGAGTGAAACTCTGTCTCCAAAAAAAAAAAAAAAGAAAGAAATAAAAACCCTCCCTAAAATTTATACGAAATATCTGAGTGCCCCAAATAGTAAAATAATCTTGAAAAAGAACAAAGAAGCTGGAGATCACATTTTATGATTTCAAACTCATTACAAATCTATAGTAATCAAAATAGTGTGGAGTTGGCACAAAGACAAACAGACCAATGGAACAGAATAGAGAGCCCAGAACAAAACCCTCACATATATGATCAAATTATTTTTGACAAGTGTCAAGACTAGTCAGCGGGGAAAAGGGCAGTCTCTTCAACAAATGGTTTTTCACTGAATACCCACAACCAAAAGAATGAAGTTGGACCCTTACCTAACATCATATACCAAAATTGACTCAAGACAGATTGAAGACCTAAATATAAGAGCTAAAACTTTAAAACTTATAAAGGAAAATGTAAGACAAAAATGCCATGACATTAGACTTAGCAATGATTTGTTGGCTATGACACCAAAAGCATAGGCAACATAGGTAAAAATGAATAAATTGGACTATAGCAGAAATGTAAACTTTTGTGGATCAGAGAATATAGTCAAGAGAGTAAAGGCAGCCTATGAGATGGGAGAAAATATTTGCAAATCATATAACCTGATAAGGGGTTAATATCCAGAATATATAAAGAACTCCTACAATTTGACAACAACAACAAAAACAAAAACAATTTAAACAATGGACATAGGCAGCTAGGCATGGTGGTGCATATCTGTAGTCCTAGCTACTTGGGAGGCTGAGGCAGGAACATAGCTTGTACCCGGAAGGTCGAGGCTGCGCTGTGCCATGATCAGGTTGTTGTACTCAAGCCTGGGTGACAGAGCAAGACTCTATCCCCACACCCTCCCCCACAAAGAAATGGGCAAAGGACTTGAATGGCTATTTCTCCAAAAATGCACAAATAACCCCTAAGAGCATGAAAACGTACATATCACTAATCATTAGGAAAATGCATATCATAATCACAATGAGATAGCACCTCAAACCTCCAGGGATGGTCATTTTTTTTTTTTTTTTTCTCTCGCCTCAGCCTCCCAAGTAGCTAGGACTATGGATACCCACACCACATCCGGCTAATTTTTTTTTTTTTTTTTTTTTTTTTTTTTTTTAGAGTAGCAAGGCTGATGAGGATGTGGAGAAATTGCTGGTGGAATTGTGAAACAGTGCAGCTGCTATGGAAATCAGTATGGTGGTTCCTCAAAAAAATTAAAAATAGAACTACATATATGATCTAGCAAACCCACTTCTTGGCGTATATACCCAAAATAATTGAAAGCAAGGTCTCAAAGAAATGTTTGTACACCCATGTCTTAGCATAATTATTCACAATAGTCAAAAGATGGAAGCAACCTCAGTGTCCATCAGTGGATGGATGGATAAACAAAATCGGATACATGTATACAATGGAATACTCTTCAGCCTTAAAAGGGAAGGGAATTCTGACAGATGATATGACATTGATGAACATTGAGGACATTATGCAAAGTGAAATAAGCCAATCAAAAAAGACTAATATTGCCTGATTCCACTTATAGGAAGTACCTAGAGTAATCAGATTCATAGAGACAAAAAATAGAATGGTGGTTGCCAAGGCTTGAGTGAAGAGAACAGAGAGTTATTGTTTAATGGAGATAGAGTTTCAGTTTTGCAAGATGAAAAGAGTTCTGGATATCAGTTGCACAACACTGGGAACATGTTTAACATTTATTGAATAATCCACTTAAAAACGGCTAAAATGAGGGTTGGGCACTGTGGCTCATGCCCGTAATCCCAGTAGTTTGGAAGGCCAAGGTGGGAAGATCATGTGAGCCCAAGAATTCAAGACCAGTCTGGCCTACATAGGGAAACCTTCTACCCTACAAAAATGACAAAAATTAGCCAGGCGTGGTTGCTTGTGCCTGTAGTGCCGGCTACTTTGGAGGCTGAGGTGGGAGGACCTCTTGAACCTGGGAATTCAAGGCTGCAGTGCCCCTGTACTTCAGACTGCATTCCAGATTGCACCCCTGCACTCCAGAAAGGGCGGAAGAATGAGAACCCATCTCAAAAACAAAAGATTAAGATAATAAATTTTATGTTACATGTATTTTTATCACAATTAAAAATTGATTGTTTCTGAAAATTTAAGAATAGGCTGGGCACAGAGGCTCACACCTGTAATTCCAGCACTTTTGGAGGCTGAGGCCAGAAGATCACTTGAACCCAGGAGTTCAAGACCAGCCTGGGTAACATGGTGAAACCCCATCTCTACAGAACATATAAAGATGAACTGGGTGTGGTGGTGTATGCCTGTGGTCCCAGTTACTTAGGAGGCTGAGGTGGGAGGATTTATTGAGCCAGGAAGTTCGAGGCTACAGTGAGCCATGATCATGCCACTGCACTCTAGCCTGGATGACAGAATGAATCTCTGCCCAAAAATAAATAAATAAGTACATAAGAAAAGTTTAAAATAAGAATAGTTTGGGTGCAATGGCTCACACCTGTAATTCCAGCACTTTGGGAAGCTAAGGAAGACAGATCACTTGAGGTCAGGAGTTTGAGACCACCCATGTTGCCAGGGCAACATGGTGAAACCCTGTCTCTGCTAAAACTACAAAAATTAGCCAGGAATGGTGGCAGGTGCCTGTAATCCCAGCTACTCATGAGACTGAGGCAGGAGAACTGCTTGAACCCAGGAGGTGGGGGTTGCAGTGAGCTGAAATTACACCACTGCACTCCAGCCTGGATGATAGAGTAAGACTCTATCTCAAAAATAAATAATAAAAATAATTTAAATGTCTATAAATGGATAAATTATGGTAATCCATACCACAAAACAGTTTGTTGTAGTTACAATTGAATCTGTAAGATTTCTATGTATTAACCTGCAGAGAATCTTTAAGGCACAGTAAGGGAAAGATATTTATTACAAAAGAAAAAGTTTTGAATATATATATGTGTCTAGGTACACATATACAGAATTCACACCAAACCCTTCAGAAAGGTTATTCTCTGTAAAGGAGAGAGGGATTTGAAGGTAGATGAGGAATTTTTATATTTTGTTATATATTTTTTCTGTTGTTTGCATTTGCATTTTTATAATAAGAATGTGTTTATGTAATATTTGTCAAAAGATATTTTTATTTATTTATTTGAGACAGGGTCTAACTCTGTTACCCAGGCTGGTGTGTGATGGCACCATCACCGCACTGCAGCTTTGACCTCCCAGGCTCAGGTGGCCCTCCCACCTCAGCCTTTTGGGGTAGCTAGCTGGGGCTACAGGCATGTGCCACCATGCCTGGCTATTTTTATTTTATTTTTTTGGTAATTTTTTGTAGAAAGGAAGTCTCAGCATGTTGCCCAGGCTGGTCTCAAATTCCTGGGCTCAAGCAATCCACCCACCCCAACCACGCAAAAGTCTTGGGATTACAGGCATGAGCCACTGCTCCTAGAAAAATATATTTTTATAAATAAATCAAGATAAAAAGCATTTTAAACAATAAAGATGTTTTTTAAACTGAAGAAATCAATTGAATATCTTTAGAAATGGAGATTAGATTTTTTTTTAAGCAATAACTTTTCTTTTTTTAAACAAAGTCTCTCTTTGTTGCCCAGGATGGAGTGCAATGGTGCCATCTCAGCTCACTGCAATCTCCACCTCCTGGGTTCAAGCGATTCTCTTAACCTCAGCCTCCTGAGTAGTTGGGACTGTAGGCGTGCACCACCATGTCTGGTAATTTTTTTTTTTTTTTTTTTTTTTTTTGAGACAGAGTTTTGCTCTTGTTGCCCAGGCTGGAGTTCAATTGCACAATCTCGGCTCACCACAACCTCTACCTCCCAGGTTCAAGTGATTCTCCTGCCTCAGCCTCCTGAGTAGCTAGGGTTACAGGCATGCCACCATGACTGACTTTTTTTTGGTATTTTTAGTAGAGGCTTCTCCATACTGGTCAGGCTGGTCTCAAACTCCTGTCCTCAGGTGATCTGCCTGCCTTGGTCTCCCAAAGTGCTGAGATTACAGGCATGAACCGCCTTGCCCAACCTGGCTAATTTTTATATTTTCAGTAGACATGGAATTTCACCATGTTGGCCAGGCTGGTCTCAAACCCCTGACCTCAGGTTATCTGCCTGCCTTGGCCTCCCAAAGTGCTAGAATTACAGGCGTGAACCACCACTCCCAGCCAGCAATAACTGTTCTAAAGGCAATGTTCTGAAGACAAAAATGTATGTTTGGCAGTGCTGGGAACAAAATGTCTTTTTTATTTTCTTTAATGACTCTTTTAAAAAATGAATATTTTTATAATGCAACTTCTCCCTCCAGGGTTCAAGCAATTCTCTTCCTTCAGCCTCCCAAGCAGCTGGGATTACAGGCAAGTGCCACCATACCCAGCTAAGTTTTGTATTTTTAGTAGAGATGGGGTTTCACCATGATGGCCAGGCTGGTCTTGCCTGACCTCAGGTGATCCGCACCTGGCCCTGATCTGATTTAGTTTTAAAAGAACCCCTCTGGCCGGGCGTGGTGCCTCATGCCTGTAATTCGAGCACTTTGGGAGGCCGAGGTTGGTGGATCACTTGATGTCAGGAGTTTGAGACCAACCTGGCCAACATAATGAAACCCAGTCTCTACCTAAAACACACAATTTAGCCAGGCATGGTGGTAGGTGCCTGTAATCCCAGCTACTCAGGAGGCTGTGGTGGAAGAATCGCTTGAACCTGGGAGGCAGAGGTTGCCGTGAGCCAAGATTGTATCACTGCACTCCAGCCTGGGCAACACAGTGAGATTCCATCTCCAAAAAATAAAATAAAATAAAATAAAATAAAATAAAATAAATATAAAAGGACCCCTGTGGATGGTTTCCATGTGTTGAGGGTAAAGTGAAGGTGGGAAAAGAATGGAAGCAGGGAGATCAGTTAGGCGGCCACTGTAGTCATCTAGTCCAAACAAGATGGTTGGACAAGGGTGCTAGCAATGAAGGTGATGAAAAGTGTTCAAAATTTGGACATATTTTGAAGTAGAATTGGAGAAATGTCCTGATGGTCTCCTTTGCATGACTCTCAGGTTTCTGGCCTGAGCAGTTGAAAGGATGGAGTTGGTATTAACTAAGACGGACAAGACTGTGGGTGTAGGAGGTTTTGAAAGGAATATCAGAAGTTCCATTTTGGACATGTTCAGTTTGAGATACCTATTCAAGAAGAGATGTCAACTGGGTGGTTGATTATATGATTTTATGGTTTTATAATAGGTCATAACTAAGGATATAAATGTCATTAAGGCCAGGCTCGGGGTGGCTCACGCTTGTAATCCCAGCACTTTGGGAGGTCAGGGGGCAGATCACCTGAGGTTGAGTTTGTGACAAGCCTGCTTAACATGGTGAAAGCTCTCTCTACAAAAAATACAAAAAAATTAGCCAGACGTGGTGGTGCATGCTTGGAGTCCTAGCTATTCAGGAGGCTGAGGTGGGAGAATTGCTTGAACCTGGGAGGTGGAGGTTGCAGTGAGCCAAGATCTTGCCATTGCATTCCAGCCTGGGCAACAGAGTGAGACTTCATCTCTAAATAAATAAATAATCAAAATCAAAATAAAATAAATTTCATGAAAAAGCACTTCATTCAATACATGGAAAATGGCAAATGCTCAATAATGTGAACTGCAGTGATGACAGTGATTTTGATGATGATGATGATAATCATAGTGGTGATGATGATGATAATTTTTTAATTTTTATTTTTGAGAAGGAGTCTCACTCTGTTGCCCAGGCTGGAGTACAGTGGCCTGATCTCTGCTCACTGCAACCTCTGCCTCCCAGGTCCAAGCAATTCTGCCTCAGCCTCCAGAGTAGCTGAGATTACAGGTACCTGCCACCATGCCTGGCTAATTTTTGCATTTTTAGTAGAGACGGGGTTTCGCCATGTTGGCCAGGCTTGTCTCGAACTCCTGACCTCAAGTGATCTGCCCGCCTTGGCCTCCCAAAGTGCTGGGGTTACAGTCATGAGCCACTGCACCCAGCAATGATGACAATTTTTATGACACACCTCTGAGGGCACTCTGACTCACAATTTAACCTGTTCTAGGAATGAATAAATATTCCCATCCCTTTAGTTCAGCTGAAACAAAGTTGGATTTTCCACTGTACCTACATTTTTACTTACAGCAAAAACAGTAACAGTAGAACATTGGGGTGAACTTTAGAAATAAATAGAAGCCTCATAATCTTACTAGCTAATCATACTCTTTATTTTTCCATATGTTCGCCTTTTGTCTCCTCATTTTGAAAACACAATTTAAAGTACTTGAATCATGAAGTATGTATACATGTGTGTCCTGGCTTCTTCAAGTGACATTATCCCATATGCTATTTTCCAAGTTACTAGTTTCCATAGTTTTAAGTTTTTACTAATTGCAAAATAATCTATATTTACTTGTTCCTTTTGCTATTGTTGCTCATTTAGACTGCTTTGTAATCTATCACTATTATAGTTAGGACTGCAATCTCACACATTTAAGAAGTTTTTTCCTCCAAAGATATATTGCCAAGAGCAGGATTACTGGGTCAAAGGGAATCAATATTTTCATAATTCTTAATACATAATGCCAATTTGTAGAAAAGTTTGCACCAATTTACAATGCCAAGGGTTGGATCTTTGCATCAGAAAAAAGAAAATAATGAGCAAAATCAAATACATCAAACTGGAGTCACTTACAAAATAGATTTCCTAAGTTCGTTTTAGTGAAGCTGTACCCATAGATGTTTTTAGCTAGGCTCCACAGCCTCAGCTCATTTTCCTAGCCTACTTGGTCCTTACGTTTTACTTAAGTTTTAGCTTCAGTTCAGACTTGCTTGCTTCTAGGTATGGTGCATGCTCTTACATAATCTTTTTGTTACTTGTACTGAAAATTGATTTGAAAAACCATTTTTTAAAGACCCATGTTTTCCTTTTTACATCATTATTCTCTTATTTATAATGTTCTAGTTTTATGTCTGAGTATAGCCCTTTTATTGAACCAGGGGGTAATCAATGATTTAATCTGACCCTGCTTCCACTACCCTGGCCTACGTTAACTATTCAAAGATACTTTAGAAGGCTGGCTGAGGTGGCTCATGCCTTTAACCCCAGCAATTTGGAAGGCTGAGGCAGGAGGATCACTTGAGCCCAGGAGTTCAAGACCAGCCAGGGCAATATAGTGAGACCCTCTGTCTCTACAAATGTATAAAAATTAGCTAGGTGTGGTAGCATGCACCTATAGTCCCAGCTACTTTAGATGCTGAAGCAGGAGGAGTTTGAGGCTGCAGTGAACTATGATCACATGGCTGCACTCCAGCCTGGGCAACAGAATGAGACTCTGTCTCTAAAAAAGACATAAAGAAAGAAAATAAATAAAAGAGAGGAAAAAATATAGGAAGGAAGAAGACTAGAATAAATATTGTAGGTAATTTTGAGGAGGAGGAAATTAGGAACTGGACTAGGAATGAAGAGGGACCTTAAGAGATTATAAATTTCTGTACTGTTTGAAACTTTTGGAGAAAAATAAAGTCAAACTGTATCTCTAAAGAAAAAGGATCTAACTTCAAATAATTAAATTTTAAAGAGCTGCTAGTCGTAAGCAATACTTCTGACACAGTGGGACAACCAGATTCTTGGTTTTAAAAGACGAAAAAAAAAAAAAAATAGAGATGGTTCTCTTTACATTGCCTAGGCTGGTCTTGAACTCCTGGGCTTAAGTGATTCTCCTGTCTTGGCCTCTCAAACTGCTGGAATCATAGGCATGAGCCACTGTGTCTGACCTTAGAAGACTTTTAAGGGTCATTTAATATATTAACTCTTACTGTACACCTATCTATTGCAATATCACTTCTGTCAGTAGGGCCTATTTTAAAAGAGTTAGCCTACTATTTTTTTTTTTTTTTTTAAAAAGAGTCTCGCTCCATTGCCCAGACTGGAGTGCAGTGGTGCAATCTTGGCTCACTGCAACCTCAGCCTCCCGCGTTCAAGTGATTCTCCTGCTTCAGTCTCCTGAGTAGCTGGGACTACAGACACATGCCGCCATGCCCAGCTAATTTTTTGTATTTTTAGTAGAAACAGAATTTCACATGTTAGCCAGGATGGTCTCAATCTCCTGACCTTGTGATCTGTCCATCTCGGCCTCCCAAAGTGCTGGGATTACAGGCGTGAGCTACCGCACCTGGCTGAGTCAGCCTGTCATTTTATAGGTAAGATTAATTACCAGTTTGTTTTTTCTTTTATTTTTTTTACTCTCTCCAATCTTTCCTCCATAGGCGTTTGGGAATTTTAAGGTCATGATTCAATAGACCTGACTTTTTTGTATTATGTTAATATAATCAGAGGCGTAAAGCAATGGGTAAATATTTAACAAAGAAATAAAAATGAATGAGTACAGTATAGGGAAGGGTTTCTTGTTCAAATACTAATATTAAATAAAAACCTGAACTTTTCTCATTACTCTTGATAAGTCTGCAAGAGTTTAATAATTGTTTGGGAGAAAATTTGCATGCTGAACTTTGCATTAACGTCACATTAGAATTTAAGTTGCCGTCGATTTACCAACTAGACACTGGTAAAGAAAGGGGAAAAGGAAGAAGAGAGGAAGAAAGAATTTTAAAATCATACAATGTTTTCTATCAAACACAAAGTTGTACAATTACCTTTCATGTGTATTTTTTTAAGTAGTTTTGGGGATTTAAAGATAGCATGTAGGGGCTGGGCATGGTGGCTCACGCCTCTAATCCTAGCACTTTGGGAGGCCAAGGCAGTCGGCTCACAAGGTCAGGAGATAGAGACCATCCTGGCCAATATGGTGAAACCCTGTCTCTACTAAAAATACAAAAATTAGCTGGGCAAGGTGGCAAGCACCTGTAGTCCAAGCTACTCCATGTAAAAAAAAAAAAAAAAGATAGTATGTAGACAAGGCCATTTAAGGTTCCTGAATAATATATTTAGTGAGATTTGTTATCTGAAGTGTTTTAAAGTCACATGCTTAAATATTTAAATTTTAGGTGACCCTTCATACTAGTTAGAATCATAGCACTCTGAGCCGTCAAAGGACCTGATTTCTGGCCCCCCCCATTTTTTTTTTCCACTGGCCTATAGTGACCATCACATAGGATACATAACAGTCAACATTAATAAATACATTAACAAAATATACCTTTAGGGAAAACATGCAAAATATTGTAGGCACCTGATGGAGAGAGGAGCTTTAATTTGTAGGATGATTAAATTTCTGCATTTTTAAATTTAAATTTTATTTTATTTTTATTTTTCATTTGCTTGTTTAGAGACAGGGACTTGCCCAGGCTGGAGTATAGTGGCACAGTCATAGCTCACTGCAGCCTCAAATTCCTGGGCTCAAGCCATCCTCCTGCCTCAGTCTCCTAAGTAGCTAGAACTACAGGAATGTGCCATCACGCTTGGCTAATTTTTTAAATTTTTTGTAGAGATGGAGTCTGGCTTTGTAGAGATGGGGGTCAGGCTGGTTTCCAACTCTTGGCCTCTAGCAATCCTCCCACCTTGGCCTCCCAAAGCCCTGGGATTATAAGTGTGAGCCACCTTGCCTGGCCCTGGCCTGCATTAAAAAAAAGAAAAGAAAAAAAAAAACATACAAAATAGGACAGGTGCAGTGGCTTATGCCTATAATACCAGTACTTTGGGTGGCTGAGGCAGGGTGGGTCACAAGTTCAGGAGTTTGAGACCAACCTGGCCAATATGGCAAAACCCTGGCTCTACTAAAAAAAAAAATACAAAAATTAGCCAGGTGTGGTGGCATGTGCTTGTAGTCTCAGCTACTCAGGAGGCTGAGGCAGATCACTTGAACCCAGGATGCAGAGATTGCAGTGAGCTGAGATCACGGCACTGCACTCCAGCCTGGGCGACAGAGCGAGACTCCATCTCAAAAAAAACACAAAAAACAAAAAACACAAAATAAGGTTTTAGGTTTCTTTTGCAATGCTCAAAGCACCTAGTACAGTGATTGGCTCACAAAAGATTCAGTAAGTACTTGTTGACTTTTAAAAGACTTACTCTGATATGCGTCCTTAGGGACCTATTTCCCAGTCCTGATTCTCTGGGGCTCCTACAAAAATAGACCATGATCAAAACGTGTTGTAGAAACAAACTTCTGGAAATATGAAATAATGGGTCATGCTTTTTTAGCCTTTCTACTAATAACCACAGTATAACTACACACATAGAACTGCAATTTCACCTTCTACTCACTAATTTTCTGGAAACAATCAGTTTAGGCCTTTAATTTCAGTGTTTAAAAGTAAGTTCTTTTTCTCTCACTTACAAGTGTTTTCTTACAAAAAAAACTATACGGTCCAGGATTTGACTTTTAGCCTGCGCTAGTATTAAAAAATACAAGCTTTCAAAAGACTTATTTAAGCCTAGTTTTCTGTATTCTCTCCAATAAAATTTCATAAAATACTGTACACTGATTTACAGAACATTTTATTTGCATCTGTATCCATTATTAAAAGATGTGATTCTTTAAACATTTCTAGTTTGAGTAAGGTAATTTTTATTCAGAATTGAGTAAAACGTCATTTATTTTTTTCTTTCAGACCCCCAGTGTTAGTATTTCTATAGCATTGTGATTAAGCAATTAGACTTTGACTTCACACTGCTTTGCTTCAAGCTCTGATTTCACTACTTATTCTCACTGTGTAGTTAATTCAACTTCCTGAGCTTTAGTTCTCTTCTAAAAAGGGATAGATCATTAAATCCATCCTTATGAAGTAAGTGTGAAAATCATCTTTTTTTTTTTTTTGAGACGGAATTTCACTCTTGTTGCCCAGGCTGGAGAGCAATAGTGCGATCTCGGCTCACTGCAACCTCTGCCTCCTGTGTTCAAGTGCTTCTCCTGTCTTAGCCTCCTGAGTAGCTGGGATTACAGGCGCCTGCCACTACACCTGGCTAATTTTTGGTATTTTTAGTAGAGACAAGGTTTCACCATGTTGGCCAGAGTGGTCTCGAACTCCTGACCTCAGGTGATCTGCCCACCTCAGCCTTTCAAAGTGCTGAGATTACAGGCATGAGCTACTGCTCTGGGCCGACGGTCATTTTATATAATTCTTAGCACAGTGTCCCTAACATAAAGTAAATCCCATTAAAATGTCCCTAACGGGCCAAACATGGTGACCCACGCCTGTAATCCCAGCACTTTGGGAGGCTGAGGCTGGTGGATCACCTGAGGTCAGGAGTTAGAGACCAGCCTGGCCAACCCGGTGAAACCCTGTCTCTACCAAAAATACAAAAATTAGCCGGGCATGGTGGCAGGCACCTGTAATCCCAGCTACTCGGCAGACTGAGGCAGGAGATAGAACCCAGAAGGTGGAGGTTGCAGTGAGTTGTGATCGCACCATTGCACTACAGCCTGGGCAACAGAGCGAGAGTCTGTCTTAAAAAAAAAAAAGGTGGGGGGGAGCGGGGAGAAATGTGCTTAAGAGTGTATTAAACTTTAGCTGAGGCACAGGGAAAAGTGGTTCCAGTTTTCAAAGAGCAGGGAGAAAACTTTGAATTAAAGTCCTTGGAGGGGATTTTTTGGGGAGTAGAATCTGCACTGGGCTTTGAAGAATGAATCATGATAAGAATTTAGGACATTTTGTAAAAGAGAGGCAACTTTGATCATACATTTTTTATTTGAAGATTTCTTGGGAGTTATTCATACACAATTATTTTGGTTATTTGGTTTATATGGAATATTTCTATTTAAAAAATTAAAATTCTCAATTTCTTTATAATAATACTTATGATCTAATTAGAGAAACTTCAATTAAATGGAAAGTGCTTAAATACTGCTTTTTCAGATCTGAAGAACAAAATAATTTACTAGTTATTAATGTCTTCTCAGTATGGATATGCCTTTTTTCATTCATCTTTTTAAAAACTTGTATTTAGCAGAACAGAATAAAAAAATTGTTTTCTGTTACACACCTGAGGCAAATATAATTGATCTGTTAGTACCAGGTTTTGCACCAGAATTACAGGTGTGGAAAATCAATGACTATATTGAAGAAAGTTCTGCTCTTTAGTGTTCAGTAGGCAGTAGTATACATCATAATACATTGTAATTTCAAATAGAGCAATAGCAACCCAAAGCTGAAAAAGACTTCTTATAGTGATTTGGGCTGACTTCTGCCTTTTTTGTGTTTAAATTAGGAAACTAAGTCAGATTCTCCCAAGGACTTATGTAACCCAGGGAGGTGCATTCATTCTTCCAGGCCCTCCTGGACCACCATTTGATGTGCTGCTTTCTTACTCACCAAATTGCCTACAAAGTGGGAAAATAATTGCAATACTTACTAGAGACATGTGTCTCAAATGTGATTCCTAGGATCAGGAAATTAGGAAAGTCGAGAAATTAGGAAAGCATATTACCAGAGCCTTTGTCCGAAAGCCCAGCTTTAAAAAAAGGCACTTTGGGCTGGGCGTGGTGGCTCACGCCTGTAATCTCTGCACTTTGGGAGGCTGAGGTGGGTAAATCACATGAGGTCAGGAGTTTGAAACCAGCCTGGCCAAAATGATGAAACCCTGTCTCTACTAAAAATACAAAAAATTAGCTGGGCGTGGTAGTAGGCACCTGAAATCCCAGCTACTCAGGAGGCTAAGGGAGGAGAATTGCTTGAACCTTGGGTGGCTGTGGGGGTGGGGGTGAGGGGCGGAGGTTGCAGTGAGTGGAGATTGTGCCACTGCACTCCAGCCTGGGTGAAAAGAGTAAAACTCTTTCTCAAAACAACAACAAAAAGTCAAAAAATGCCACACTTTGCCCTGTGTAATTTCCCCAGTGAATTCCCTGATGCTTCCAAAACCATCCTTTACCCCTAAGCCTTCCCTACCACTGTGACACTACTCACTCTTCTGACTTGTCCATTCTCTAAGCTTCATGCTTCATACTGTTCTGCTTGTAAAAACTCATCTGTCCCTTCTCCAATTCCTTCAGGGTCGGTAGGCCTTGTTAGTTCTTGTTTAAGTTCATACAATAATCATAATAGGAAATCAACAACTGCTTCCCTTCAGTATTTACTGAAAAGACACATCCATTGCTAGGAATATTCAAAACACTGAAATCCAGGAACACTATGTTGTTCTTGGGAAATTCTCTTTCAAATCTCAATTCTGGTAATTCATTTTACCCTTGATGAATCATAGGAGTAGCAATAACTTTTTATATAGCACTTATAATGAGATAGGAAAAAGAATAACCTGGGAAAATTTTAGATCTATTAAAATGTTTATGGCTTAGAAACCTATTGTTCATTTGTACAATATGTTCTGATGGCGGAATAACTTCCTAAATTTGAACTTGAAGTTGACATAGGGAGGAGCAATCTGACACCTATGTTGCAACAGTCTATTTTCAACAGTCAGAAAAACAAATAAAACTTATCTCTGAGTTTTTGGTAGGGTAAGATTGAAAGGATGATGTCACTTTTCCTTTCTCATACTTTTAAAGGTCCTTGAAGCCATTTTTTGGCAGATATGAGCTTTATTTAATAATAAACATGGCAGGCAGATAGATCTTGCAGGGATGCCTCAATGTCTGAAAGTTTTAGTTTCTGATAAGAGCTGGAAATTTCTATTTTAAGTGGTGGCTTGGTAAGCAGCCCTGCTAAATGTTTGCTAAATCAGTTTAATTGCTGCTGATTTTCATATTCTACTTCTGAGTTCAATCTTCACTATTTGAATGAACGTGGAATTTAAGACCAACAAATAAAACAGACATCTTTGTAAATTTCTTCAATATTTAAAAAAAGACAATAATAAACATTTTGAATTTACAGTAAGTACTTATTTCAACAAATTGGGCTGTTGTCTCAAATAGGAAGATGCTTTTTGTTAATTGGATGTGTTGGCTTTATCGCTGTTGTGACAAAAAATGGTATTTTAGGCATCTGTGTCAAGAAAAGGACTACAGAGTAATGCTAAAAGGGAATGAACTATTTGGAAAATGATCTTTTAAATTGAAAATGCTTACAAGTAGCATCCTTTTAATAAATTAAGCAGCAAAAAGGGAACAAATGTATCACTTTGGCAGTATAAATTGGATTATTTGCAAGGGCCAGACAAGAAAATAAAAAATGAAGGAGTAGGGCTGGGTGCGGTGGCTCATGCCTATAATCCCAGCACTTTGGGAGGCCAAAGTGGGTGGATCACTTGAGGTCAGGAGTTTGAGACTAGCCTGACCAACATGGTGAAACCTTGTCTCTACTAAAACTACAAAATTAGCTGGGTGTGGTGGCACACACCTGTAATCCCAGCTACTCAAGAGGCTGAGGCAGGAGAATCACTTGAACCTGGGAGGTGGAGGGTGCAGTGAGCCGAGATCGCACCATTGCACTACAACCTGGGCAACAAGACTCCGTTTCAAAAAACAACAACAAAAAAGTAGGAATGAAGATTATGTGTTTGACATTAGTAAATTTAAATGTATTTTAGGTGAATATATTTTCATATGTGTATGCCAGTTGTATTCTCTGGGAAGCAGACACCAAGATAGAATTAGAAGTGCAAGAAATGAATGTATTGGGGATAAGACCTTTGAAAGAGGACAGAGAAAGTGAGAGAAGTCAGGAAAAGTCTCTAGTCTGTGATAAACATCTGACACTTGTGAGAGGAGTGAGGGAAGAACTGAAAATTGGATAGGCAGAGCTTTGGACTCTGGGGCAGCCCTGAGAAAGTCTTGACCTATCCAATAGACAGCTGCAATGCAAAGATTGCCTATAGAAGAGTTCTGTGTTGGGCGAAAATGGCCAGGCCTCAAGCTCCAAGCCATGCTCAATCATTGGCTGAAAGCTACCTAGAGTGAGTGTGCCCTGAATTTGAAGGTGCTACAGCTGGTGAGTGTCAGCTGATTGTATTCTTCAGTAAATTCTCTCTACAACGGATCTCTGAGCAGTACAACTCTATGGGTGACACAATATGCATTAAGTCTGCTAAAGCAAACTAAAAATGGCCTGAGAAGGACTCTGTACTTCTATATTTGGGTCCTTGCAGATAAACTGCAACCTAACTTAATTGATAACAAGATTGAAAATCTAATTTAGGAGTATGCACCTGTGACAGTCACTGAGTCTTGGCCAATCCCAGCAGCCATACTTCAACCACTCAGACTGGTAAGTGTTCAAGCTGTGTTCAAAGGAGGCAAACGCTGAGCTGTAAGCAATCCAGCTGTTTCTTTACCTCACCTCTGATTTCTGTATGTCACTTTCCTTTTTTTGTTTATAAATTTGTTCTGACCACAAGGCACCCCTGGAGTCTCTCTGAATCCCCTGTGATTCTGGGGGCTGCCCAATTTGCGAATCCTTCATTGCTCAAACTCCTTCTAATTTAATTCAGCTGAAGTTTTTCTTTAAACATATTAGACATGAGGTCTAATAAAATACCAACATCATTTTGCCAAATTTGTAATTTTTCTTTGCCAAAAGATGTGTGGCCTGTAAGCCAATGTGTTACACTTTGATTCAGATGAACTGCTTCATGCGTCATGACTCTAGTTCTAACTCTTCATTTGCTTTGGATAGAAATTAATTTGTAACAGAGAGCAACGTATACCATCTCATGGTATCTTACAGATAAATCTCATGCTTATGGTAATTTTTGGGTGTTTCTCATCTGACGTCTACAAGATCACTGTTAGATGTTATTAGTGATACAGTTTTGAAACAAACTTATTACAAATCTGTATTTTTAAATGAGTTCAATTAAAGAGCAACTTGAAGTTCCAAGGCATGCTGTTAAAAGAAAACCCAACAACATAAAACACCGACATCTATTACTTCTTGTGACTCCATGTTTGTATGATGAGTATTGTGATACTATACAACCAAAACAAAGTATAAAAGTGAATTGGGCTGGGCACAGTGGCTCACGCCTGTAATCCCAGCACTTAAGGAGGCTGAGGCAGGAAGATTGCTTGAGCTCAGGAGTTTCAGAGCAGCCTGGGCAACATATATACTGGTGAAATCCCCTTCTCTACAAAAACCAACCAACAAACAAACAAAAACATTAGCTGGACATAGTGGCAGGTGCCTATAGTCCCAGCTGCTCAGGAGGCTAAGGTGGGAAGATCCCTTAAACCCAGGAAGCAGAGGTTGTAGTGAGCCAAGATCGCACCACTGCACTCCAGCCCAGGAGACAGAGTGAGACCCTGTCTCAAAAAACAAAACAAAACAAACAAGCAATAACAACAACAACAACAAACAAGGAATTGGAAGCAAAGACAGATGTAAGAAAAATGGTTATATATAATTCCTGATTTTCATTTTATACATTAATCAAAATGACTTTAGACTTTATTGTTCTCCATGATTGACTTGATAAAGTTAAATACTATAAATGTAAATGAACTTATAAAATAAGTGTATGTAGATGGGCAGTGGAGACTCAGAAGGATGGAGGGTGGGAGGGAGTTGGATGATGGGAGGTTGCTTGGTGGGTACGATGGGATGGATGATGGGAGATGTGTTGCTCCAGTGATAAACGCCCTTAATGCCCTGACTTTACCACAACACAATATACCAATGTAGCAAAATTGCACTTGTGCCCCATGAATATTAAAAACTAGATAGCCAGGTGTGGTGGCTCATGCCTCTAATCCCAGCATTTTGGAAGGCTGAGGTGGGAGGATCACTTTAGCTCAGAAGTTGGAGACCAGCCTGCGCAGTATAGTGAGATCTTGTCTCTACAAAACATTTTAAAAAGGCTGGGTGTGGTGGCTCACTCCTGTAATCCCATCAATTTTGGAGGCCAAGATAGATGGATCACTTGAGGTCATGAGTTCAAGACCAGTCTGGCCAACATGATAAAACCCCATCTCTACTAAAAGTACAAAAAATTAGTTGGGTGTGGTGGCACACACCTGTAATCTCAGCTACTTGGGAGGCTGAGGCAGGAGAATCACTTGAACCCGGGATGTGGAGGTTGCAGTGAGCCAGGATCACACCACTATACTCTTGGGCAACAGAGGGAGACTTCATTTGAAAAAATAAAATAAAAAATAAAAAATGAGGCAGGAGGATTGCTTTAGCCCAGGAGATCAAGGCTGCAATGAGCCATGATAGCACTACTATACTCCTGCCTTGGTGACAGAGCAAGAACCTTCCTCAAAATAAATTAATTTAATTAAATAATGCAGAAAAATATATTGTGCAAAAAACATTGACTTAAAATGGGTTTTAAAACTTTAAAATTTGGACAACCCTCTTTTACCCCACAGATGAGAGGATGCATTTCTCATTGTTGGGAAAAAGTAGGAGTTTTTCATTTTCTGTTTTTTGAGATGGAGTCTTGCTCTGTCACCCAGGCTGGAGTGCAGTGGTACAATCTTGACTCACTCCAGCCTCTGCCTCCTGGGTTCAAGCAATTCTCCTGCCTCAGCCTCTCAAGTAGCTGGAACTACAGGTGTGTGCTGCCGCACTTGGCTAATTTTTGTAGAGACAGGGTTTTGCATGTTAGCCAGGCTGGTCTTGAACTCCTGACCTCAGGTGATCCACCTACCTCGGCTTCCCAAAGTGGTGGGATTACAAGTGTGAGCCACTACGCCTGTGTAGACTAGGAGTTTTTTTAGGAAATAAAAAGCACTAAAGAAAAAAAACAGAGGCTCTACAAAGGTGAAATGGGGACCAGTTTCTTGAAGACCTGTCTGGTTGATATTCAAGCCCTCAGCTGCTGCCACACCCCATCTTTGTAACTCAGTAGGATTCTCTTTTGAGTGGGAACAGTAGCTGGCAGTCTCTTCCACAATCCTCAAATCAATGCCACCAATCCTTTGGGAAATTAAAGTCACATCCTCCTAGTGATATCTTCAAAAGACGGAAGGGAATGTACAGCACAGTGAAAAGTAAATATCCCTTCTTCCCCTGGTGCCTTCTTACCCAGTTCATTTCCTGGAGAGAGCACAGTTACTGGTTACTTAATTATTCTTTCAGAGATATTATATTTTCAAATTATGTTTATAATTATCCATAAATCTTTACTTTCCACACTAATGGTAGCATATTATTCACATCATTTAGACCTTGCTTTCTTCAGTATATAGCTTAGTAATTGTTCCATTTACTGCATAGAAGCATGCTTCATTTTTATTTTACATCTGCTTCATTTTAGTTTTACATCACAGTATTCCATTGTATGAATATGCCATAATTTATTTCCAGGTTATTTGTAATATTTTGCTATTATAAACAATGGTGCAAAGAATTACTTATATGTATATTATTTTACAAATGTAGGAGCATGTCTGCAGAGCATTAATACTTTTGCCCATTTTTGAATAAAGGCAGTCTCTTAATGATTTGTAGGAAGCACATATTTATATAAAAGAAATTAGCCTTTTATGTATGAGTCCCCCCTTATTTATTTATTTATTTAGAGATGGAGTCTTGCCGTTTTCCAGGCTGGAGTGCTATGGCATGATCTTGGTTCACTGCAAACTCCGCCTCCTGGGTTCAAGTGATTCTCCT
>NW_016107836.1:1199306-1208667 GCF_001604975.1 Cebus imitator
GTAGAGATGAGGTTTCACCATGTTGGTCAGGCTGGTCTTGAACTCCTGACCCCATGATCCACCCACCTCGGCCTCCCAAAGTGCTGGGATTACAGGCAGGAGCCACCACGCCTGGCCATTTTTTGTATTTTTAATAGAGATGGGGTTTCACCTTGTTGGCCAGGCTCATCTCAAACTTCTGAACTCAAGTGATCCATCCACCTCAGCTTCCCAAAGTGCTAGGATTACAGGTGTGAAGCACCACGCCTGGCCTGAGTCCCTAATCTTTGAAAGTTCATGTTAAAAATGAGTTGGAATCTGTCTATATGAAAATTTCAATCTCTTATTATGAATGTGCATACTAAAAAGGAAAGTGGGAATTGTGTAGATCTAAGGTAAAGATTATCAGTTGAAGTTCATTTAATATGATATCTTCTTTTGCAATACAGTGCATTATTATCTATAAGGATGTAGTACTTTTTCTTGGAGAAATGAAAGAAAAAAGGATATATTATGATTTTTATTATGATGGTGCTATGAAATAAAATAATCCTTTTAATTTGTTCACTACATGGCCATTCTGCTCAATACTTTGTCATTTTCAGTGATTTATCTTTTTCCTGAATGTGGGCCTTAACAGCATGTTATATTAAGAACTTGGAAACATAGAAACAAAGTAAAACCTAAGCAAAGCTGGGCCATTTGTAATATAATTCCCAGAGACAGATGCAACGCTTTAATAGAACCCAGTGTTCAGGAGCAAATAGAACTATTCCGTAACATTTGATAAGAAGTTAAACCCTACTGAGATATAGATACTTTTGTTGGCATTACAGCAGTTGTGATCTGCACTTTTTTTTTTTTTTTTTTTTTTTTACACAGGGAATCGCTGTGTTGCTGGAATGCAGTGGCACAATCATGGCTCACTGTAGCCTCTGAGTAGCTGGGACTACCAGAGCTCGCCACCACGCACAGCTAACTTTTGGATTTCTAGTAGAGGCGGGGTTTCACCATATTGCCCAGGACGGTCTCCATCTCCTGACCTTATGATCTGCCTGCCTCGGCCTCCCAAAGTGCTGGGATTACAGGTATGAGCCACTGCGCCTGGCCCCCTGCAAAATCTTTACAAAATAATATCCAAGGAATTTGTTTATTTTTTATCCTGTGATTTATATTAAAAAAAAATTTATGGCCCAGTTGTGGTGGCTCACACTTATAATCCCAGCATTTTGGGAGGCTGAGGCGGGAGGAGAGCTTGAGCCCAGGAGCTAGAGGAATATAGTGAGAGCCTTGTATCTATAAAAAATATTTTGTTTAATTAGTGGAGCAAGGCGTGGCAGTGCATGTCAGTGGTCCTTGGTACTTAGAAGGCTGAGGTGGGAGAATTGCTTGAGCCTGAGAGGTCAAGGCTGCAGTGAGCTGTGATCGTGCCACTACACTGCAGCCTGAGTGACAGAGTGAAACCCTCTCTTTTTTATTATACTTTAAGTTCTGGGATATATGTGCAGATCTTGCAGGATTGTTATACAGCTATACACATGCATGGTGATTTGCTGCCTGAGACTCTCTCTTAAAAAAAAAAAATTAGGCTGCTGCCCTGGCTCACACCTGTAATTCCAGCACTTTGGGAGGAAGAAGCAGGAGGATCACCTGAGGTCAGGAATTTGAGACCAGCCTGACCAACATGGAGAAACCTGGTTTCTACTAAAAATACTGAATTAGCCAGGTGTGGTGATGCATTCCTATAATCCCAGCTATTAGGGAGGCTGAGGCAGGAGAATCGCTTGACCCCAGGAGGCAGAGGTTGCATTGAGCTGAGATTGCACCTTTGCACTCCAGCCTGGGCAACAAGAGTGAAAACACTGTCTAAAAAAATAAATAAATAAACTCTCCTCTACACTTAGTGTTTACAAATTTACTTCCTTTACTTTTCAGAATATTTTTCTATTTTGACAAGAAAGGAATAGCAAAAATGTCACGTACAAAATGGTACCATCTTCCTATGGTGCCAGTTTTGAACTCTTTAAAGAACATTAACCTTTAGAAAGAAAGATGTTTATCTACTTACAAGGAACATAACCCCCAAGAGATTTTTCTGGACTGTGCTCTAATTTGTTGTATTTTTATCAAATTTCCTGCGTATGCTCATGCACTCATACTTAATTAGCCACAATTCTTTAGAAAAGGCTTGTTTTAAAAAGAAGCACAACAACTGTGATATCTTTGGAACTTGAAAATATCTGGTCTAGGATTTCCTTAAGCTAGTCATCTGTTTCCTCATTTCAAAAGATGAAACAGTGTTAGGCTATGTTTTTAAAATGTTGGATTTGTTTTGCAAATGCAGGAAAAGCAACACTTCCTAATTTGCTTAGATGGGTGCCCACATAATTTGGTGTTTTATCAGCTCTAGATGAGTATTGGTGTAACAGTAGGAAAAAGCAAGTTGGATGTGTGTGCATGCACGTAGACTCCTGTGTGTCTGTGTATGACTAATATGATGACATTTTAGTGGCGAATCAGTATGAAAGTCAATTCATTCTTAAGTATTTGGGACCAACAGAGAGAATGAACTAAAGTGAACATATCTGGCTCTACTAAGCACATTTTCTCTCCTTTGGCCATTAATTATTTCCTTTGTATGAAAATAAGATAGAAGCTATTTGTCTTTTTTTTTTGAGATGGAGTTTTGCTTTTGTTGCCCAGGCTGGAGTGCAATGATGTGATCTTGGCTCACCGCAACCTCCATCTCCCAGGTTTAAGTGATTCTCCTGCTTCAGCCTCCTGAGTAGCTGGGATTACAGGCATGTGCCACCACGCCCAGATAATTTTTGTGTTTTTAGTAGAGATGGAGTTTCTCCACGTTGGTCAGGCTGGTCTCAAACTCCCAACCTCAGGTGATCCTCCCGCCTTGGCCTCCCAAAGTGCTTAGATTACAGGTGTAAGCCACCGTGCCCAGCTTATTTGTCTATTCTTTAAGGATAGTACATATTTGTGTAAATCCTTGAGTTAGATTAGTGTATTTTTGGTCAGGCACGGTGGCTCACACCTGTAACCCTAGCACTTTGGGAGGCCAAGAAAGGTGGATTGCCCTAGCTTAGGAGTTCAAGACCAGCCTGGGCAACATGGCAAAACCCCGTCTCTACTAAAAATACAAAAAAACTGGCCAGGTGTGGTGGCTAACGCCTGTAATCCCAGCACTTTGGGAGACCCAGGTGGGTGGATCTCTTGAGGTCAGGAATTCAAGACCAGTTTGACTAACATGGTGAAACCCCGTGTCTACTAAAAATACAAAATAGCCTGGCATGGTGGTGCACCCCTGTAATCCCAGTTACTCCAGAAGCTGAGGCAGGCGAATCGCTTGAACCCCGGAGGCGGAGGTTGCAGTGAACCGAGGTTGCACTCCAGCCTGGGCAACAGAACAAGACTCTGTCTCAACAACAACAACAAAAAAAAAAAAAAAAAAAAAAGAAAAAAAATCCCAGTGTGGTAACGTGTGCCTGTAATCCCAGCTAATCAGGACGGTGAGGCACGAGAATTGCTGGAACCTGGAAGTTGGAGGCTGCAGCCATCCAAGATTGTGCCAGTGCACTCTAGGCTGAGCAACAGAGAAAGACTGTCTCAAAAAACAAAAAAAGATTCCTATATTTTTATAGCAGCATAGTATTTCCTAAAATGGTGCTTCACGATGGATTACACTTTTTATGTATTTATGTATTTATTTATTTATTTATTTATTTATTTATTTTTGAGACAGAGTCTTACTCTGTTGTCCAGGCTGGAGTGCAGTGACTCAGTCTCACCTCACTGCAACCTCCACCTGCTAGGTTCTAGTGATTCTCCTGCCTCAGCCTCCTGAGTAGTTGGAACTACAGGCACACGCCACCACACCTGGCTAGTTTTTGTAATTTTGGTAGAGACAGGGGTTTCACCACGTTGGCCAGGCTGGTCTTGAACTCCTGAACTCAGATGATCCACCACATCGGCCTAAGATGGGTTACACATTAGTACAGTCTTTTAGATACTTTTTCTTTTCTTTTTTTTTTTTTTTTTTTTTTGAGATGGAGTCTCTGTCACCCAGGCTGGAGTTCAGTGGTACAATCCTGGCTCACTGCAATCTCTGTCTCCCGGGTTCAAGTGATTCTTGTGCCTCAGCCTCCTGAGTAGCTGGGATTACAGGCACAAGCCACCAAGCCTGGCTAACTTTTGTATTTTCAGTAGAGATGGGATTTCACCATGTTGGCCAGGCTTGTCTCTAACTCCTGACCTCAGGTGATCTGTCTGCCTTAGCCTTCCAAAGTGCTGGGGTTACAGGCATGAGCCATTACGTTTGACCTAGATACTTAATAATTGCTCATCACCCTTTATGTCATAAGTGTACTAAAACAAAATATGGCCTAGAGATCTAGCTCAAAATTTTATGCTATGCAGGAATTTCCCTTAACCACTCCTTGTAATAAGTGTTAATCAGCTTTTTTTGTTGTTAGTTAAGAGAATGCACAGGAAAACACCTAGAACCGGTCCTGGTATAGTTAACTTGTTTTGCTTAAAACCATTTTTAAACTGAAGAAATTTTACCAGTGCATATTATTAAATTTATTCAAAGATTTACTGATTGCTTATATTCCCTTTTTTTTTTACTGATTATGTGAGTAAAACATGTTATTTTTACAAATTCATGTTTTTGAGCATATATTAGCATTAATATATTTATTATTCTTTATTTTACAGAAATAGATCGTATGTGACTTACATGCTTAAACATGTCTTAGATATCTTTTTTATGTAAATAAAAATAAGTCTATGTTATTCGTTTTAATGCTGCAATGTATTCCATTTTATGGCTGTTGCATAATCACTTATCTAAACCCTCTAAGGTACACATTTCTTTTCTTTTCTTTTTTTTTTTTTTTGAGATGGAGACTCACTCTGTCACCCAGGCTGGAATGCAGTGGTGAAATCTTGGCTCACTGCAACCTCCGCCTCCAGGGTTCAAGCAATTCTCCTGCCTCAGCCTTCCAAGTAGCGGAGATTAAAGGCATGCACCACCACGCCCGGCTAATTGTTCTATTTTTAGTAGAGACAGGGTTTCACTGTGTTGCCCAGGCTGGTCTCGAACTCCTGACCTCAAGTGATCTGCCTGCCTCAGCCTCCCAAAGTGATCCTCCCACTTCAGCCTCCTGAGTAGCTGGGACTACAGGTGCACACCACCATGCCCAGTAGTTTTGTTGTTGTTGTTTTTGAGATGGAGTTTCTCTCTTGTTGCCCAGGCTGAAGTGCAATGGCACGATCTTGGCCCACTGCAACCTCTGCCTCCTGGGTTCAAGCAATTCTCCTGCCTCAGCCTCCCAAGTTGCTGGGATTACAGGCGCATGCCACCATGCCTGGCTAATTTTTGTATTTTTAGTAGAGAGAGGGTTTCACCATGTTGGCCAGGCTGGTCTCAAACTCCTGGGCTCAAAGCCATCATGCCCACCCTGGCCTCCCAAAGTGCTGGGATTATAGGTGTGAGTCACTGTGGTGCCAACATTTCTGAAATTAGGATGTCATTTATATTCTACAATCCATGACAGGTTAAAATTACTATGTGCCATGCAGCATTTGTGACTTGATTGTCTTTGCCTTGCACAGGTGAACTTGGTCATAACTTTTCAAATTTATGTTACTTTAATTCAGTTAGTATTACAGGTGTTGGGTTTAATTGCTATTTAAAATGTTTAGATAAAGATGGTGGCTTCGTGCCATGGCTCATGCCTGTAATCCCAGGTGCACACCACCATGCCCAGTAGTTTTGTTGTTGTTGTTTTTGAGATGGAGTTTCTCTCTTGTTGGGAAGAAGGGTGGGAGGCCAGGGTGGGCATGATGGCTTTGGGCCCAGGAGTTCGAGACCAGCCTGGGCAACATGGTGAAATCCTGGTCTCTACAAAAAATACAAAAATTAGGAGAAATCTGTAGTCCCAGCCAGGAGGATCTCTTGAGACTTTGAGGTTGGGACTGCAGTGATGAGCTGTGATCTTGCCCCTGCACTCCAGTGTGGGCTATAGAGTGAGACCATATCTTAAAAAAAAAAAAGATGGTATTATGACTTTTTGTTGAAACACAAATTTATTGTTTATGAGGAAAGGACAGACACAGAGCAGTGGGGCATATATTTGATATTTAGTGATGCAAATATTTATCATTCAGGGAGTAACTAATTTCATAATTTTTTTCTACAAAGGAATGACTAAATTCTTTATGAGATAAAAGAAAGTAAGGTAATCATAAATGATGAAGTTGTTTCAAAGCAATGGGAGGTTAGCATGACCAATTTATACACCTCACAGGAGCAGTATTTTTCTTTTTTCTTTTTTTTTTTTTCCCCCTCTGACTTTCTTTTAACAGCAACAGGAGCAGTATTAAGACATTTTGTCATAGTTTAATTGGCAGCAGTTTTTCTTTCTTACAGGTCCATAAAATAATAATAATTTTGCTACCAATGATGTCTAAGAGTAGATGACCTGCAGTACCGTATCCATGTTAAATAACAGACACTGTGCTTAAGAGTTTACATCTGGCCGGGTGCAGTGGCTCACGCCTGTAATCCCAGCACTTTGGGGCCTGTAATCCCAGCACTTTGGAAGGCTGAGGTGGGTGGATCACGAGGTCAGAAGTTCGAGACCAGCCTGGCTAACATGCCTGGGCAACAGAGCAAGACTCCATCTCAAAAAAAAAAAAAAAAACTTTATGTCAATTTTACATACATTTTCTAATTGAATTTTTTAACATAGACTTTTTTTGGGGGGTGGGGGGACAGAGTTTCACACTTGTTGGCCAGGCTGGAGTGCAATGTCACAATCTTGGCTCACTGCAACCTCTGCCTCCTGGGCTCAAGCAATTCTCCTCCCTCAGCCTCACAAAGTAGCTGGGATTGCAGATGCCCTCCACCACACCCAGGTAAATTTTTGTATTTTTAGCAGAGACAGGGTTTCACCATGTTGGCCAGACTGATCTTGAATTCCTGACCTCAGGTGATCCACCTGCCTCGGCCTCCCATAGTGCTGGGATTACAGGTGTGAGCCACCGCACCCAACTGACTTTATTTTTTAGAACAGTTTTAAATATTTTTTAAAAAATGAGAAAATAGTACTGAAAGTTCTCATATTCAATGTCCTGATTTTTCTAAAAAAATAAAATAAAAAAGAAAGTTCTCGTATACTCCTGCCACCTCTCCCCCAACAATTTCCCCTATTATTAACATCTTAGACTAGTATGGTACCTTTGCCACAATTAATGAACCAATACTGATATATTATTATTAACTAAAGTTTACAGTTTATTCAGATTTCCTTCATTTTTACCTAATGTCTTTCTGTTTCAGTGTCCCATCCCTGGTATACTGGAACATTAGGTATCAAATAACTATTAGGTTATATAATGTTATGTTTTTTATTTATTTTTATTTTTATTTTTTTTTAAAGATGGGGTTTCTCCATATTGGTCAGGTTGGTCTCAAACTCCCAACATTAGATGATCCAGCCGCCTTGGACTCCCAAAGTGCTGGGATTACAGGCGTGAGCCACTGTACCTGGCCAATGTCATGTTTTTTTAGGCTCTTCTTGGCTGGGACAGTTTTTTAGACTTTCCTTATTTTTTCTTGAAAGTTTTGAAGGGTACTGGCCAATTATTTTGTAGGACGCACCTCTATTGAAATTAACCGGATATTTTTCTTACGATTAGAGCGGTGGTACCGGTTTTAGGGAGGAAAACCACAGAGATAAAGTGCCATTTTCGTCACATCACACAGCATCAACATGATTCATCATTGTTGATGTTGAACTTGATCACCTGGCTATAGCAGTGTTTGTTAAGTGTCTTCACCATAAAGTTACTCTTCCCTCAACCCTCATTTTGGTACCGTATTTTTTGAAAGTCACTATGCGTAGCCCTCACTTAAAGACTGAAGAGTTATGGTCTCTCTCTTTGAGGGCTGAGTATCTACATAGATTATTTAGAGTTCTTCTACATAGGAGATTTGTCTCTTCTTCCCATGTGTTTGTTTATTCGATGATTATTTATATCACCACAGACTTACAGATATTTATTTTTTACTTTGAACTATATAGTCCGATGCTGTTTCATTAGTTTTGCTGTTTAAAATGTTTCAGGATTAGCCATTGGGAGCTCTTTCATTGAGCTCCTGTGTCCATTTGACACTCAGGGTTTTTGTTTTGCTGGTTTGTTTGTTTTGTCTGAGGACTTCCTGCCATCTAATTGAATTTTTACAACAATGCTGTTGTAAGTAGATATTAGAATCTCTTTAGTTACAGATGAAGAGACTGAACTTTAGAGAGATTAAGCAGCTTGCCTAGGTCACATAGGAAGTAAATGACAGGATTTGAGTTTTGCTCCATCTGAAAGCTTCTCATAATCTTAAATATATTATTCTGGTATTTCAGAGTATAATAAATTGCACATCTTTTTAAGAAAAACAATTCTGCCATCGTAATCTGTTAGATACGTGCATTTCTGTCCTTATTTTGGGCTTAGAGGGGAAAAATGTATCTACCTGGAACCAAACACATAATTTTTGGAATCGCATAACCCTTTGAGTGAGTGTATGAGTGTGTGACTGTTTTGAGTGTCCACTCAAACTGGCAGAGTTCTAGTTATCCCTGGTTCCAGGATTGTCCACCTTCCTGTGGGAGTTCATTTGCTCCTTTGTGCGTAGGTTACTGCAGGTGCTAGTAGTAGAGGATACGTCAGGCTATGATTTTGTTGCCAATATTTTAAGGGATGACACTCTTTTCATTCATCCCACGAGGCTTTATGAGAGTCTGCTGCTCTGGTGGAGCTTACACTCTCATCGGAAGAGACAAAATAGACAGGCATGAAGTTAGCACAGCCACTATGGAAAACAGTATGGAGGTTCTCAAAAAACTAAAAACAGAGCTACCATATAATCTGACAATCCCACTGCCAGGTATATCCCCGAAAGAAAGAAAATCAGTATATTGAAGAGATACCTGCAGTCCCATGTTTATCGGAGCACTGTTCACCATAGTCAAGATTTAAAATTAACTTAAGCATCCCTTAATAGATGAATGGATAAAGGAAATGTGGTACATATACACAATGGAGTACTATACAGCCATAAAAAGAATGAGATTCTGTCATTTGAAACAACATGGATAGAACTGGAGGATATTATGTTAAGTGAAATATGCTAGGTACAGAAAGACAAACTTCATGTGTTCTCACTCATTTGTGGGAGCTAAAAATTGAAACAACTGAACTCATGGAAGTAGTAGAATGATGGTTATCAGAGGCTGGGAAGGGAAGTGAGGGCAGGGGGCAGGGGGCTGGTTAATTAGTATAAAAATATAGTTAGATTTTTTTTTTTTTT
>NW_016107836.1:1208871-1214003 GCF_001604975.1 Cebus imitator
CCATGTTGACCAGGATGGTCTCGATCTCTTGACCTCGTGATCCACCCGCCTCGGCCTCCCAAAGTGCTGGGATTACAGGCTTGAGCCACCGCGCCCGGCCCGTTAGATTTTTTTTAAAAAAGAAAATATATTAGATAAAATGAATAAAATCTGATATTTGATAGCAAAAAAGGTTGACTACACCAAACAACAATTTATCATACATTTAAAAATAATTAAGGAGCATAATCAAAATGTTTGTAACATAAATAAACGATAGATGCTTGGGGTGATGGATACGCCATTTATCCCAATATGACTATTGTACATTGCATGCCTGTATTAAAATACTACACATACTCCATAAATATATACACCTACTATATACCCACAAAAATAAAACTTTAAAAATTTTAAAAAAGACAACACAAAATAAACACATATATGAGAAAAGAAACAAGGCATTTTTGGAGGTGACAAATGCTAACCAAAGGCCAGTGTGCCCAGAATGCAATGACCAAGAAGGGTAGCATGGTAGGGGATGAGGTCAGAGAGATAGGCTTTGTGGCTCACAGGAAAGAACATGGGTGTTATTCCCTTTTCAATGGTTGGCTTTGGCTAGGCTCAGGGAGGGAAGGGATGTGGTCTTTCCAGCTATGCACAGACCCTATCGAATACCACTCATTCTGGTTCCTCCTCCCCAGCCACACTGGCTTTCTGACTGCTCCTGGAATATGTTAAGCTTTTTTCTGCCTTTGGGTCTTTACATTTTTTATTTCATCTGCCTGATAAAACAATAACCACAACAAATACCAAAACTATTCCATCACATAATGATATAATTCTTCCCTCACAGCATTCAGGTCTCTACTTAAAGCTATTTCCTTGTATATCCTATCTAAAAATGCTTCACTCCATGCTCATCACCATGTCTCTTCTTCAGTCCCTAGGAACTCTCTGTATCTCCGTCTGGCTTTGGTGTGCAGTGGTGTGATCTTGGCTCACTGCAGTCTCTGCCTCCGGGTTCAAGCGACTCTCCTGCCTCAATCTCCTGAGTAGCTGGGATTATCAGTGCGCACCACCACAGCTGGCTAATTTTTGTATTTTAGTAAAGATGGGGTTTCACCATGTTGGCTAGGCTGGTCTCGAACTCCTGACCTCAAGTGATTTGCCAGCCTTGGCCTCCCAAAGCACTGGGATTACAGGTGTGAGCCACCGTGCCTGGGCTGGCTTTGTATTTCTTAGAGTGTTTATTGCTACCTGGCCGGCTGGCTTTCTCTCTCTCTCTCTCTCTTTCTTTCTTTTGTTGCTACTTGGCTGGCTTTCTCTCTTTCTCTCTCTCTCTCTTTCTTTCTTTTGTTGCTACTTGGCTGGCTTTCTTTCTCTCTCTCTCTCTCTCTCTCTCTTTTCTCTCTCTCTCTCTCTCTTTCTTTTGTTGCTACTTGGCTGGCTTTCTCTCTTTCTCTCTCTCTCTCTTTCTTTTTGTTGCTACTTGGCTGGCTTTCTTTCTCTCTCTCTCTCTCTCTTTTCTTTCTCTCTCTCTCTCTCCCTTCCTTTCCGTCCTTCCTTCCTTCTCTCTCCCTCTCTCCCTCTTTCCTTCCTTCCTTCTCTCTCTTTCTCCCTTTCTCTCTTTCTCTCACTCTCTCTCTCTCTTTCTTTCTTTCTTGACAGAGCTTCTCCCTTGTTGCCCATTCCGAAGTGCAATGGCATGATCTCGGCTCATCACAACTTCTGCCTTCTGGGTTCAAGAGATTCTCCTGCCTTGGCTTCTCAAATAGCTGGGATTACAGGCATGTGCCACCATGCCCAGCTAATTTTGTATTTTTAGGAGAGGCAGGGTTTTTCCATGTTGGTCAGGCTGGTCTCAAACTCCCAACCTCAAGTGATCTGCCTGCCTTGGCCTCCCAAAGTGCTGGGATTACAGGTGTGAGCCACTGCACCCAGCCTGTTTATTTCTTTACTTATTTGTATTCTGTCAGCCCCATTAGAATGCAAGTGCCACATGAGGGCATGGATTGTGTCTGTACTGTTCATCATTGCATCCTCAGTGCCTGGAACATTATCTAGTACATACAGGGTGATTTTATTAGTTATTGCCTACTGTGGAACACATTACCCCCAAAAGTGAGTAGCTTAAAACAACAAACATCTATCACATAATTTCTGTGGATGAGGACATCAGGAGAGGCTAAGCTGGGTGGGTGTGGCTCGGGGTTTTTAAGGAGGTTGCGCTCAATGTTGACCAGGGTTGCATTCATCTGAAGGTTTGACTGAGGCTGCAGGATCTGCTTCAAAGCTCTTTCATATGGCTATTGACCAAAGGCTTCAGTTCCTTGCCATATGAGTTTCTTCATAAGGCTTGCAACATAGCAGTTGAAGTGTCAAGGTGAAAGCCATAATACCTTTCTATGACCTAGTGTCTGAAGTTGCACAACATTATTTCTATTTTATTTTATTTGTTTAGAGCAAGTCACCAAGTCCAGCCCACAAAAGAAAGGGAATTAGGGTCCACTTTGTTTTCTGTTTTTGTTTTTTTTTGAGATGGAGTCTCACTCTGTCACCCAGGCTACACTGCAGTAGTGCTGTCACGGCTCACTGCAACCTCTGTCTCCTGGGTTCAAGGGATTCTCCAGTCTCAGGCTCCCAAGTAGCTGGGATTACAGGCATCTGCCACCACGCTTGGCTAATTTTTGTATTTTTAGTAGAGACAGAGTTTTGCCATGTTTGCCAGGCTTGTCTCAAACTTCTGACCTCCAGTGATCTGCCCAGCTCGGCCTCCCAAAGTGCTGGGATTATGGGCATGAGCCACTGCACCCAGCTGACTGTCTCATTTAACCCTCAGCTTTGTGCAAGGTAGACATAATTACGTCAAATTCAAAGATGAGGAAAAAGACTTTGGAGGCTATGAAATGTGTCCCAAGTTGCAGTTAATTGAGGATTCTCCTTCTCTTGTCAAAAGACAAGAAAGGAAGGCTGTATCCTCACAGCTGTTGCATGGGGACAGGCAGGACTCACACTGCAGATATCACAGATGTGTGTGTTTGTTACGATGTTTTCCGAACAGATGGCAAAAACGTGTTACCTTAACAAAATTGGTATATTAGGAAAGTTTTCTGCATCAGGTACAATGGCTCACACCTATAATCCTAGCACTTTGGGAGGCAGACACTGGAGGATCACTTGAGAACAGGAATGGGAGACCAGCCTGGGCCTCATAGACTCTTCCTTTACAAAAAATTTAAAACATTGGCTGGATGTGGCAGCACATGCCTACAGTCCCAGCCGCTCAGGAGGTTGAAGTGGGAGAGTCACTTGACGCTGGGAGTTCAAGGCTTCAGTGCGCTGTGATCACACCACTGCACTCTAGCCTCAGCCACAGGAAGAAACCTTGCATACATATATGTAAACAAACAAGCAAAAAAAGACAATTTTCTGACTGATGGAAGTAGAGTCAATGCCTTTTTCTTATTCCAACAAAGGCTTTGTTTGGGCTATTGGTTACTTTGAATATTATAAAACGTAAAATAAAAATATGTTTAAATAGCATAATTTTCCTAAGATTAAAGTTGAATTTACTTGGGGAATAAGTATTTTGATCAAAGAAATAAGTAATCTCAATGTTAAGGATCTCTGCATACCTGGTGGGAAGAGGTGTGTTCCAGTGGGGGCACTTTTGATAGAGCACAATCTGAAGCAGTTTGGAGACAGTCTTTGAACAAAGAAGGGAGAAAACCAAGTGTGCAGACAAAATGTAATATAAGGGCATCCTGAGGAAAATCAAGGAAGAAAGAGTTCCGGTCAAAGCCTCACAAAGTTTTTTGACCCACTTCTATTGTTCATTATGAAAGTTTTATTTTATTTATTTATTTATTATTTTTGGGACAGAGTCTTGCTCTGTTGTCCAGGCTGGAGTGCAGTGTCCCAATCTCGGCTCACTGCAGCCTCCACCTTCTGGGTTCAAGCAATTCTCCTGCCTCAGCCTCTGGAGTAGGTGGGATTACAGGCACCTGCTTAATTTTTGTATTTTTAGTAGAGACAGGGTTTCAGCATGTTGGTCAGGCTGGTATCGAACTCCTGACCTCAAGTGATTTACCCACCTTGGCCTCCCAAAATGCTGGGATTACAGGCCTGAGCCAACGTGCCTGGGCTTTTCTGAAAGTCTGACAGGCACAGCTATCCTCAAGGTTCATCCACACTGTCACCCTGGGAACAGCTGTTTATTATTGTGTCCTCTGAAAGAGCTGGACTAACACATATGCAGGATAGGTTATGATCTGGTATGAGGACAGATTATCACCCAAAGAATTTCTTTTTAAGTGCCTGACATTTCACTATCCCAGAGGAATCTGTGTTGGCAGGCCGGGTTTTTGCTGTGGTTGGTTATAGTTATGTGCATGACTGAATACACTCCACTTTTGTAAGGTCCTCGCATACTTCCTCATACCTTTCACCATGGCACATGAACTCAGAAACAAGGGATAGGTGATTTACTACCTAAAAATAAGCAATCAGTGTTTAATATGGAGGGACTGAAGAGAAGAAGGAATATAAAGAGAGGGAAGAAGGATTTGAAAATAAATAATAAATCAAGGAGATCCTACTTTGGGACTAAACAGTCACTCTGATTTATAAATTGGATGACTGAGGCAAGAGGATTGAACCTGTATGGTCTTGGGTAAGTAATGAAATCTGTCTGAGTTTCTGTTCTTACTTAACTGAACCTCTGTCCTTTCATCTGTAAAATGAGATGAAACCGGATGAGCCTTAACCACTGTTCTCCATGTACCATTTTAGAGGATCATAAAATTCTACTTTCCTTTCATAGTTCAATATTTGTCATATCCATGATTTGATGCTGAGACCTGTCAGGAACCCAAGTCTCAATTTTAACTCTTGGCAAGAGAAATTCAAATCTTTACGGCAGGGCACAGTGGCTCATGCCTGTAATTCCAGCACTTTGGGAGGCCAAGGTGGGCCGATCACAAGGTCGAGAGATTGAGATCATCCTAACCAATATGGTGAAACCTTGTCTCTACTAAAAATACAAAAATTAGCTGGGCGTGGTGGTGCACACCTGTAGTCCCAGCTACTCGGGAGGCTGAGGCAGGAAAATGGCTTGAACCCAGGAGGCAGAGGTTGCAGTGAGCCGAGAT
>NW_016107836.1:1214071-1217951 GCF_001604975.1 Cebus imitator
AAAAAAAAAAAAAAAAAAAAATCCTCCTTTACGATTACATGTTTTACAGACACATTTTAATGACTTCATTTTGTGGACATCTGTATTTTGGGATAAAAGTTTAAGGCCAGATATCTTGGCTACTAATCCAGCTCCATTGTTTACTATGTAACCTTGGACAAGCTGCTGCTGCTGCTGCTGCTGCTGCTTCTTAAGACAGGACCTCTGTACTTCAATCCCCTCACCGGTAAAATGAGAATAGCAATAGCTATGATTTATTTATTTATTTATTTATTTATACTCCATCACCCAGGCTGGAGTGCAGTGGTATGAGTTTGGCTCACTACAACATCCGCCTCCTGGGCTCAAGCCATCCTCCCACCTCAGTCTCCCTAGTAGCTGACACTATAGGCGTGTGCCACCTTGTCCAGCTAATTTTTATACATACATATATATATATATTTTTATTTTTATTTCTATTTTTTATTCTGAGACAGGGTCTCGCTCTGTTGCCAAGACTGGAGTACAGTGGCTCGATCTCAGCTCACTGCTACCTCTGCCTCAGCCTCCCAAATAACTAGGATTACAGGTGCATGACACCATGCCCAGTTAATTTTTGTATTTTCAGTAGAGATGGGGTTTCATTATGTTGGCCAGGCTGGTCTGGAACTCCTGACCTCAAGTGATCTGCCCAGCCTCCCAAAGTCCTGGGATTACAGGCGTGAGCCACCACGCCTGGCCTAATTTTTGAATTTTTTGCAGAGACAGGGTTTTGCCAGGTCCCTCAGGCTGTTCTAAAACTCCTGGGATCAAGAGATCCTCTCGCCTCAGCCTCCCAAGGTGTTGGGATTACAGGTTTGAGCTACCACGCCCAGCCTGGATAAGGTTCTTAATCTCTTTGTATTAGTGTTAATCTCTCTGATTGATTGATTGATTTTGAGACAGAGTCTCACTCCATCACACAGGCTGGAGTGTAGGGGCACCATCTTAGCCCATTGCAACCTCTGCCTCCTGGGTTCCAGCGATTCTCCTGCCTCAGCCTTCCAAGTAGCTGGAATTACTACACTTGGCTAATTTTTGTATTTTTAGCAGAGACAGGGTTTCGCCATGTTGGCCAAGCTCCTGGCCTCAAGTGATCCTCCTGCTTTAGCCTCCCAAAGTGCTTGGATTACAGAAATGAGCCACAATAATTCAGAATAGTGCCTGGTATATAGCAGGAACTAAACACTATTTGTGAGGTAAATGAATATCACTTAATAATTGGATGTTCAGGCCAGGCACAGTGGCTCATGCCTGTAATCCCAGCACTTTGGGAGGCCGAGGCAGCTGGATCACCTGAGGTCAGGAGTTCAAGACCAGCCTGTCTGACATAGTGAAACCCCATCTCTACTAAAAAATACAAAAATTAGCCAGGCGTGCTTGTGCCTGAAATCCCAGCTACACAGGAGGCAGAGGCAGGAGAATTGCTTGAACCCAGGAGGTAGAGGTTGCAGTGAGCCAAGATGGTGCTACTGCACTCCACGCCTGGGCTACAAGAGTGAAACTCTGTCTTTAAAAAAAAATAATGAATTGGATGATCCATCAAAGCTTTTTGGAAGGGTGAACATTTAACTTGGACTTTGAAGAATGGCTGTGATTTCAATAGATATAAGTAAAATTTTGGTGCTGCAAAAGAAATAGCACTCAAAGATACATCCTCTTAGCAAGACAGTTTACTTCTAAATAACGATGCTGTGAGTGGTTGGAGCAATGATGGCCACTGCATGCTTGGACAAGGCGGGGAGGGATATCTATGCCTGAGGGTTGTCCCTACTGCTATGTCGTTCCCCTATTGGCTAGGGTTAGACCATACAAGCTAGACTAATCCCAACTGGCTATTTTAAAAAGAGCGGGGGCGGGGTGGGGGGCGGGGGCGCGGCTGAGCTGGAGTGGCAGGGTGAGTGTTATGGTGGGAAGGACGGGTGGGTCAGAGCAGGTAGCCAGGGGAGACCTAGGTGACCGGGATGAGTCAGGATGGAGCGGGTGGTGGGGGAACAGACATGAACTACTGATTAGAATGGGTGGAGAGGGTTGTTTACTGGAATTACAAAGAAGTTAAACTTTAAAATAGTGAATTAAAGAAGAGAGCTGAACATACTGACATACTGATTCTTTGAAGAGAAACTTGGGGTTCACTATAACAGATGGAAGAGCAATACTGATGGCAGAAATGACCTGGGCATGGAGAAATAAAGGTTAGAGTTGGGGAAAAGGAAAAGAACATTTTGGTGGGATCATATGGAGTATAGGAAAAATGGCTAAAAGGTTTTATGGGATCCAACTGTAATGTGCCTCAAAAGCCAAACTAAAATACATGGACATTTTCAGTAGGTGAAACAATAGTCCTAAGGTTTGTGAGCAGGGAAATGTTGAGATGAAAACAAGATTGAAGGCTTGCTTGTCTGTTTTGCATTACCTTAGTTTACACATTTTTTTCCAATATAAAACCGATGCTAGACCATTGTATTGCGTCATAAGTACATTTAACTTCTGAGAACTAAATATAGCAGCTCTGGAGAGAAAGAATAATGTAAATGGTGTGAGCACTGGCAGGACTTTCCACTCAGGGAGCTGAAGCCTGTGGGCAAGGATTCAATCAAACCTGAAAGGTGCATTTTGGCAAAACCTAGGGAAATAATGTGCCAAGGACTTTAATGACTCCCCAACCACAGAGAGATTGTTTGGGTGTCAGATGAGGTGGCATGCTAGTGTATTCATTATCCTGGAGGAAGAAATAGAACAATTAATTGAGGGTTCTAACGAAATTTTGACAGAGAGTGATTACTAGATTGTATCTAAAGAAGATGATCACTCTGGGCAACATGGTGAAACCCTGTCTCTACAAAATATACAAAAATGTGCCAGGAGTGGTGGCATATGCCTGTAGTCCCGGCTGCTTGGGAGGCTGAGACAGGAGAATCACTTGAGCCTGGAAGGTCGAGGCTGCAGCGAGCTGTGATCGTGCCAGTGCACTCCAGCCTGGCGGATGGAGCGAGATCCGGCCCACCCCCCAAAAAAAGAAACTGAAAAAGCTAACCAGTTACATAACCTTCATAAAATTTCTGAAGTACTCCAAGAGGAGAAATGTGAAAATTTAATTTATGACTAACTATAAGTAACATATCATTAATATAGACGTATTGTGTTCAGATTATATATATAAAAATATATATTATGCTTTATGGGTAATTTAGGTAATTTTCAAGGATGAATTTTACTATGTGAGATTTTTGCCTTGTGCTGACTGTAGTACCTAACTCCCAAATAAAGATGAGATTGTGAACTTCTAAAAATATGAGTGTTTTATCTGTGTAATTTAGTTGAAACAGTTTTTTTTGTTTCCCTTTCTTTTTACTTTTTATTTTATTTATTTATTTTTTTTTTAAGGAAGAGAAACAAATGCTTGGGCTGCAAAGAGTTACGTGAGTGGGCTTTCTGGTTATGCAAAGTGATAGGAGTGGTACACTCCTGAATGCATTTTAGTTTTTCAGTTCCAGTTGCCCCATCCTGAGGCTCAGGTACACAAAGCTGATCTCCAGGAAGAAGACAAATTATTTATATAAGAAAGCCAGGACTGTAGGGGCATGGTGGCTTACACCTGTAATCTCAGCACTTTGGGAGGCCAAGGTGGGTGGATCACCTGAGTTCTGGAGTTCGAGACTAGCCTGACCAACATGAAGAAACCCCTGTTTCCAGTAAAAATACAAACTTATTTGGGCATGGTGGTGCATTATTTTAATCCCAGCTCCTCAGGAGCCTGAGGCAGGAGAACCGCTTGAACCTGGGAGGAGGAGGTTGCCATGAGCTGAGATCGCACCATTGCACTTCAGCCTGGGCAACAAGAGCAAAACTCCTTCTCAAA
>NW_016107836.1:1217961-1219513 GCF_001604975.1 Cebus imitator
AAGAAGAAGAAAGCAAGAAAGCCAAGATGTCCTGGGAGGGAGGAGGAGTCCCCTTGGTAAACATCTCCTAAGTAGGGAGCTCTTTTTGGTTGACAGGGTACCTTCTATTCTCCCAAGGTCTAATGGCTAAGGTCTGGAGAAAAAAACAAAAAACAACAACCACCTTTCCTGAGGAAGGGAAGCGTGGATTGGCGACTCAGGCTATGACAAAGTTCCAAGCTTTCTCTTGAAACTGCATGGCTTTGGACAGCTTTGGCATCCTCTGCGGAGCCTGTGGAGAACCATTTCTTCATGGGGACACCTCTGTGTGGTTTAACGAGGAGCAATGGCAGCGAAGAACACAAAGTAAGTGCGAGGAGGACTGGTGTTCTTTGGGCAGAGTAATTTATTTATTTATTTATTTATTTTTCAGGCACAGTCTCACTCTGTCACTCAGGCTGGAATGCAATGGTGTGATCTCAGCTTACTGCAACCTCTGCCTCCCAGGTTCAAAGTATTCTCATGCCTCAGCCTCCTCAGTAGCTGGAACTACAGGTGTGTGCCACCACTTCAGGCTAATTTCTATTTTTAGTAGACAGGGTTTCACCACGTTGGCCAGGCTGGTCTTGAACTCCTGACCTCAGGTGATCCACTTGCCTTGGCCTTCCAAAGTGCTGTGATTTCAGGTGTAGGCCACTGCACTGGGCCTGGGCAGAGTAATTTTTGGAGGTGGAGGTGGGAGAAGAGCTGAGAGAGAAGGCTTGGGTTTCATGGCTGGGTGATCTCAAACAATTGTGACAGCTTGTAGTCTGAGTTTATGGAGGGCTTCTTACTGATTCCATAGAAAATTTATTTTTTCACTTTAACTCAAATAAATTTGAGTTCCTTTTACATATAGGGTCTGTATCTCCTTATCTCAGGTGACCCACCGGTCTTGGCCTCCCAAAGTGCAGGAATTACAGGCGTGAGCCACTGTGCCCAGCCTTTTTTAAAATTTATTTTTTAGAGGCAAGATCTTACTCTATCACCCAGGCTGGAGTGTGGTGGCGAAATCACGGCTCACTGCAGCCTGGAACTCCTTAGCTCAAGTGATTCCCCCACCTCAGCTTCCCAAAGTGCTGGGATTACAGGTGTGAGCTATCACACCCTCTCCCTAACCTGCATTTTTGAGAGATTTTAGCGCTACGAGAAATTTTCCTTAAAAAAGAAAAACAAACCCTCAAACTTTATAAAATAGCTAAATTAGGGGCTTAGGGAAATTATCTATATGTTTGTGTTCAGAATAGATTTGAAGCCCGAGCTTGGTGGCTCACACCTGTAATCCCAGCACTTTGGGAGGCTGAGGTGGGCGGGTCACTTGAGGCCAGGATTTCCAGACCACCCTGGCCAACATGGTGAAACCCCATCTCTATACTAATACAAAAAATTAGCCAGTTGTGTTGGTGCGTGCCAGTAGTCCCAGCCAGGTGGGAGGCTGAGGTGGATGGACCCCTTCAGCCAGGGAAGTTGAGGCTTCGGTGAGTGGAGATGACACCACTGTACTCCAGCCTGGATGACAAAGTTAGACTGTCAA
>NW_016107836.1:1220028-1224942 GCF_001604975.1 Cebus imitator
AAAAAAAAAAAAAGATGATACCGGGCGCCGCTGGCTCACGCCTGTAATCCTAGCACTTTGGGAGGCCGAGGTGGGCAGATCATGAGGTCAAGAGATTGAGATCATCTTGGCCAACATGGTGAAACCCGGTCTCTATTAAAAATACAAAAATTAGCCGGGCGTGGTGGCGCGCTCCTGAAGTCCCAGCTACTCGAGAGGCTGAGGCAGTAGAGTTGCTTGAACCCAGGAGGCGGAGGCTGCAGTGAGCCGAGATGGTGCCACTTCAGTCTAATCTGGCGTCAGAGCGAGATTCCGTCTAAAACAAAACAAAAACAACATCAAAAAGGTGAGTGAATCCCCTCCTAGAATGCATAGTGTAGTGAGTAGCGCTAAAATCTCTCAAAAATTCAGGTTAGGGAGAGGGTGTGATAGCTCACACCTGTAATCCCAGCACTTTGGGAAGCTGAGGTGGGGGAATCACTTGAGCTAAGGAGTTCCAGGCTGCAGTGAGCCGTGATTTCGCCACCACACTCCAGCCTGGGTGATAGAGTAAGATCTTGCCTCTAAAAAATAAATTTTAACATACAGGTGATAGAAAGGAAAATTAATCCTTGTTCCTGATTTCTGCCTCTGCATAGATGTAGCAATGCCACAAATACAGGCAATGGAAGCCTTCCATTAGAGATGGCTTCGTCTGCAAAAATTCTGAAAATTTGAAGTTCTAGTGGAATAGTTTCCCTGTTCCTCCTGATAGATTTTTCTACTATTGTTACTTTCTCCTTTGAGTAATGATTTTATCCTCTTTGGTTCTTTTGACTATTTCTTAAAAAAAATAATAATAATAAGTAACGAAATAGAGAAAAGGAATGGCATAGGCAGCCATCTCTCTGAAAGCCAGCCATTGTTTTGTTCTTCTATATTGGAAGACTTTTCAACTGGTTATCCTCCGTAATTTGAAAATAACTGTCATTTAAAAGTGTTATTTCCAGTGGCCTCAGGGCATACTATCCTCTCTCTTTTAATTTTCGAGGAGTAATCTCACTCTGTCGTCCAGGTTGGAGTGCAGTGGCACGATCTCGGCTCGCTGCAACCTCAGCCACCCGGGTTCAAGCGATCCTCGTGCAACCTCCGCCTCCCGGGTTCAAGCGATTCTCATGCCACAGCTTCCAGAGTAGCTGGGACTATAGGTGCCCGCCACCATGCCCAGCTAATTTTTGCATTTTTAGTAGAGACCGGGTTTCACTATGTTGGCCAGGCTTGTCTCAAACTCCTGACCTCAGGTGGTCCGCCTGCCTCGGCCTCCCAAAGTGCTGGGATGACAGGTGCGGGCCACCGCACCCGGCCTCCTTCCTCTCTGAAACGCTTTCTCTAAAATGCTCTTCCCGGTTTGAAGAGCAGCAAAGATTAAATGTGTCTTATTATACATGCAGCAATTTGCCACTCCCTTTGCCCTGCCCCAGTTACTGCAATAGAAAATGTCTGGGGATAAATACATCTGTGGTAAATTCAATCTTCCTAGTGAAGATTATGAAGGAAACAGAAAGGACACTTCCATTCCAGAGAGAAAGGTGTTTGTTTCCCAAAAGGTTAGACATTGATTCGGAACAAAGGGAACCTGAGGAAACGGGTATTAAAGAAAATTAACTCAATGTGAGGTATTACAAGGCCATTTGTTTCCTAGGGAAAAATAAGAAAGAAAGAAGGGGTGGAGACACGGGCTTTGCTGCATAACCTTGGTCATGTCACCTAAACTTCTTTGAACTCCTGAATAAGAGTTGGGACCAAGGATCGCAAAGGTTCTTTCATTCCTAAAATTCCATGGTTTCACGATTACGTGAGTTGAAACGGGCCATTCTGTTGATTTCCTAATCTCCAGGAGGAAGGAAACTAGTCTTTGGGGGTTGAACCGACTAGTTTACTGGAGAATTACCAATGTGGAGGTGGGAGAACTTCACAATTACCGGGTTTCGGACAGTAGAGATGCTCTTGAAAAATTTCCAGGAGGACTTTCCCCCTGTCCTTTAACCTGGCTTTACAATTCTCTTCACTCTTTGCAACAGGGAAGCGGGCAGAACCTATTTTAGACTGAGGTAGTTCATTTGACTAAGCATTTTCCCTTTCCTTATTTTTGGACCCTTAACGACCAAGTGCCGAGAAACAGATCCTTAATTATGATTCTGGGATCTCGAAAGGCCTGTAAAATCCTGCTTCCGCATCTGAATCCTTTCTTTGGGTACTGGGATCTTTTTTTAAATGTGTATTTCTGGCGGAGGGGGCATGGAGTGAGGTTCAGAACGGTAGAGTGGGGCTGACAGATGCCTATTTGGCTGGAGGCTTGGCGTGCGGGACTCCGGGTCGGGGCCGGACGGGCAGCCAGGCGAGCTCCGGGCGACAAGGGCGCGGTTGCGGACTGGCGGGCGGACCCCGGGGAGGGGCTTCACGGAGGCGCCGCGACCGGAGCGGAGCGGAGCCGCTCGGGCTGGGCGCGCAGCGCTGCCAGGCGGGCGGTGGCGCTGCGGAGGCGGTGGCCGAGGCCTGCGGGCGCGGAGGAGGGGCCGGAGGCTGGGGCGGCTGGCGGCAGCTGCCTCAGTGACGACTGCCGGCATCGCGGCGACCTGAGGAGATCAAGCCGCGGGCCCCGCCGTCGTCGGCACTCCGGCTGTCTTCCTTCTCCGGTCCCGGCCGGGGCGTCAGGAATGGGCCCCAACCGCCGCGGGCCCCGCACCCTGCGTCGCCCGTAGGCCCCAGTAGCTGGAGGCCGGCTGGCCTCCCACTACCCCTCACCCCAGCCGAGCCGTCCCCACCCCAAATCCCCGGGAAGGAAGATGAGGGAGACGGGCCCGGCGCTTAGCAGCCAGAGCAGCAGTAGCAGCAGCAGCGGTCGGGGGAGGGTGTTTCGCCGTTTCCTCTCAGCCGCCAGGACAAGATGGCAGCGGCCGCGGAGAGGGGCTGAGCCTGGGCTGGGTGGTGCCGCCTGCTGAAGCGCCTGGCTCCCTGTCCCCGGCACGGCCCTGCGCCCCACCCCGGACATGCTCAGGGCTGCGGCCGCCCGAAGAGGAGAGAGCGCGGGCCTCTAGGAAGGTAAGGAGTCGAGCGAGGGGCGCTGCCACCCCTGGGTGGGGGGACCGGCTCCGGCCGCGGACTCCGCGGCCAGGTGTCCAGCAGACCCCAAACCTGACCCAACCCCTCCGGAGCGGTCCACACTCGTCGCACGTCCCGTGCCCCATCCTTATCCTCCGCGCTCTCGTGCTCCCAGTTTCCGCCACAGCCTCCGCGGTGTGGCCGGGTTTGGGCCGCTCCCTGGAAGCCGGCGCCACGCCAGGCCCTGGGCTGCCGGACGCGGGGGCCGCAGCCTCCGGGAAGCCGCGCTTGGCCGGGGCCCGGGGGCCTCGGCCTCCCCCCGCCGAGGTTGCGCAACGGCTCTTCCCAGCAACCAAAGTTTTGTTTAGTCCCACGGGGAGCCTCTCTTCTCCCCTCCGCAGCCCTAGGCCGTAACTACGGAGACCTCTTTTCTTTCATTAAGGGGAACAAACACAAACACGGGCACGCACGCAGCTTGAGCACCCCAGCCGATGGCCGCGTCCCAGGCTTTGTGGCCCCGTCCCCAGCGTCGCGGAGCGGCGGGTTTGCAGGGTGTCAACTCTGGGGACGTGCGTGCGTGTGATTGTTGGGGAGGAGAAATGTGATCCGCCGCGCCGCGTCCCCAGCGGCGGCTGGAGGAAGGCGTGGCGGCCGCGCGGCGGGGCTGTTGCCGGCTTCTCTCGGTACGGTGGCTGCCGCCCGCTTCTCTTCGCCGCACTGGGAGAACTGGCGGAAAGACTTTGGATGAGAATGTCTGTTTTTCTGTTGTGAGGGAGACGGCTGTTGTAAAATGGTATGTGGCTCTAGGGGAAGCCTGTTGTTCCCCTAATCTCATCTCTGCTTGAGGAATTGCGCTGAAGAGCGTGTGCGTTAATTACCTTGGACTTGTTACAGAGTAGTCGTAACTCGTTCAGGCATAGAACAGTGTTTTCACAACCTCTTAACTGCCCTGTTAGGGAATTTGTTCACCTGTCAGTTCGCTGCTTCCAATTATAAGGGGCTTCTATTAGCAACAGCAAAAAATTTCAGATTATCATCCAGGTATAGGGAAAGCTCACAGTTGGTTCTATCGTCAACTTTGTTTGGATGTCTGTCTGGTACAGGGCTGGAAAAGTTAGCTGGCAAACCAGTCTGTGCGTGTGCTTTTGCGTACTTTCTAGTAGTTTGGAGATTCGCTGACACTTTTTCCCTTTTTGCTGTTTAGGTATTTGCCTTTAGCTGTAGCTTCTGAAGTGGGAGTACTTATATTCGAACCATTTCAGTTCATTTCAAAGGTTTAGTTGCTGGGCTCTTTAAAATTTTAAAACAGGTCTCCTTTCTGATCAAAATTTTGATGAAAAGCCTTGAGCAGTAACGGTGGGTTTTGTTTCCAAACTAAAACATTTTAATCCTATATTCTTATTTTTCAGAAGCTGGTAAAGTCTCACCATATGTTTGATAAGTCTAGATTCTGCTTATGTTTGCAAGTGCAGTGCTAATTTTATACAATGAGCAATGATAAGGTTTAGATAGGTCATGATTAAGCTTAGTATTTTAAGTAAACAAAATATGACTGACCTTTTTAAAAAACAGTTTTCATAGTTGTATTGATTATCTTATGCTTTCGTGCCGTTTATCTGTAACTGAAAATTTTCCAGCCAGATACGGTTGTTTTAAGTCAATGAAATATTTCTTGGTGTATTTATCACTGAATTCATAAAATGTAGAGGACTCTTATTTATGAAATATAATGCTTAACCTATTTGAGGTTTATTTTTCTTTTATTTTGAAATTTACGTATTTAAAATTTGTGTTAAGGCAGAAATGTGTTGAAATATTTATGTTTGGGCATTTTGGGTTTTTTTTTTTTTTTTT
>NW_016107836.1:1224962-1230389 GCF_001604975.1 Cebus imitator
GTACTTACGGAAAAATTTGTTCCTTAAGTTCACCCCTTCCTTGCCCTACTCAAGGTGATCTCTTTTCTAAGAAAAAAATACTTGTGGAGAACCTTAGATTAAAACTGTTGTAAAAAAGTAAAATGAGTTTGAAATCTAGAACAGAACTGGCCATTAAGTGTTTCAACTTTTTATTTGGGCATTGCTGACTACAGTAGCTAAGCATACATATTAGGCAAGCCGATCATAACATGGTAAGCCAGACTTAGTTTATTGTCAAAATACATTTTCCATTGAACTAGTCATTACCTTGCCTGTAAACCAGTCATTGGCTTTTGGGCATGGGGTTTTAGAGTCACATTAAAATGGATGGTTTACTTTACATGAGATACTTCTTGTAAACATGCTTGGAAAGAAGCTGTACATCATACTCTTAATTTTTTGGAAGTTCTGTCATGTGATACCATAAAATAGGGTGTAAATTATGGAGGTAGGTTGCTGTTGTAAGTATGGCATGGGCACATAGATTTTTCTTTTCTGTTACCTAGGTTGGAGTACAGTGGCTCGATCTCGGTTCACTGCAACTTCTGTCTCCCGTGTTCAAGCAGTTCTCTGCCTCAGCCTCCTGAGAAGCTGGGATTATAAATGCCCATTACCACGCCTGGCTAATTTTTGTATTTTTAGTAGGGATGGGGTTTCACCATGTTGGCCAGGCTGGTCTTGAACTCCTGACCTCGTGATCCACTCACCCTGCCCTCCCAAAGTACTGGGATTATAGGCGTGAGCCACTGTACCCAGCTGGACACATAGATTTTTATGTTTAATGCAAGATATGGAGAGACTCCCTGCACCCCCTGCAACTTAAAAAAGCAGCAGCTATCAAATGACTTTTTTTGATTGAACTTTTGTTTTTAATATTTGTGCATGAACCTGAAAGCATATGGAAAGGAGGAAAGGGAAAATGTAAATTTCATAATGCTGCAGTGTTATTTCTCAGACCTGATTCACATCCATTTCGTGGAATACTTGTTTGCATGTTATTTTTTATTTGAATGTTAGAATAACTTATCCTGGTAGCTTTTGAAGTTAACTTTATTTTAAAAGGTAAGAGAGTTAACTTATTAAATAATTAAGTTATTAAATGTTCTTTTCTTTTTTTCTTTTTCTTTCTTTTTTTTTTTTTGAGATGGAGTCTTGCTCTGTTGCCAGACTGAAGTGCAGTGGCGAGATCTCTGCTCACTGCAACCTCCACTTCCCGGGTTCAAGGGATTCTCCTGCCTCAGCCTCTCAAGTATCTGGAATTACAGGCGTCTGCCACCACACCTGGCTGATTTTTTGGTATTTTTAGTAGAGATGAAGTTTCACCATGTTAGCCAGGATGGTCTCGATATCCTCACCTTGTGATGTACCCACCTTGGCCTCCCAAAGTGCTGGGATTACAGGCGTGAGCCACCTTGCCCAGCTAAATGCTATTTTCATAGCAACAGTTTACCAAGTATAATGATAAGGTAAATTAGAATTGCACTATTGGTAGTTAATTCAAAGGCATAAAAATGTTTCCATTGCAACCTGGAGGTGAAAAGATGTCATGGCAATATTTAGATTCAAAGATATCAAAGATAAATAGGGAAATTCTCCAAATTTGAAAATCCTTCCAGAAGTTGTTGTTCCTGCCTCTTAACTCTTGGAGGACACAGAATAACTTGATTTGTCATTGCCATAATAAATATTCATGATGTAGCTGTCCTAATGTTCTAATGTCCAAAGTTGAGACTTCCAATGTGGTATGTTCAACTTGGAAGTTATTTCTGAAGACAAACTACAAAAACTGTGTTAAAATGGAGGAATCCATCAGTGTGTTTATTTTTTTAAAGGTATTTCCCACCCCCCTTCACTGGGATGTAGTATTATTTCTCTATTTTAACTTGCTGAAAACTTTGTCATGGAGAACCTTTTGTGTATGATACCAGTGTAAGTCTAAAGGGATTATCTATCTATCTATAAATTATTGTCGTTTATATACGTATGTGTGTGTGTATATATATATTTAACTTTTAGGTTCAGGTGTACATGTGCAGGTTTGTTATATAGGTAAACTTGTGTCATGGGGGTTTGATGTGCAGATTATTTTGTCACCCAGGGACTAAACCTAGTACCCACCCAATAGTTATTTTTGCTGCTCTTCTCCCTCCTCTCACCCGCCACCATCTGGTAGGTCCCAGTGTCTGTTGTTCCCCTCTTTGTGTCCATGTGTTCTCATCCTTTAGCTTCCACTTATAAGTGAGAACATGTGGTATTTGGTTTTCTGTTCCTGCATTGTTTGTTAAGGATAATGGCCTCCAGCTCCATTCATGTTCCTGCAAAGGACATGACATTGTTCTTTTTTTATGACTGCATAGTATTCCATGTACATATGTAGCACATTAAAAAAAAATTCAGTCTTCCATTGATGAGCGTTTAGGTTGATTCCATGTCTTTGCTATTGTGAATAGTGCTACAATGAACGTATGCAGGCATGTATCTTTATGATAAAACAATATATATTTCTTTGGATATATACCCAGTAATGGGATTGCTGGGTCCAATGGTAGTTCTGTTTTCAGCTCTTTGAGGAGTCACCACACTGCTTTCCGCAGTGGCTGATCTAATTTACATTCCAAGAGTGTATAAGCTTTCCCTCTTCTCTGCAACCTCATCAACATCTGTTATTTTTTGACTTTAAAATAACAGCCATTCTGACTGGTGTGAGATGGTATCTCACTGTGGTTTTGACTTGCCTTTCTCTAATGATCAGTGATATGGAGCTTTTTTTCATATGCTTCTTGGCCACACGTATGTCTTTTGAAGTGTGTCTGTTCATGTCTAAAGGGATTATTTTAAATGTCCTAACTGCTTCTGGATCCAGTTGCTTAAAAATGTATATCTTTTGACTGGGTGTGGTGGCTCATGCCTGTAATCCAAGCACTTTGGAGGCCAAGGTGGGCAAATCACCTGAGGTTGGGAGTTCAAGACCAGCCTGACCAACATGGTGAAACCCCGTCTTTAAAAACAAACCAACAAACAAATATATATATATCTTTTAAGCACTTATTTAATTTATATTAAAGTGTGTATTTGGAGAAGTATTGAATCAGTAGAGGCTTTTAGGATAGTCAATACTTGTGTGGTCTATTTCAGGAAGAATAGTTCACTTCTTTTGGTTGGATTTGTATGTAGTTAAGAGTGGTTTGGAGGAAGAACAACATAATATTAGTGTGCTGCTTCTGTAGCTTTGCCATAGCTGTTCTTTGGGACCTTGTTTTAGTTACTTGTAGGACCAAGATAAAATAGATATTTGGAGGATGTGTGTTGCATGAGTTTGTCAAATGAAATCTTGAGCTTTTTAGCAGATTAGGCTGTTATCCTCAGCTGATACTTGGAACATATGTTACTAAGCAAAGACAACATATTATCTGGATTCTGAGATACCACTGTTATACCAGGGACCTAGAGCCTCTGTTCTTACTACCATGTGGAATTAAAATAACTGGATGAGTATTGTCAATATGCATTGTATTTTTAGGGCAGCATTTGTGGTTTGGAGACAGTTATTAAGCAGATTTACTTTGTCTTTTATATTTGGCAGTTAATGCCAAGTTCGTACTTTAGAAGGCGTTTTTCCAACAGAAAACCTTGAAATGGAAGAAACCGAGGAACATATTTTTGACCTTAAATGTATTTTGTTACCTTAAATCAATTTCTCTAATTTTTAATTTTAATTTTATTTTATTTATTTATTTTTTGAGACAAAGTCTCACTCTTGTCGCCCAGGCTGGAGTGCAGTGGCACGATCTGGGCTCACTGCAACCTCTGTCTCCTGGGTTTAAGTGATTCTCTTGCCTCAGCCTCCTGAGTAGCTGGGATTATAGGCATGTGCTACTACACCTGGCTAATTTTTGTATTTTTAGTAGAGACAGGGTTTTATCATGTTGGCTGGGCTGGTCTCAAACTCCAGACCTCATTCATTGGCTGCGGCCTCCCAAAGTGCTGGGATTATATGCCTGAGCCACCGCTCTCGGCCTATTTTTTTCTCTTTATGTATTTATTTTTTCTATTTTTGCATTTATTTTTTCTTTTACAGACAGGGTTTTGCTCCATGGATCGGGCTGGAGTATAGTGGTGTGATCATAGCTCACTGCAACCTCGACCTCCTAGGCTCAGGAGATCCTTCTGCCTCAGTCTCCCAAATAGCTGAGACTACAGGAGGTTCTACCACCATGTCTGTTAATGTTTTCATTTCTTTTTCTTTCTTTCTAACACGGTCTTGCTTGAATTTTTTCATTTTTTTGTAGAGACGGAGTTGTGCCTTGTTGCCCAGGCTGGTTTTGAACTCCTGGGCTCAAGCAATCCTCCTTGGCCTCCCAAAGTGCTGGGATCCCAGACGTGAGCCACTGTGCCCGGCTCAATTTCTCTAATTTTCTGAAAGAATGAGGCCTTTTCCCTTCTGTAGGAGACTGAGTGGGAGAGGGGATGGTGAGGCAGGTGAGGTAGGGGAGGCTGGACAGTAGAAGGGGGAAGAGCTTGGTTTAATTGGATTTGGGAGACTGAAATGAAATCTGCTTTAATTAATTAATTAATTTTTGAGACTGGGTCTTGCTCTGTCACCCAGGCTGGAGTGCAGTGGTGTGATCTCATCTCACTGCAACCTCCACCTCCTGGGTTCAAGTGATTCTCCTGTCTTAGCCTCCTGAACAGCTGGGATTAGAGGAACGTGGCACCTGTAACTTTTGTGTTTTCGGTAGAGACAGGATTTTGCTATGTTGTCCAGGCTGGTCTCTAATTCCTGGCCTCAAGTAATCTGCCCACCTTGGCCCCCCAAAGTGCTGGGATTATAGGTGTGAGCCACCGCCTGGCTACTGTGATATTAAATGTCCAAGTTGCAGGAAACCAGAGTTCACTTATCGAAAAATTGTAGTAGCTTGAGGGAAAGATTAAGTCAGTGACCTGCTAAGTAATCAGTCTTGTTAAATAATAACATCTCTGTTTATCTTCCTTGACCTCAGTTTTTAAAATCCCACCCCCAACCCCTTCTTTCTGTATTTTGTTTCTTCAATCTGAGAGACTTTTCCTTAAGGTAGAGTTTGGGGAAGATAAGCTTTCTCTATAATTAAAAAAAAAAAAAAGTCTTATGTTCCAGGACTGACCTGAAGCTGCAAGTGTGAAGACTATAGAACATAATATTGCTGTTAAAATGAGTTTGAGTTATAGGATATATTCTTTTAGTTTCTGGAGATCTTAAAAAATAAAACTAAGGTACATGATATATGAATTAAAACTCAGACTTCTGCTGTCTGGTGATAGCAGAAAGACTCACACAGTCCTTTTCACCTTCTTCTGAGGTAAATATCTCTTTTAAAGATGAGATTTGCAGGTACACATTCACCTTGCATTTTCTTTGCTGCTAACCTT
>NW_016107836.1:1230399-1234101 GCF_001604975.1 Cebus imitator
TTTTTTTTTAAAACAAAAAGGTCACACTTAAAAAAAAGGATATTTAATTTAGAGAGGCATAATAAAGGAAAATGTAGTATTTGCTCTTTTGAGCTGTACTTATTTCTTTAGCTAAAGATTTAAGTTGCAAAAGACTGATTCTTTTATATAACTCTTGATCATGTTGAAAGTAAAGGATTGCCAAGGCTGGTCATATGTAATTTCTTTTTATTTTGCATAATTATTTATGCTGGAACACCCTTTACCATCCAAATATTGATGAGGTCTGACCTGCTTAGCTTCCAAGGTTAGACAAGTTCCAAGGTCAGAAACTTTTCAGTTTCTAATCTAGCTGGAAAAAAACAGTTTAGATTTGGTAGGCATTTAAATCAGATGAATAGAGCATGAGTTGATTTCCCTACCCTAAAAATTTTGTAGCTTTTATAAATTATATTTGATTTAATATGGATTACCAAGAAAATTGTCTTAAGGATGCTAGAAGATAAAAACCTTGGCTGTATTTGACTAGACAGTTATTTTACTGTGGAAATTTTAGAAAGTATTTGATTTGCTAAAAAAACCATTTATCTTTACTTCAAATTCTTTAACTTCCCCCTACTTTGTTATATATTATTAATAAATGGACAAAATATTTTAGAGTTTTTAAAAACAAAACAGTAAACTTGGAAACATTTGTAGGAAATAACTTTGCTTATTAAATATTTCCTACTCTATAAAGTGGTATATAAAGGCTTAAAATGCTAACTTTTAAAGTATGTTTCAACTTTTTTTTTTTTTTTTTTTTTTTTGAGACAGTTTTGCTCTTGTTGCCCAGGTGTGGTGTGATCTTGGTTCACTGCAACCTCCGCCTCCTGGATTCAAGCGATTCTCCTGCCTTGCCATCCCAAGTAGTTGGGATTACAGGTGTCTGCCACCATGCCTGGCTAATTTTTGTATTTTTAGTAAAGATGGGGTTTCACCATGTTGGTCAGGCTCATCTTGAACTACTGACCTTGTGATGCATCCATCTCAGCCTCCCAAAGTGCTGGGATTACAGGTATGAGTCACCGCACCCGGCCCTCAACTTTTTAAAAGTATATTTCAACTATGTGTTGTCTCTTTAATAATACAGAGAGTCTGGTAGGTTTGGTAAACTATACCACTTTAGATATATAATGCTACAGTTTTAAATAGTTAATAAGATAAGAGTGATAACATTGAAACTGAGACATTTCTTCCAAAGTATGACTTAAATTAATGCTTCTGAAGGCCCTACGTATATAATTTATTACAATTTCTATTGAGTTTAAATAGGGTATAGTGACTAAAATCACAATGAAAATTACAGGTTATGCTGCTATATAGCCTATAGCTATGTGCTTTACTATATTCTCAAAGACAAATAAGAATGTTTTGGATGGCTGGGTGCAGTGGTTCATGCCTGTCATCTTAGCACTTTGGGAGGCCGAGGTGGGTGGATCACCTGAGGTCAGGAGTTTGAGACCATCCAGACCAACATGGTGAAGCCCCATCTACTAATAATGCAAATAAAAATAATTTTTTGGCCAACTTCTAATAAGACAGTTTCAGTGGAGACAGTAAAATGTCTCTGCAATATATTAATTGTAGCTTTGTATTTTAAAGTTAGATAAGAATAATATTGGATTCAAAAATAGTGGATTTGTAATAATCACTGTTTAGTGAGCTTTAAATATTTTTGTAGCTGATCACAGACTGTGGCCACAAAATAGATAGAAAATTCTATTATGACAGATAATGATAAAATATTTGTATGAAAACTATTTATCTTATTGGTCAAACAACGGTGTCTCACGCCTGTAATCCCATCACTTTGGGAGGCTGTGGTGGGTGGATCGCTTGAGCACAGGAGTTCAAGACCAGACTGGGCAATATGGTGAAACCCTGTCTTTACAAAAAATATAAAAACTAGCTGGGCATGGTGGTGTGCACCTGTAGTCCTTCTAGTCCTAGCTACTGGGGAGGCTGAGCTGGGAGATAACTTGAGCCCAGGAGGTCAAGGCTGCAGTAAGCGGTGATCGTACCACTGCAGTCCAGCTTGAGTGATGGAGCAAGACCTTATCTCAAAAAGCAAAACAAAACAAAACAAGCCTATTTTATCTAGTACATGTTTGAATGTCCACTGAGTGCAAGGTACTGTGCAGTGAACGAAGAGAGTAACACATGGTCCCAACTTTGAACAAGTAAATGATAAGTAAAATTAGCTGAATACTGTACATTTTCTTTTATATTTGTATATGTGCACCTAAGTTAGAAAAACACTGCTTATGAAAAATGATTTTAAAAACTTCTTAATTTTATTAAATATGAAATATTTAAATAAATGATATTAAAATAGTAGTATTCATGTTAAAGTTGTGTGTTAATATTCACTGCTGTTCTTGAAGTTTGTAAAACCAAAATAAGTCTTTGAAAAGTGTGAACACTCCTGTAATCCCAGCACTCTGGGAGGCAGAGGTGGGCGGATCCCTTGAGGCCAGGAGTCTGAGACCAGTGTATGCAACGTGCAGAAATCTTTACCAAAAACCAGAGAAAATGCAAAAATTATTCAGGCATGGTGGTGCATGCTTGGAGTCCTAGCTGTTGGAGAGACTGAAGTGAGAGGATTGCCTGAGCCCGGGGAGGCTGATGCAGCAGTACGTAAACCATGATTGCACACTGCTGCACTCTAGCCTCGGGGAAAGAGTGAGACCCTGTTGCAAAAAAAAAACAAAAAAACAAAAGAAACAGATTTTAAATTTTATTTTTTTACTTTGCCAAGTCCTGATGGAAAAAAATATTATCAGTTTTATCTTGTGACAAGTTTTTTCATTAAAGCTAACCAGTTTTATAGTTCAAGTGTCTTACAGAGGTAAACCGCATGTTAAAGGTCATATTTCTCAGTGGTGGCTAATAATACAGATCTCTTGTTTTCTCGTGGTTTTTCCTTTGGACCTGTACAATTTTCACATGGCCTGAGGGAAGTGTCTTAGGTTTGCCTTTTCTAGCTGTATTTCCTTCCTCTTAAATTTAGAATGCAGAGCCCTTTAAACCTCATTCCTTTTTTTTTTTTTTTTTTAATTGTACTTTAGGCTCTGGGGTACATGCGCAGATCATGCAGGCTTGTTGCATAGGTACGTGTATGGCAATGTGGCTTGCTGACTCCATCCCCGTCACCTATATCTGGCATTTCTCCCCATGTTATCCCTCCCCAGCCTCCCCACCCTCTGTTGTTTCTGCCCTAGCCCCCTGCAACAGACCCCAGTGTGTGATGCTCCCCTCCTTGTGTCCATGTGTTCTCATTGTTCAACACGCGCCTATGAGAACATGCAGTGTTTGATTTTCTGTACTTGTCTCAGTTTGCTGAGAATGATGGTTTCCAGATTCATCCATGTCCCAAGAAAGGACACGAATTCATTGTTTTTTATGGCTGCATAGTATTCCATGGTGTATATGTGCCACATTTTCCTTATCCAGTCTATCATTGATGGGCATTTAGGTTGGTTCCAGGTCTTTGCTATTGTAAACTGTGCTGCAATGAACATACGTTTGCATGTGTCTTTATAATAGAATGATTTATGATCCTTTGGGTATATACCTAGTAATGGGATTGCTGGGTCAAATGGAATTTCTATTTCTAGGTCCTTGAGGAATCGCCACACTGTCTTCCACAATGGTTGAACTAATTTACACTCCCACCAACAG
>NW_016107836.1:1234116-1252885 GCF_001604975.1 Cebus imitator
CTTCAGCATCTGTTGTCTCCAGATTTTTTAATGATCGCCATTCTGACCAGCGTGAGATGGTATCTCAATGTGGTTTTGATTTGCATTTCTCTAATGACCAGTGATGATGAGCATTTTTTCATGTTTGTTGGCCTCATAAATGTCTTCTTTTGAAAAGTGTCTGTTCATGTACTTTGCCCACTTTTGAATGGGTTTGTTGGTTTTTTTTCTTGTAAATCTGTTTTAGTTCTTTGTAGATTCTGGATATTAGCCCTTTGTCAGATAGGTAGATTGCAAAAAATTTTTCCCATTCTTTTGGTTGCTGGTTCACTCTAATGATTGTTTCTTTTGCTGTGCAGAAGTTCTGGAGTTTAATTGATCCCATTTGTCTATTTTGGCTTTTGTTGCCAGGGTTTTTGGTGTTTTAGTCATGAAGTCCTTGCCTATGCCCACGTCCTCAATGGTTTTGCCTAGGTTTTCTTCTAGGGTTTTTATGGTGTTAGGTCTTTAGTCCATCTGGAGTTAATTTTAGTGTAAGGTGTCAGGAAGGGGTCCAGTTTCTACTTTCTGCACATGGCTAGCCAGTTTAAACCTCATTCCTAAGCCATCCTGTAGGAAGTAAACAAAAGGTGAAAACATTTCAAGATTTTTTTTTTTTTTAAGACAGTCTTCCTTTGTTACCCAGGCTGGAGTGCAATGGCTCGATCTTGGCTCACTGCCACCCCTGACTCCCAGGTTCAAGCAATTCTCCTGCCTCAGCCTCATGAGTAGCTGGGATTACGGGTGCTGCCACCATGCCTGGCTAATTTTTGTATTTTTTAGTAGAGATGGGGTTTCACCGTGTTGATCATGCTGGTCTCAAACTTCTGACCTCAGGTGATCATCCCTCCTTGGCCTCTAAAAGTGCTGGGATTATAGGCATGAGCCACTACACCTGGGCCACATTTGAAGATATTTTTCAGAATATTGAACCTGCTAGCTGTAACTTATTTAAACCACTATGCAAAAGGAATACTATTTTTGCATTTCATTTATGTAAATTAAAAATGTATTTAACTTGAAGTCCTTAAAAGCAGAGTTGTGCAAAGGACAAGTATTTTATTGTTTTGCTCCTAATATAATTGTATATAATACAGTATTTTTGGCCAGGTGCAGTGGCTCATGCCTGTAATCCCAGTGCTTTGGGAGACTGAGATGAGCAGATCATCTGAGGTCAGGAGTCTGATACCATCCTGACCAGCGTGGTGAAACCCTCCCTCTACTAAAAATACAAAAATTAGCTGAACATGGTACTCTGGAGGTTGAGGAAGGAGAATCGCTTGAACCTGGGAGGCAGAGGTTGCAGTGAGCCAGGATGGCACCACTGTACTCCAGCCTGGGCAATGAATAAAACTCCATCACACACCCCCGCCACACACACACACCCCAACCCCCCCCCCCAAAACAAACAGTATTCTTAATGAAATTTGACAATTTGGCAGCATTTTGATATTTCATGCATGTGTATTTAACATTGAATTCTGGGCCGGGTGTGGTGGCTCAAGCCTGTAATCCTAATTCTTTGGGGAGGCTGCGGTGGGAGGATTGCTTGAAGCCAGTAGTTTGAGACCAGCCTTGGGGTATGTAGTGAGACTCCATCGCTATAAAAAATACTACCTGAGTGAGGTGGTGCATACCTGTAGTCCTAGCCACTCAGGAGGCTGAGTTGGAAAGATCACTTGAGCCTAGAAGTTAGAGGCTGCAGTGAGCTAGAATTGCACCACTGCATTCTACCTTGGACAACAGAGTAAGACTCCATCACCAAAAAATAAAAATAAGTAAATAAAATATGGCTGGGCACGGTGGCTTATGCCTGTAATCTTAGCATTTTTAGTCGATGCAGGGTTTCACCATCTTGTCCAGGCTGGTCTTGAACTCTTGACCTCATGATCTATCTGCCTTAGCCTCATGAAGTACAGCGATTACAGGCGTGAGCCACTGTACCCAGCCAACAAATACATTATTATTATAAAAGGAGTCAAATACAGACATATGATACTCAACTTACATACCTTAATCAAAGTGTAGCATCTTTATTGAGTAGCTTGGCAGGTACCTGACCAAGCAGTTGTGACCGTGTCACCGACAAATTTAGCTTCTCAAAGCCCTCCTTTACTCCTGCCTCTTTTTTTAATTCTGGCAGATGAGTCTGTTTCCTGCATAAAGGTCAGGAGGTATGATCTCTCAGGTTTCCATCCCTTTCCTCTGGACTTCATTCTAACAGTACACACTTTGGGATTTCCCTCCTCTCTCAAGGAAAGAAACATCTCTTCATCCTTACAAGGTTACTCCCTATTTTCTGTGAGGGCTTCATCCAGAATTGTCTTTTTCAACATCTTGAGCTTGTCCAAAACTTTTTTTTGACAGGTAAAATTATTTATTGTGTACAACATTGGCTCTTTTTCCTTCAGCCTTTTAACATGCCCAAGTATCTGGGATTTTAAGCAGCCATCTTTTAATTGTGCCTCAAATGTAGGGTCTTCTGTTTCATTTTCTGTTTTTTCTAAACTTCTTAAATGTGTTCTCTGGCCTCTGCTTGGATTTCTTTTCACTTCATAGCCTTTGGTGGTATAGTTCTGTCCATACTGCTTTAGTGAAATTGCTCCTACTAAGTGCTCCTGTTGTTTTCCTTTATTTATAATTTATGTATTCCTTCAGATAATTGTTTATAGTGTCCCCTGTTCGATTCTGAGCTTTCAACCCATATTTTGAACCTCCTATTCATCTCCATATTTTTCCCCTACAAGTACCTCAAACTAAGTTGATTATCTTATTTCTAAATCCTTTGCCTGTATTCCCTATCTAGCATCCTCATTTCTGTTGCCTTTTTAAAAAATATTTGAAACTTTATTATTTTAGAGAGAGAGTTTTGCTCTGTTACCAGGCTGGAGTACAGTGGCACAGTTATAGCTCACTGTAGCCTCAAACTGCTGGGCCCAAGTGATCCTCTCACTTCAGCCTCCCAAGTAGCTGGCACTGTAGGTGCTCACTGCCATGCCTAGTTAATTTTTACTTTTTTGTAGAGACAGGCTTGTCTTTTATTGCTCAGGCTGGTCTTGAACTCCTGGCCTCAAGCAGTCCTCCTTTCTTGGTCTCCTAAAGCTATGTTTGAAACTTCAAATCTTAAATATTTTTTTCTGGTGGGTGCTTTGATAAAAATTGTACAACTGCTTTTCTTTCTTTCTTTTTTTTTTAAATTAGAGCAGGAATGAAAGTTTATTAAAAAGCTTTGGAGCAGGAATGAAGGGAAGTACACTTGGAAGCACAACTGTGCTTTTCAAAGCAAAATTTTGTTAGTATTAAGTCCCCTTTCTGGAAATCCATTGTGAGAAAACTGAGAATATATGAAAACTTAGAGTAAAAATAAGATATTAAAAAGGAAGAATGTACAACGACTATATGAAAGTGCTTATTACAACTTTATATGAACAGTGAAAAAAATGGGAAAAAAAGCAGTCCAGCAAAGTATGATATGCCCATAGGATAGAACATTATGCCGCTATTTAAAATAATAATAGTTGATAAGATGCTGGGGTGTGGTAGCTTACACCTATAATCCCAGCACTTTAGGAGGCTGAGGTGGGTGGATCACTTGAGCCCAGGTGTATAAGACCAGCCTGGGCAACATGGTGAAACCCTGTCTCTAATTAAGAGAAGAAAAAAAAAAACATGATAAAAAAAGTAGGAGAAAAAATTGTTTTATCAAGTTATCATGTATTTTAATTTTAAGCGTATGATAAAACATATTAAAATGACTACATGGAATTAGGTTCTTTTCCCTGAATATTTTGTAATTTTACAGTAATTGAAGAATTTCAAAATGATTGCTATGCTGAATTTAACCTCTTGTTAATGTGAATGATGTATATCTTTTCATCATTTTATGGCAAAATATTTTAAGTTTTATATTAGTATAGTATACGAATTCTAGCAGTGTGATTCCAGGTAAAGGATATTGCCTTAATAGTAATTTTTACTCAATTTGCAAGGTTTTATGAATAAATAACATTCTAAATGTTAATATGGCAAATAATGATATAAGAAAACTGTTTTGGCATATCTCATCATGTATAGTGAATATGCAATCATTATTGTTATGTCTGAGATTCTATCTAGCTTCTTGTGCAAATGCCTAAAGAATGGTGGCTGGGCGTGGTGACTCATGCCTTTAATCTCAGCACTTTGGGAGGCCCAGGTGGACAGATCACTTGAGCCCAGGAGTTTGAGACCAGCCTGAGCAATATGATGAGACCCCATCTCTACAAAAAAAAAAAAGAAAAAAATTAACTGAGTGTGGTGGTGTGGACCTATAATCACAGCTACTAGGAAGGATGAGGTGAAAGGATCACTTGAACCCTGTGGTCTGGGATGCAGGGAGGCATGATTGTCTCACTGCATTCCAGCCTGGGCGACAGATACAAGACCCTGTCTCAAAAAAAAAAAAAAACAAAACCAAAAAACTCCACAATTTTAGTTATTATTCGAGAATAGATTTCTAATGAGTAAACTATAACTACTTTGTAGCCATTTTCAATTTAATGAAGAAGCACATGTTTATTTATGGGATCAATGGCTACTTAATTTTAAACTTAAAATATATTAGCTGTTAGTTATATATGCAACTTAAACTTTCTTAATATCTTTCTTTTCTATAGGTGGATGCTGTATTTAAAAAATCTCTTCAGCCAGATAAATATGAAGAAAAAAGCTTTTTAAAAAATCATTTTAGTTCTGTTATATATGGTTTTTAGTATCATGCATTGTTGGTAGTGTGTTTTTACACTAGTGTAAAACAAAAAAAAATCTTTTTCTATGACACTTTCAGTAGAAGAAAGAAATACATATGTGTCTTTGCTAAGTATATCTCAATTTGTGGTTTTAATGCATAGCTTATAAGCAACCCAGCAAATGTGTCACTTAAAGTTAATGATTAGATGTAGTCAGGGCCAGATAGAAGCAGTTCTGATAGATTTCTAAGAATTCAATGTCGTGGCCGGGTGCAGTGGCTCATGCCTGTAATCTTAGCATTTTGGGAGGCCAAGGCAGGTGGATCACTTGAGATTAGGAGTTCGAGACCAGCCTGGCCACATAGCCCCTCACTACTAAAAATTTAAAAGATTAGCTGGGCATGCTGGTGGGTCCCTGTAATCCCAGCTACTTGAGAGTCTGAGGCAGTAGAATCGCTTGAACCCAGGAGGTGGAGGTTGCAGTGAGCCAAGATTGCACCACTGCACTCCAGCCTGGGCGACAGAGTGAGACTTTGTCTCTGAAAAAAAAAAAAAGAAAGAATTCAGTGTTGTTTCTTTGTGGGTACTGTTTGAGAAGCTGCGTGTTTTCTTTTCCTCTTTAGATTTTTGTAAATTACATTGTTCTTTAGTTTTTAGACCTGTTGCAAATTTCTGCTGTATCCCCTTCCTCAAATTTGTCATGAGAATGAAAGAGATCTCTCTCTTACTTTCTCTCTTTCTTTTTCCTTCCTTCCTTCCTTCCTTCCTTCCTTCCTTCCTTCCTTCCTTCCTTCCTTCCTTTTCTTTCTCTCTCTTTCTCTCTCCTTTCTCTTTCCATCCCCCCTCCCCTCCCCTTCCCTTCTGCCTCCCTCCCTTCTTGATCGTCTCGCTTTGTCACCCGTCCTTTCTTTTCTCTTTTCTTCTTTTCTTTCCTCCCTTACCCCTTCCCATTTCCTTTCTCTTTTTTTTCTCCCTTTCTCTTTGGAGATGAGGTCTCACTTTGTCACCCAGGCTGGAGTACAGTGTCAGGTACTATCATAGCTCAATCAACCTTGGACTCCTGGGCTCAAGGCATCCTCCCAAGCAACTGGGACTGTAAGTGTGTACCACTGTGCCTGGCTTTTTTTTTTTTTTTTTAAATAGAGATGGGGTCTTACCGTCTTTCCCAGGATGGTTTTAAACTCTTGGGCTCAAGTGATACTCCTGCATAGGCCTCTCTGTTGTTTCCTACTTGATACCAGAGAGTTTCCTGAAGCACAGTGTCTCACGCCTGTAGTCCCAGCACTTTGGGATGCTGAGGCGGGTGGATCACTTGAGATCAGGAGTTCAAGACCAGCCTGGCCAAGATGGTGAAACTCCATCTCTACTAAAAATTCAAAAGATTAGCCTGGCATGGTGGTGGGTGCCTGTAATCCCTTAAAATAAGGGCCATCTTCAGTTGACAAGATATAAGTGACTGTTAAACTTTGAAAATTAAAGAATATTTCTGCATTAGAAAGATTTTTGATGATACGTCGCAAAATTTCCTTAAAAAGGGCATTTATGTAAAGTGGAATGTCTGACAACTGCAATCTGAGTAGAGAGAAAACGTAATTGTAGAAATTAAAAAAATACTTTGAATTTAGCAGTGTAAGGCATATTAGAACCTTATGGAATCTTAGTAGAATTTGGAAAATAAAAACAGTTGACTTTAGTGTTCAACTTAATTTTTCCAGGCCCCACAATGTCTTTAATAAAGATTTTTCAAAACGGAAAGTACTATAATCAAGCTTATGCAGCTATAAATATTTATCTTTTCAGCTCTTACAATTGAAAAACTGTTATGTGTCTGGCTGAGGAGATGGTAGCCACTGTTCTTACTCCATTGGTTTTTAGAATTTTAATTCTTGTGTGATTTACATTACTCTAGAGTGATAGTTCTCTTTCAGGTATGAATGTAGAAATGAGAATCTTAAGGTTAAGGTAGCTCATATGCTTGAAAAATTTTATAGAACTTGACCTTTCATTCTCTAAATGTTCATTTAGAGCTTTGAATCATTATCTCATACAAAAATTTTATTTGTTGGCAGAATTTTTTCCTTTATATTGCTGTGTCAGCAGTAGGCATTCAGTCAAATTATTAATCTAGGATTCTAGTTCACCCGTTGAGTTGTTTCAAACATAGATTATGTCAGCTGATCTTCTCGTAGGAATCATTTGATCTTTGCCTTCTTATTCTTTAATGTCTTGTATTTATCTTTGTCTGAAAGTTAGTTACATAGATTTTTATAAGAAATAACTGTTTTGTGGTGGTTCTTTTGGGACAGATTTTCTGATAAAGTAGAAAGTAATACATTTGGCTTTCTATTAATATTAAGGGTGTTCTTCATAACCCAAACTTAAGAAACTGTTTACTCTTTCTAAATAGCCCATTGGTAGATATTAGTCATTGTATGAAGAATTTAAGTAAAAATTTTTCTTTTGTGCTTAAGTTTTATAAGCTGAATTATTATCATTATTATTTTTTTGAGATGGAGTTTTCGCTCTTGTTGCCCAGGCTGAGTGCAATGGTGCGATCTCGGCTCTCTGCAACCTCCATCTCCTGGGTTCAAGTGACTCTCCTGCCTCAGACTCCTAAGTAGCTGGGATTACAGGTGCAAACCACTACTCATAGCTAATTTTGTATTTTTAGTGGAGACGGGGTTTCTCCATGTTGGTCAGGCTGCTCTCAAACTCCTGACCTCAGGTGATCCTCCCACCTTGGCTTCCCAAAGTGCTAGGATTACAGGCATGAGCCACTGTGCCTGGCCTGACTTTGAATGATTAATCCTAAGTTTATATCAAGAAAGAGGGAGATTCAGGTAAACTTTTTATCTTTAGTCAACCTTTCTGTCAGGGTTTCCATTTCTGATTTTTTTTTTTCTTTTTGAGATGGAGTCTCACTCTGTTGTTCAGGCCAGAGTGCAGTGGCTGATCTTGGCTCACTGCAACCTCTGCCTCCTGGGTTCAAGTGATTCTTCTGCCTCAGTCTCCCGAGTAGCTGGGATTACAGGCGCGTACCACCATGCCTGGCTAATTTTTGTATTTTTACCAGAGATGGACTTTCACCATGTTGACCAGGCTTGTCTTGAACTCTTGACCTCAGGTGATCTACCTGCTTTGGCATCCCAAAGTGCTGGGATTCTGTAATCCCAAGATTACAGCGATCCCCTGCGCCTGGCCCTGATTTTTCATTTTATATATCTGTTAAAAATCTAGAGAAATATCTGCTTTAGTAAGAGTAATCCTTATGCAATTTTTTGAATTACTCTTTTTTTAGCCTTGTTAAAAATTTGTACTGGCAGAGTGATTTCTTTTCATTTTTTTGAAAAGGAGTCTTGCTGTGTTGCCCAGGTTGCAGTGCAGTGGCACTATCTCAGCTCACTGCAACTTCTGCCTCCTGGGTTCAAGGGATTCACCAGCCTCAGCCTCCCAAGTAGCTAGGACTCAGGCATGCGCCACCGCATCCAGCTAATTTTTTTGGTATTTTTTTTTTTTTTTTAGTAGAGATGGAGTTTTACTGTATTGGCCAGGCTGGTCTTGAACTCCTGACCTTAGGTGATCTGTTTGCCTTGGCCTCCCAGAATGCTGGGATTACAGGCATGAGCCACTGAGCCTGGCAAAAAGTCCATACTTCTTTTTTTTAAATGGAGTCTCACTGTCACCAGGCTGGAGTGCAGTGGCGTGATCTCAGCTCACTGCAGCCTCCGCCTCACGGGTTCAAGCAATTCTCCTGCCACAGCCTCCTGAGTAGCTGAGACTACAGGCACATGCCACCATGCCTGGCTGATTTTTTGTATTTGTAGTAGAGACAGGATTTCACCGTGTTAGCCAGGATGTTCTCAATCTCCTGACCTCATGATCCTCCTGCCTCAGCCTTCCAAAGTGCTGGGATTACAGGCATGAGCCATTGTGCCCGGCCCTGATTTTTTATTTTATATAGGTTCTAAAAAAATCTAGAGAATTGTCTGCTTTAGTAAGAGTGATCCTTATGTAATTTTTTGAATTAATTAACTCTTTTCTAGCCTTGTTAAAGATTTGTACTGGCAGGGTGATTTCTAGCAGCTTTGAAATGTCCAACGGGTCATTTTCTGTTCCAAATGTTGGAACGTTTTGCTAAGTCAGATGAAGCTTGTTATTTAACATGCTGATTTGTGTTACAGTCAACACATTCTCTAGATGCCTTGTTCATAATACTGCTGGAAAATACCCAAGACTTTAGTATTTTCAAAATAAATGTTGTGTAGGCATCTCAGACAGCAGGTTATTAAGTTTTAAAATGTATGATGGTTCATTTATGTGAAAATATTTCTTTCTTATATGAAATGGTTTAGTATTATTTCCTGGATTGAATACTGGTAAAAATAATCTGTTAAAATAACAGAAGTATTTAAAATATTGACACCTAGTTAACCAATGAAGAATTAAATTCATTTACTGTTCATACTAACAAGTTATTTTCTAGTGTCTCTTCCTTTTTTTTTTTAAGATGGCATGTTATTTTGTCTTTTATAAATATGCGCTTTAAACAAGGTAATTGAGAAATGAAACCGATTAGAAACTCCTTTTTACTGGCTAAATATTGTATGTCATATAGTTCTATTTTGTAATTTCTATTTATAGAACCTTGCATAGACTAGTACTATAGTTCTGTCCTTTGAAGAATGAAAAGCCCTTTTAATTGTCAGAATTTATTGGATCACAAAATGAAGTTCTACTTTTAGTCTTTATTGATTGAAGAAGTCATTAAATAACCAACAGCTTTTAAAAACTATTATGAATTAAGTAATACTTTTAAATGAAGAAATTTGTCCTCACTGCTTATGATTACTTTAAAAATTAATGCAGGCAGATGATCCCAGGGACTCTTCATATGCCTGGCAATTCTAGACTTTAGGTGTTCTGGGCCAGGCCTACCGTATTTGGCTGTTCATCCACAAGTTAGTGACCCTCGAAGAAGAGTCTTATTCAAGAAAGACATTGTTTTATACCTGTCACTCATTCTTGTTTTCTGTTTAACTTATGCTTTGACAAAAATTCAGACCTATAGAAAAGTTGGAAGATTAATACAAAGAATTCCTGTATATTTTTCACCTAGAGCCTTTAGATGCTAACATTTTACCTTATTTGCTTTTACCTTTTTTCTCTATATCTGTATTATGTTTTTTGTTTGTTTGTTTGTTTTTTGTTTGAGATGGAGTCTTGCTCTGTCCCCAGGCTGGAGTGCAGTGGCGTGATCTCAGCTCTCTATAACCTCTGTCTCCCGGATTCAAGCAATTCTCCTGCCTCAGCCTCCCGAGTAGCTGGGACTACAGGCGTGTGCTACCACGCCCAGCTAATTTTTGTATTTTTTAGTAGAGATGGGGTTTCACCATGTTGGCCAGGATGATCTCCATCTCTTGACCTCGTGATACACCTGCCTCGGCCTCCCAAAGTGCTGGGATTACAGGCGTGAACCACTGCACCCGGCCTGTATTGTGTTTTTATCTGAATCTTTTAGAGTAAGTTGCAGGCATGATGTCTCTTTACCCCTTATTAATTGCATGAATACTATTCAGTTGTTCTATCTCTTTAGTTTAATCTGTGATCTGAAAACTTTCTCAGACTTTGTTGTTTTGACATTGACATTTTGAAGAATACTGTCATTATTTTGTAGACTGTTTCTCAGTTTGGATTTGTTTTCTTTCCTTTTTTTTCCAATTCTTTTTTGGACAGTGTTTATGAATAAATAATATTTTAAGTGTTAATATGGTAAATGATATTAGGAAATAACTTTTGGCATATTCATTATATATAGTACATATACAATCACTTTCATTCTTTTTTTTTTTTTTGAGACAGAGTCTCACTTTGTTGCCCAGGCTTAAGTGCAGTGTCGTGATCTTGGCTCAGTGCAACCTCTGCTTCCCAGGTTAGGTTCAAACTATTCTCCTGCCTCAGCCTCCTGAGTAGCTGGGATTATAGGCGTGCGCCACTATGGCCGGCTAATTTTTTTGTACTTTTAGTAGAGACAGGGTTTTACCATGTTGATCAGGCTGGTCTGAAACTCCTGACCTTGTGATCCATCCTCTTCTACCTCCCAAAGTGCTGGGATTACAAGCATGAGCCACTGTGCCCGGCCTACAATCACTTTCATATCTGAGATAGATTCTATCTAGTTTCTTGGGGTACATGGCAAATATTTTAGGCTTGTATGGACTGAACAGGTGACTTGTCTGCTTCACTTTGGTGTGGTTACCAAATTGGTATTGTATCTGGGCGAGTTGTTAGGAAAGCGCCACTCTCTGAGATCTGATTATGAGTCTTTTATTGCTGGCAGCCGAGAGTCAGCTCACGCTCAAAATCCCTTGGCCCCGAGGAAGGGGTTTGATTTCCTTTTATATGTTGCTCAGGGCAAGAGGGGCAAAGCAGAATTTTACAGAAGCAGAATAAACAAGTTAGGGTAGGAGGCTGGTAACTAGGAGGCAGGAGGCTCCCATGATTGTTGATTAATTAAGGAGGGTATACAAGTGGTTCCCATGATCACTGGTTAGCAAGGAGGGCATTTGGTACTTTCCATACAATCAATCAAGGGGATATTCACAACAGCAAGTGGGCTTGTCAAGCAGGGTATGGTTATAACGGTTATATATTTCTATGGTTCTAAGCACAACATGACCCAGCACTGTGACCCGGGTATGCACTCAAGGGAGGAATGGCAGGGGGAGAAGCCAAGATGGAGTCAGTCAGGCTCACTTCTAAGATGGAAGTAGTTTGGTTCACCTCAGTATGATTACCAACTGAATGAAATAAGGTATGGCTGATTGGTTATGTTAATAAAATATGTCTAAAATGATTGTATTTTTGTTATTTTATTTTTAGATAGAGTCTCACTCTGTTGCCCGGGCTGGAGTGCATTGGCATGATCTTGGCTCACTGCAACCCCTGCCTCCCAGGTTCAAGTGATTCCCATGCCTCAGCCTCTTGAGTAGCTGGAATTACAGGCATGCGTCACCACACCCGGCTAATTTTTGTATTTTTAATAGAGATGGGGTTTCATCATGTTGGCCAGGCTGGTCTTGAACTCCTGAGCTCAAATGATCCACCCTCTTTGGTCTCCCAAAGTGCTGGGATTACAGGTGTGAATTACCGTGCCTGGGCTGTATTTTTATAATTTTAAGTTTTACAGTTACTAAAATAGGTTATTTCTATTCTCTGATAGATTTTTTTAACCTTCTTTATTTAAAAATTAATGTAAACTCAGGCTCTGAAAGTATAGGGAGTAATAGAATCACTTCCTCCTGGGTGCAGTGGTTCACGCCTATAATCCCAGCACTTTGGGAGGCCGAGGTGGATCACCTGAGGTTGGGAGTTCAAGACTAGCCTGACCAACATGGAGAAACCTTGTCTCTACTAAAAATATAAAATTAGCCAGTCGTGGTATGCGCCTGTAGTCTCAGCTACTCAGGAGGCTGAGGCAAGGGAATCTTTTGAGCCCAGGAGGCAGAGGTTGTAGTGAGCCAAGATCATGCAACTGCACTCCAGCCTGGCGACAGAGTGAGACTCCATCTCAAAACAAACAAACAAACAAACAAACAAACAAAACACCAAAAAACCAAGAATCACCTCCTATGCAACTGTCATCCAGTATGCAAAATAAAAGTAATATTTGAGGTCCCTTCCTTCTTTCTTCCTGGGATGTCTGTCATTTCCATGCATGTTTTTATACCTTTACCACATACTTAATATAAAACATGGTATAGTTTTGTCTTCTATTAACTTTATAAGTGATACATGCTTCTTTTGAGATTTATGTATGTTGATGTATGTAATTTCTGTTCATTTTGCTACACTTCATCAGTTCTAGCACATTTTCCCCCAACATTTTAACAGCTTTTACATTGAGATGCATCTTAAAATTGATGATGTCTTGCCTTAACAATTAGTATTTTTTTTTTGTGGTACATAAATATATAATAATTGTGATATGAGCCACAATTTTATTGCATGCTTTATATTTTATGACTAAGCCACAGTATCCAGTCCTTTTCTGACAATTAGATTATTTTGAAATTTTGATACTACATAAAGTGCTACAGTGAACATTAATTTACCTGTTCCTTTGTGCTTATTTGTGAGAGTTTCTCTAGATGGGGTATACGCTTGGAAGAAGAATTGCTGGATTATAGAATATGTCCATCTTCAGCTTTGCCCTCTAAAGTGATTGTACTTCTTACCCTAGTATAGCAGTTCCTGTTGCCCTATTCTTCTTCAACGTTGGGTATTGTCCTACTTCTTTTTGACAGTCTGATGGCTATAAATGGCATCTTACTGTGGTTTTAATTTGCATTTTCCTTATTACTAGTGAGGTTGATAATTTTTTGAAATAAGACTGCTTGTATTTGCTTTCTGTGAATTGTGTGTTTATATCTTCTGTCCATTTGTCTCCTGAGTTTTACCAAACATAATATGACTTCTTTAGATCTTTTCTCAGTTATGTGTATTGCAAATAACTTCTCTATGTCAGTGGCTTATCTTTATTTCCAGTATCATTTGATGAATGAAAGTTTTAAATTTTAATACAATCAAATTTGTCATTTTTTCCCTCTTAGAGTGTGTGCTTTTTACATCTTGTTTAAAGAAAACCTTTGCTTGATGACACAGATTGATGATTAACGATGTAACATTAATTTTAAACTAAAAGGAATAAAAATTATAAATCTTCTGTGTAGGCTGTTCCCAGCATACACAAGTGTTACAGACACTTAGAGACATAGATTTTTCTTTTCCTTTAGTCGTCTTTGAAATGAAAAGATAAAAATATCTATCATTGGTGAAGATTTTTCTTCTTTTATATTTGTCTTCTTGAAGGAAATTCTAGCATTTCAGCTGGAGAATAATTAGAGCATGTGGGTGTGAAACTATTTACATATAATGAGGGACGTACAAATATAGAATTATAAAATTCTCATGATAAATTCACAGGTGGCCATTCTGTGATGACAAGTGATTGGGAATCACCAACTGGAAACAATTTTCCCCCTTCCCTCCCTTCCTTCCTTTTCTTTTCTCCCTTCTTTTCCAGTGAGGCACTCTCTTTTTGGACGGGATATTGTGAGATGGGTAACCATACCAAAGTGAAGCAGATAGTCACCTGTTCAGTCCATACAAGATATAAAGTAGTTATAAGTTTGTAGCTTGTAATGTTAAGGAAAAAAGTGGATTGACAGTATTTTGGATAAACTAACTTATTTGAAAAGTAGTGCACAAAGTTTTGAATTTACAAATGAAAACAATTTACAAAAGAGTTTACTACTGGATTTAATTAATCTTCTGGCTGGGCACGTGTGCCCAGGCTGGAGTGCATTGACGTGATCTCAGCTCACTGCAACCTCTGTCTCCCAGGTTCAAGCTATTTTCCTGCTTCATCCTCCAGAGTAACTGAGTTTACAGGTATGTGCCACCAGGTGTGGCTAATTTTGTATTTTTAATGGAGACAAGGGTTTCACCATGGTGGCCAGGCTGGTCACGAACTCCTGATCTCAAGTGATCCACCTGCCTTGGTCTCCCAAAGTGGCTGGGATTAAAGGTGTGAGCTACCGAGCCTGGCCAGATTTAGAATTTTGTATTCTTTTGCTGCTGAGTATCTTTATGAATACTTTTTGTGCTATGTAAGAAAAGTGTTAATTTTCAATCTATAATTTTATTAGAAAGTGAGGAACTAGAACTTAGCCAAGAATGAATATTGGGAGTCCGTGTGGTGGGAAATAATCAGAAAGAGATGAAAGATCAAAGGAAAAGAAGGACAATCTTTTGAGAACAGAAAGTGAAGGACTGTGTTTATAAGAGCATAAACTCATATCTTGGAGTTTGATTGAGACAAGGGAGGGAAAGAGAAGACTGTGAGAGATAACTGGATCCACGTAAAGACCAAAGTAGGAATAGGAGAGGGACTTGGTAGTCAGACAAGAAGCGCCTACTTATTTGTGTTTCTTGGTGTTGCTGGCTTCGTTGTTTTTTAGCATGCTCACTGTACTTAATGCCACTGAACAGTGCACTTAAAGTGATTTAAGGTAGCAAATTTTATTTATTTTTAACCACAATTTTTAAAAAGGAAGATTTTAAAAATGGAGATTTGAAAAAATAGAATAAGTAAGTTGAGTAAGGAGAGTGCAAGGCATTATTGCCTTTTATTAAATTTATTTATTTATTTATTATTACTATTTTTTGAGACAGAGTTTTGTTCTTGTTGCCCAGGCTGGAGTACAATCAATGGTGTGACCTCGGGTCACTGGAACCTCCGCCTGCTAGGTTCAAGTGATTCTTCTGCCTCAGCCTCCCAAGTAGCTGGAATTATAGGCATGAGCCACCACGACCGGCTAATTATATATTTTTAGCAGAGATGGGGTTTCTCCATGTTGGTCAGGCTGGTCTCAAACTCCCAACCTCAAGTGATCCACCCGCCTCAGCCTCCCAAAGTGCTGAGATTACAGGTGTGAATCACCGTGCCTGGCCTAATATTAAATTTATTTGTGATATCAAAGTATATTTAAAAGAAGAACATGGTCAGGCATGGTGGCTCACTCCTATAATCCCAACACTTTGGAAGGCTGAGGTGGGTGGATGGCTTGAGGCCAGAAATTCGAGACTAACCTGGTGAAACCCCATCTCTACTGAAAATACAGAAATTAGCTGGACATGGTGGTGTACGCCTATAATCCCAGCTCCTTGGGGGGCTGAGGTGTGAGAATCACTTGAACCTGGGGAGGCGGAGGTTGCAGTGAGCTGTGATTGTGCTACTGCACTCCAGCATAGGCAACAGAGGGAGATTCTGTCTCAAAAAAGAACCTTATTACATATGGGGTGTGTATAAGTAAGTTTGGTAGAAAATAATTCAGAAATTTCATATTGGCAAATAAATTGAATATAACTTGGTAAAGTATTTCTGTTTCTGTTCCCTCCCTCCCTTTTCAGAAGGCCTAATATTATGTGTAGTAAAAAAAGATGAAAACAGCCCACTATGGTTAGCAATGATCAGGCTCATGACTATGGGTGTCAATATTGATTACATTGCTGGTTTGGCCATTATAAAAAGATGTGAACAATTTACTTAGAGTTGTTCAGATATGACTTAAAGCTTGTTAGAGGATTGGAAAAATAAGGCCTATATGTTAGTCTATTTGGGCTGTGATAATAAAATACCTTAGACTGAGTAATTTATAAATAGCATAACCTGATTATGAAGCTGAAGGCAAAAAAACCCCCAAAAAACCAAAAAAACACATAATCTTATTGCTCACAGCTCTGGAGGCTAAGTTCAAGGTGCCAGCAGATTTGATGTCTGGTAAGGGTTCACTTTCTCCTCCTTCAAAGATGGCACCTTTTCACTGTGTCCTTCCGTGGTGGTGGTGGAAGGGGTGGAACAAGCTGTCTCAGGCCTCTTTTATGTAAAAGAGCGCTAATCCCATTCATGAGGATAGAGCCCTTATAAGCTACACCTCCCAAAGGTCCCACCTCTTAATACCATCACTTTAGGGGTAAAGTTTCAACATGCAAATTCTGAGGGAGCAAGGGGGCGAGAGCAGGGACACAGACATTCAGCCCGTAGTAGGTTAAAGTACCTGAAATTATTCTAGGGAATGAAAACTTAATGGTTGCTCTAATAGGAGTCTTCACTATCCTCTGAGTAATATTTTGTGGGCAGCTCCAGCTCACAAAGGGGTAGTATTTCAAAACATCGTTTCTTAGTTGATAAGAACAAATGCCAAGGTCATGAATAATATAGCTGCAGAGGACAACAAAGTATATATTGCAATTAAAAATAATGGGAAATAGTATTGTATTAAAACAATATTTTGGGCTCTATGGGCTTCAGCAGCTCCTGGGACTATAGTACTTTGTAAAACCCATGAACAGATGTAAGCAAGTCATGAGTATATATGATGGAGGGTGGGAGAAGGGAAAGAGTTAATACCTGGATATACCAGGGAGTCACAGTGGTCAAGTTAATAAGTAATTTATAGGTCTTTTCTTTCTGTCTTTATACCTGCCTCCAGCACCACCACCTATCCCTTCTGATGAACTATAAATTACATGATATTCCTATCTGTGTTTATTTTGTAAAGTCCCTTTTGAGATAGGTTCACAGAGCACAGTGGTTGAGAATTGGTTGGTGAGGGTTAATGGTACTTTGTCTAAGCTTCATTTAGTTGGCCCTGGATGGGGCCTTGAGTTGATTGATTGCCTTCTAGCTTGGCATGTTGGGAAGGAAAAGCCATCAATGGCAGGATTCAGAAATTGCAGCAGTTTAAAAATTTTCTCTGTGTCAGTTATCAGTTCACACTATTTAGCATGGCATGGATTTAACACGGCATGAATTAGCCTAGAGTGGTGTGCATTGATCTGATTCCCTGGCATTTCATCATGTTTTTTCAGATTTGGGGGCCATGATTTGATAGGACTTGAATTTGCCTGTGATTTTTGTACAGACTAGGTCATTGGTTCTCAGATTTTAGTGTGACTCTATGTGGCCCTGGGAGCTTATACACTTTCAGATGCCTGGATCTTACCACAGACCTACTGAATCAAAATCTTTCTGGTTAGAGTTTTATGTGTTTATTTACTTATTTAACTTGTTTTTTTTAGATGGAGTCTCGCTCTGTTGCCCAGGGTGGAGTGCAGTGGCACGATCTTGGCTCACTGCAACCTCTGCCTCCCAGGTTCAAGTGATTCTCCTGCCTCATCCTCCCCAGTAGCTGGGATTACAGGCTTGTGCCACCACACCCTGCTAATTTTATATTTTTAGTAGAGACAGGGTTTCACTCTGTTGGTCAGGCTGGTCTTGAATTCCTGACCTCAAATGATCCACCCTCCATGCTTGGCCCTTATTTAACTTTTTATTAAGGAAAAAATATAAACATATTCAAAAGTAGACAGGATAGTATAATGAACCCCAATCTACCCATCATCAAGCTTCTAACAGATCATTTCATTTTATCCATATTCTTAACCACTTTTTCCTCTTCTATATTATTTCAAAGCAAATCCTAGGTTATTTTATTTTTAAGTATATATATATATAAAAATATATGTTTTTAATAGGTTCCATAGATGATTTAAAAACTCTTTGAACAGGTAATACATGTATATAGTAAGAAAGGATGTACAGTGAAAAGTAATTCTTTTTATTGCCCCCAGTATTGTTATTCTTCACTAAGGCAAAGAAGCCCTCAATTTCTTTATGTATCTGTATTCAGTGCATATGCAAATATATGCATATAACTTCTCTTTTTAATTAGATAGTAATATCTATTGTAAAGTACACACTTTTTGAAATCTTGCTTTTTTTCATGTAGCAGTAGTATTATCTTCAGAATCAGATCAACAACAAGGCAAATAAATTGTTTTCATTCTTTTTAAAGGCCCTGGTTGGTCTATGTGTCAAGGCCTGTTTAGTACCTTTTCAATGGATATGTAGGTTATTTACAATATTATGTTGCTTTACACAGTGCTGCAGTGAATGTTCTTGTACAGTATCAGCGTTGCCTAAATTTCTAGGTCAGAGAATATGTTCATTTGCAATTTTGTTAAATATTGCCAGCTTGCTTTCCCACCATCTGTGTATGTATAGTGTATAGTGTTCTTCTGTATTTTTCATGTCTCTCCTATTTATATTCATGCCTTCCTTTAAATCCACAAATATATAATAGCTGTTTTAAAATTTATCTGTTGGCTGAGCTCAGTGGCTCATGTCTGTAATTCCACCACTTTGGGAGGCCAAGCCAGGAGGATTGCTTGAGCCCAGGAGTTGGAGGACCAGCCTGGGCAATATGGCAAGACCCTGTCTCTACAAAGTTTAAAAATTAGCTGGGCATGGTGGCACATACATGTGGTCTCAGCTACTTGGGAGACTGAGGTGGGAGGATCATTTGAGTCAGGAGATTGAAGCTGCAGCGAGCCATGTTTGTGCCACTGCACTTTAACTTGGGCAACAGAGATTCTGTCTCAAAAAAAGGAAAAAAAAAAAA
>NW_016107836.1:1253330-1261089 GCF_001604975.1 Cebus imitator
TGGTGAAACCCCATCATTAGAAAAAATAATAATAAAAATAAAAAAAAAACCTGTTGTGGATAAGATTGGAAGCCTCACAAAAGTGCATTAATGGATGAGTTTGATACATTTAGCAGGAGTTGTCAGTGTGGTTTTGCTTCATTAAAAGAATGATCAATTGATAGTTTTGAAATCTCTTCTGATTAAAGATATGGAATAGATGTCAGTAGATGCCAGTGAGATGGTTTGGAACTCCAGAATTTCAATTTATGATTTTCTCCTCCACAGTGAACATCAAGTCTTAATTTGTTTAGTAAGGATTTGTAGCTGATTTATTAGGGCCAAGTCAAATTAGGAATGTGGTAGATTGTGCACAAGAAAATTTTTAGGAAGCTGAAGGAGGTATAAATTTGTGCCTTTTATCTGAACGACGGTGCATTTACTTGTTCCTTTTACCATACCTTAGCTATGTGACTGTGGGCCAGTTATCCAGTCTTAGTAAACTTTACTTTTCTTTCTTTCTTTCTTTTTTTTTTTTTGAGATGGAGTCTTGCTCTGTTGCCCAGGCTGGAGTGCAGTGGCTCGATCTTGGCTTACTGCAACCTCCACCTCCTGGGTTCAAGTGATTCTCCTGCCTCAGCCTCTCCAGTAGCTAGGATTACAGATGCATACCACCATGCCTGGCTAATTTTTGTGTTTTTAGTAGAGATGGGGTTTCACCATGTTGGCCAGGCTGGTCCCGAACTCTTGACCCCAAGTGATCCTTCCTCTTTGGCCTCCCAGAATGCTGGCATTACAGGCGTGAGCCACTGTGCCTGGCCAACTTTTCTTTTCTTTTCTTTCTTTTTTTTTTTTTTTAAGACGGGGTTTCACCATGTTGGTCAGAGTGGTCTTGAACTCATGACCTCAGGTGATTTGCCTGCCTTGGCCTCCAAAGTGCTTGGATTACAGGCGTGAGCCACCATGCCTGGCCAACTTTAGTTATCTTAAAAGCAAATTGGAAAGATACTGCTATGATTAGATAAAATATTGTAAATAAAGTGTTAAAACTGTTGAATAGTAAGTGCTCAGTAGGTGGTTGCTCTTATTTTTAATATTATGGACGTTACAGATTGTGATGGTAATCTGTTGATTCTGAGTTAAAGAACTGATGTTTGTGATTTGTTAAAGGAGTATGAGACTATACAGTTAATATAATACAGATTTTTAAATTGTAGAAAATGAAGATATTTCAACAAACCAACATTTATTGAATACCAACTCTATATCCTTGGCACTTTGCTTTAGATCTAATGTGACAGATGTATACAGTGAGAAGAATTTACGAACTACTGGGAGAGCATTGAATGCTTACCTCTGTCTGGAGGGTGAGTTTGTTTTTGGAGAGGCTTTAGCAAGAAGATAATACTTTACTTTGAAATCTAAGAGAGTTTTAATAATGTTCAATAGTAGATGTGAGTCAGGGTGCAGTGGCTCATGCATGTAATCCCAGCATTTTGGAGCCTGAAATGGGAGGATCAATTGAAGCCAGGAGTTGGAGGCCACAGTGAGGTATGATTGTGCCACTGCACTGCAGTCTAGGCGAGACCTTGTGAAAAGAAGAAAGGGGGCCAGGTGCCGTGGCTCACACCCGTAATCCCAGCACTTTTAGAGGCTGAGGTGGGCAGATCACAAGGTCAAGAGATTGAGACCATCCTGGCCAACATGGTGAAACCCTGTCTCTAGTAAAATACAAAAAATTAGCCGGCATGATGGTGCACACCTGTAGTTCCAGCTACTAGGGAGGGTGAGGCAGGAGAATCGCTTGAGCCTGGGAGGCAGAAGTTGCAGTGAGCTGAGATTGTACCACTGCACTCCAGCCTGGTGACAGAGCAAGACCCTGTCTCAAAACAAAAAAAAAGAAGAAAGGGTAGATGTGTAGAAAAACATTAAGAAAACATAATGCAAAGTTCCTGTATCTGGCTTCTCAGCTTTTTATACCTGATCATTTGTATTAGGATTTTACCATTAGGGAAACTCCCAGATAATTCTGTGCAAGTAGAAAACACGGAGTATTACTTAAAGTGATGATTCTATCAAATGGTGCTTTTGATGTATGTGTTTATATATTGTTGTAGCAGACCATGTAGACGGAAGGCAGATCGAAAACCTGTGTAATTATTACTTTTTCTAGCTATGGTCCTGAGGATTCATTCTTGTATATGTATGTTTTGAGTTCCTATAGACAGGTCAGCAGTTGCTAGGTTGATTTCATATTTTATAAATTCTGAGTTGGTAAAATAAGGTCATAGGGTAGAACATTAAGTATGCCATCATAAAACTGGATCCTTTCTTATCTATGTCATATCTGAATCAAATAATGTTTATAAAATCATTATATACTTAATGGTTGTGTGTTAAGAATGTTGGCTGTTTCACCCTCAGTAACTTTACATGCTTTTTGGATGCAGGCATAAAATAAATAGAATGTCATTCAGTCCTTGAGAACCTTAGAATGATTTTAAATCTATTTAAAATATATGAGTGAACTAAGGACTATATTTGGAGGAAGTTTAAAGGAATATCCATATAATAAAGTACAAATTCAGAAGAATGGGAACACAGATATAACTGGGTAGAAAGTCATTAACTTGTCTTTGTAATATAATGCTTTTTAAGATCAAAGGATAACATATTTAGTAAGTAGAATGTAGGATCAGCTATTCATGAAATGGGCACCCTAATTTTATTTAAAACACCTGCCAAAAGACTGGGTGTGGTGGCTCATGCCTATAATCCTAGCACTTTGGGTCAGGTAATCCGCTCCCTCTCTACTAAAAATACAAAAATTAGCTGAATGTGGTGGCGGGTGCTTGTAATCACAGCTACTCGGGAGGCTGAGGCAGAAGAATCGCTTGAACCCAGGAGGCCAAGGTTACAGTGAGCTGAGATTGCACTATTGCACTCCAGCCTGTGTAGCAATAGCTAAACTCCTTCTCAAAAAAAAANAAAAAAAGAAATCCCTGCCTCTCTCTTTCTCTCTCTCTCTATGTATATATTGTTAAAGGAGACATAGGTAATTTTTTCTTCCTGAGGCAATTCTTGGGCTTTAGGTTTAAGAAATATGGCTATAAACTATGTTTATGTAATGTGTATTTTCTTTGCTTGTCATTGGTTCATAAGTTTTAATTTGGTACTAGAATGTTTTGTCAAATGTGTACAGTTGAAGGATCTGTACTTTTTTTTTGAGACAGAGTCTTGCTCTGTCTCACAAGGTGAAGTGCAGTGGTGCAATCTTGGCTCACTGCAACCTCTGCCTTCTGGGTTCAAGTGATTCTCCTCCCTCAGCCTCCCAAGTAGCTGGGACCACAGGCATACACCAGCACGCGTAGCTAATTTTTGTATTATTATTAGAGTTGGGGTTTCTTTACCATGTTGGCCAGGCTAGTTTCGAACTCCTGACCTCAAGCCATCCAACTGCCTCAGCCTCTCAAAGTGCTGGGATTACAGTGATCTGTACTTTACTTTTGAGGGAAAATGGTTGGCATCGTTTCTAGGGCATAATGGCCATTTCAGCTTCTCAGTAAATATTTGTAAAGTAATTAAATGCGCTTGATTCTTTATTCTCAGCCTTTTAATGCAATCCCCAGAATAGCTGAAACACCAATTAACTAAAATGGAGATATTAAAGATAGTTATCTTCTCCAAGGGGAAAAAAAAACCATCTTAGCGAAAATTGATTACTTTTTTTTACAAATTGTGAATTTGACCATTAAGAATTTTGTTCCTGAGATTTAAAATTAAAAAAAAAAAATTGTTGACATTAATATTTCTTCTTTCCCTCCCCCCCTTTTTTTTGGCAGGTATGGCCTCACAAGTCTTGGTCTACCCACCATATGTTTATCAAACTCAGTCAAGTGCCTTTTGTAGTGTGAAGAAACTCAAAGTAGAGCCAAGCAGTTGCGTTTTCCAGGAAAGAAACTATCCACGGACCTATGTGAATGGTAGAGACTTTGGAAATTCTCATCCTCCCACAAAGGGTAGTGCTTTTCAGACAAAGATACCATTTAATAGACCTCGAGGACACAACTTTTCATTGCAGACAAGTGCTGTTGTGTTGAAAAACACTGCAGGTGCTACAAAAGTCATAGCAGCTCAGACGCAGCAAGCTCAAGTGCAGGCACCTCAGATTGGGGCGTGGCGAAACAGATTGCATTTCCTAGAAGGCCCCCAGAGATGTGGATTGAAGCGCAAGAGTGAGGAGTTGGATAATCATAGCAGCGCAATGCAGATTGTCGATGAATTGTCCATACTTCCTGCAATGTTGCAAACCAACATGGGAAATCCAGTGACAGTTGTGACAACTACCACAGGATCAAAACAGAATTGTACCACTGGAGAAGGTGACTATCAGTTAGTACAACATGAAGTCTTATGCTCCATGAAAAATACTTACGAAGTCCTTGATTTTCTTGGTCGAGGCACGTTTGGTCAGGTAGTTAAATGCTGGAAAAGAGGGACAAATGAAATTGTAGCAATCAAAATTTTGAAGAATCATCCTTCTTATGCACGTCAAGGTCAAATAGAAGTGAGCATATTAGCAAGGCTCAGTACTGAAAATGCTGATGAATATAACTTTGTACGAGCTTATGAATGCTTTCAGCACCGTAACCATACTTGTTTAGTGTTTGAGATGCTGGAACAAAACTTGTATGACTTTCTGAAACAAAATAAATTTAGTCCCCTGCCACTAAAAGTGATTCGGCCCATTCTTCAACAAGTGGCCACTGCACTGAAAAAATTGAAAAGTCTTGGTTTAATTCATGCTGATCTCAAGCCAGAAAATATTATGTTGGTGGATCCTGTTCGGCAGCCATACAGGGTTAAAGTAATAGACTTTGGGTCGGCCAGTCATGTATCAAAGACTGTTTGTTCAACGTATTTACAATCTCGGTACTACAGGTAGGTGACAACTGCATACTTTTTGGTTATTAATGAATGTTAAATTTCTTCTAAATGAAATAATATTGTGTGTGGTTGTGGTATAAGAGACTGCTTCAGTTAAATAAGGAAATCAAGAGAAGACCAATTTAGCTTTGTTTTAAAGAGATTTTAAAATGCAAGACATAAAATTTCCCCAAGCAGAATAGAAATCTCCACTGCAAAGTTCCATGCTAAAGACATCTGGTTATTTTTATTTTAAATGGAAGACTTGAAGGAATAATAGATGATTAATAATGATCAAACAGAAGTCTTTAAATGTTGGAAAGTATTTATTTACCGTAATTTTTGTATATATCTTTGGGCGTTTCAGTACTTGAGAGAAATAGTTTATTAAAGACGTAATCGTATTTGACTGAACATTTAGAAAAATTATATACAGGTTTGAGTAGCCCCTATCTGAAACTCTTGGGACCAGAAGTATTTTGGATTTCAGATTTTTCAGATTTTGGAATATTTGCACAGCCAACTAGTTAAAGCACCGCAAATCTAATAGTTTGTTTCCTTTGGGTGTCATCTCATTGCCCAAAATGTTCAGATTTTTGGATTTGGGATACTCAACCTGTATAAGAATTTAGAAAGTTATTCTGATTAATGATTTTAAGATTCAAATATACTTCTTTGGTTCCCATGAATCTTTAGGTCACCTGATTATAACCAATTTTATTATGTTCTATCCACATATATACTATGGGTATGCTTGGTGCTGGGAGGAAGTTAAAGAAGAAAATAATGCCCATGTAAATATTGATAAAGTGCTACAATGTCATGATTAATATAACACTATCCTGAAGTACAATAGATAGTGTGAGGGGCTAATGATTACCAAGATTCAGAATATCAAAAACTCATTCTGGAGTGTAAAATGGCTTTGAATTCATAGTTTAATAACTTTGAGCATAAGTTATTTTCATGTAAGCCTGAATGAATTTATAATCTTGGTATACGCCACAGCCCTACAAGGTCCAACATGATGGACCTGCCATGAAATATAGACAAATATAGGATCTGTCAATATTAGTCATTCATAAGTTAATAGATAAAAACATGCTGTTTATTGTTAGAAATGGTTAGAACATGGTGGATATAAATTTAGACCCACCAAGGGGTATTTTCTGATACTGCATCTGCCTTTGCACTGTACCTGATTACCCCTCTTGCAAGTATATGCTGTAGTGCCCAATGCAAAATAAAGGAGATATTAATTATCTCCTACACAAATCAACTCTAAATATATGCCCTACCAGTAGGTTATCAGAAGGAATTGCACATTTCTGTGACTAAGTGATAGTAAAGTTTATTAAAATATGTATTAGAGTCAGGCTTGGTGGCTCACACCTGAAGTTTGAGCAATTTGGAAAGTGGGAGGATTGCTTTAGGCCAGGAGTTTAAGACCAGCCTGGGCCACAGAGACCCTGCTTCTACCGAAAAAGAAAAAATAATGAGCCAGGAATGATGGTAAGTGCCCATAGTCTTAGTTACTCAAGAGGTTGAGGTAGGAGGATCCCTTGAGTGCAGGTGTTAGAGGCTACAGTGAGCTATGATAATGCCTTTGCACTCCAGCCTGAGTGATAGAGTGAAATCCTCTTGCAAACAACAAAAAAGGATATATTAGAAATTAGAAATATAGCCTAATATACCCCGTTTTAAAAACATTTTTATTTTTATGGATTCATAATAGGTATATATATTTATGGGGTATATGACTTTTTGATATAGGCATACAATGCATAATAATCATATCAGGGTAAATGGAATATTCTTTTTTTTCAAGCATTTGTCATTTCTTTGTGTTACAAACATTCCAATTAGACTCCTTTAGTCATTTTTAAATGTGCAATTAATTGTTGACTGTGGTCACTCGGTTGTGCTGTCAAATACAAGATGTTATTCTTTCTAGCTATATATTTGTATCCATTAACCATCTCTACTCCCTGCCCCCAGCTACTACCCTTCCCAGACTCTGGTAACCATGATTCCACTCTATATCTCCATGAGTTCAATTGTTTTAATTTTTAGCTCCCACGTATGAGTTAGAATATTGTGAAGTTTTGTCTTTCTGTGCTTGGCTTATTTCACGTAACATGATGCCCTCCAGTTCCATCCATGTTGTTACAATTGACAGGATCTCATTCTTTTTCTCCATTGTGTATATGTACCATATTTTCTTTTCTTTTCTTTTCTTTTTTTTTGAGACAGAGTCTCGCTCTGTCACCCAGGCTGTAGCACAGTGGCGCAATCTCAGCTCACTGCAACCTCCGCCTCCTGGGTTCAAGCAATTTTCCTGCCTTAAGCCTCCTGAGTAGCTGGAATTACAGGCACACACCACCATGCCTAGCTAATTTTTGTATTTTTAGTAGAGATGGGGTTTTACCACATTGGTCAGTCTGGTCTCAGACTCCTGATGACTAGTGATCCACCCTCTTTGGCCTCCCAAAGTGCTGGGATTACAGGTCTGAGCCACTTTGCCTGGCCTGTACCACATTTTCTTTATCTATTCATCTGTTGATGGACACTTAGGTTCATTCCAAATCTTGGCTATTGTGAGTAGTGCTGCAGTAAACATCAGATTGTAGATTTATCTTTAATATACTGACTTTCATTCTTTTGGCTCTGTATCTTAGTGTATTCTTGATTGTGTGAGTTTTAGTAGTAGAGTGCTAGATACCATTAAAACTTTTTAGAAGGCCGGGCACGGTGGCTCAAGCCTGTAATCCCAGCACTTTGGGAGGCCGAGGCGGGTGGATCACGAGGTCAAGAGATCGAGACCATCCTGGTCAACATGGTGAAACCCCGTCTC
>NW_016107836.1:1261209-1274962 GCF_001604975.1 Cebus imitator
AAAAAAAAAAAAAAAAAAAAACTTTTTAGATTATTTAAAATTTTAATTTTGCTGTTGTTGCAGGGTAGTAGGTCTTGCCTAATATCAGATAATTAGATTTACTTGGTATCTGTGTTCCCCAAAAGATTTTTTTCATTATGCAAGATTAGCTTTTAATTTTTTTCTGGAAAAAAATTATAAATCTTATTTAACAGTATGAGAAGAATAGTCCTTTTTTCCCCCCCCTTGGTGCTCTATGGATTCTGTCTTGAGAACTTTTAGTAGTGAGCTAGCATATTATATAAACTCTCAGGCTTCAGCTGCTTGGGCCCTATATTTAGTTCCCTTGCTAGTAAATGACTTCACTTCATTTGGGTCCTGCATTATTCTGCATATCAGAATTACCTCATTTTCTTTATTTGAAATCTTTTCCACTGGAGTAAAAAAGAAGTCTTATTTTTTCATACCTGAGAATGTCTATTGGTTTACTAAATCTTTCAAGGGAATAAAGGGACTCCTTTAAAAAGCAATCTAAAATGCTAAATATTTTATGATACTGGTTTCTAGCATTAGGCGTTTATGCAAATATTAACCTTTGTATTAGGAATGAAAAAAGAATCTATGAATAATTGTTAAATACAATTAGTAGTTTCTAATTTGTGTTTATATATAAATTTAAGGTGAATAATATACCCAGTGTTCAGAAGCTATACAATTGCTATGCTAAATTACAGGCCCTGTGTTTAGAGTGAAAAATAAGAGACTCTTATTTGTAAACAAAGACTAGTGCAGGCATTTTGGTCGGTGTTGCCTGGATAAAAAATTAAAAATAGACTTTATGTCATTTAGATCCAAGAGTTAGAAGAGTTAGTAAATATTAAGGTACGTTGGAAAAATATATTGTAGTCCTTCATCAAGTACTATTTTAATATCTAGTGTGATTTGGCTTGAAAATGGCAGATAGCCATTACTCTTTCAGTATTTGTTTGACTTTGGGACCCTGCCAATTCTGGCCTAGTTTATGACTAGGTTACTTACAAATCTGATTAGGCAGTAAGCTAAAGTGTCTTATACTTGATTTTTAAACCTTTGTCAAAATATTTTTTATTTCATAAATGAAAGCAGGACATGGAAACTAACCAAATTAAATATTTTTGAGCAAAGCATAGTAGCAAGGCACATATCCAGATTTCCAAGGTGAACGATTTGTGTTTAAACACAGGTTTATGTGTTATTCTATTTCTTTGTGCAATACAGAAGTGTAGTAGGGATATCTTAAAATAGACAGGGGACAGTGGCCAGAAATTGTTGACTACTATAGATGGTGAGGCTGTCTAACTCTTGCGGTGATGCAAGCCAGAAGTACATGCTAAGGGCATTGATTTGCTTAAGGTCAGCATGTTCTAAATTCAGCTGCTTGAGTATGGTTTCTGTCAAGAACACGTAGGGCTCTTAAATGCATAAAAGGCTTTAGCAGGAGAAGGTGCTGTATTTATGAGGTGTGGTGGCGACATTCAGGTCATGAATTTCTTTTTTTTTTTTAAATATAGAATTTTAGCCTGCAATACGGAGTCATTTCAGAACAGAGACAGGAAAGTGGGCTGTAAAAATACCCTGTATAGGAGTTACATTCTTTGCTAGTCTACTAATTGCTATCGAGTTTTTAAAAATGCTATTTTGCATGTAATAGTTAACAAAAAGGTATGTAATGATAAACAGCTAATTTAGACATACCTGTTCTTTAGGGCATTCTTCTCAAGCCTTCTTAGATCCAGAAGTACCAAAGGTTCTGTAACAAAATTAAGCTACATAGGAGGACCCATAAAATAATAACTAATATTTTATATAGGGTACCTTATAATGAAACACTGTGTATGTATAATGGATCATTTTTTCAAAGTACCTTTCTATATATTTTCTAGTTTGTTTCTCACTTCTCTATGAGTCAGTTAAGACTGGGTGGCATTACTCTTTGATAAGTAGAAAACTGAGACTTACATGAGTCAGACAGGTTCAAATTCACACTGTAGGTTTAACTTCACAAATTTTGTTGAGCCCATTTTGGATGCTGGTACTGTGCTAGGTGCTAAGAATACAAAGGTGATTTATACATGTTCGTCATTTAATGGAGGGGAAGAATAGTTTGCTTCAGGAAATGCCAGGGTAGAGAGTGTGTCAAGGTGATATAGGAGCCCAAAGGAGAGCACTTAGCCTAATCTGAGGGGCCGGGAAGGCTTTTAGGGGAGAGATGACCCTAGAATGACCCTTGAGAGCAGAGCAGAGAAGGAGCCAGGATTGACCGGTCTTGAGCATTTTCTCTCAGTAAGCCACTCTTAATCTAAAAAATGCTCAGCATTGGGATGAAATTGCTGGTAATTTCTATATCATAAAGTAGTTATTGTTTGTTTGAGAATCTTTATTAGACAAATATAAGGTTGTCAATTGAGTTTAGTTTTAATAGAAGATTAGGAAATTCTGTAATGAAATGATTTTCAATGCCATACCTGTGGCTGCAAATGTATAGTACTTTACTACATAAAGGACTTGACATAGACAGATGCTGCATATATCAAGCATTATATATTAACATAATGTTCTCAAGGTTCATCCATGTTGTAGGAAGTATCAATACTTATTTCTTTTTATTGCCAAATAATAAACCATTGTATACAGAGAATTTCTATTAAAAATTTTAGCAGAGCTCTTTTTTTGTTAGTTTTTAAAAACAGCTTTGTTGAGATATAATTTACATACCTTCAAATTCATTCATTTAAAGTGTATAACAGCTTTTAGTATGTTTATAGTTGTGCCATCATCAACACAATCAATTAAAATTAAGTTAAAAATTTTTTTGGCCAAATTATTTCTCACCTGACATGATTTTAGAATATTTACATTACCCTCAAAAGAAGCCTCTGTGACTTTTAGCCATTGTTCCCCAGTCTGCCCATCACCCCCAGCCCTAAGCAACTACTAATCTACTTTCTGCTAGAACCTGAGAGGTGGAGGTTGCACTGAGCCAAGATTGTGCCATTGTGCTCCAACCTGGGCAACAGAGTGAGACTGTCTCAAAAAAAAAAGAAAAAGAAAAAGAAAAAAAAAGTAGTTGGAACAAGGAGAGCGAACAAGAGAGGCTTAAACTTTTTTGGTTCTTTTTTAACTTTTACGTTGAAATTATCTTCAATATACAAAATAAGTAAATTAGGCATACAAAAAAGTAAAAATATTACAAAGGATTCCTATGTATCCTTCACCCAGATTCCTTAATATTTCAAATGTTAATATTTGACCATCCTACTTTTATAGATCATTCTTTCTCTCTGTACACACCCACACCCATCTACCCACCCACCTACCTTTTCTTACAGGGTTTGATACGAAGCTGTTTTACCTCTAAACACTTCCTAAACATAAGGACATTCTCTTGCATAACTGCAGTACAATTATCAAAATCATCATCAGTTAACATCAATTCAATATTATTGATTCGATGAACTATTTAAACTATTTTTTTTTTTAAGACAGGGTCTTGCTTTGTGGCCCAGCTGGAGTGCAGTGGTGCAGTCATAGCTCACTGTGACATCAAACTCCTGGGCACAAGCAATCCTTCTGCCTCATACTTCTGAGCAGCTGGGACTGTAGTCATGAGCCACCATGTGGGGCCCATATTTAAACTATTCAAAATATGATTTGGTTTTGAGGAAATTAAAATCAGTTCAATACTGTTAGCTAATTTCCTGACTTTATTTAGATTTTGCCAACTGTCCCACTAATGGACCTTTTTTTCTGGCTCAGAATTCAGTCCTTGGTCACGTGTTACATTATTTGCCCTGTCTCATTAGTATCCTCTAATCTGGTGATACATCATAATGATGTGATGCTCATGTCTCAAAATGGAGTCACTCATGTCAAGAGGCACTGAAGTCACAGCAAAGTCGCTTCCCCTTTCCCCCCCAGCGATAAACATATATAATGGACTGCGGTGACAACACCTGATAAACCCACAGAAAGTGAAAGGTGGCTGAGATAATGAGAATAGACCCATTTGGGAGAGTCATATGCCAGGACCCGGACTTGTTCAAGATGCTTTTAGAGGCTGTGCCCAGGAGAGCTCTGAAGCTTTCTCCTGATTTTGGCATCTGCTGCCACCTGGAGAGAAGCAGCCACCACCCCCACAACTTCACCCCATCCCCGCCCAGGGCATCCTATGGACTTCAGGACCATTCAGCTCATCTGTTGGTGTGTTGGTCTCCCTAGCCAGGGTTGTGCTTTGTTCCCCTGTCTTCTGCCTCTGTGTTGATTATTGATTGCATGATTAGTCGTCTGTGAAGGCCTCACAATAAAATGTGAATTCTAGAGTATGCTGCTTGGTTGCGAAATGTTAGGGGGTAAGCTCCGCCTTCGGTCAGAGTCAGTGCACCTGCATGGAACCTCCTTCACATAGCACCCGGCTTAAGGCCGGAGAGCTGCAGCAGCTCCTTACGTCTTTCTTTTTTTTTCTTTTTTTGAGATGGAGTCTCGAACTGTCGCCTAGGTTGTAGTGCAGTGGCGTGATCTCAGCTCACTGCAATCTCCGCCTCCTGGGTTCAAGGAATTCTCCTGCCTCAGCCTCCCGGGTAGCTGGGACGACAGGTGTGCACCACCATGCCCAGCTAATTTTTTTGTATTTTTAGTAGAGACAGGGTTTCACCGTGTTGGCCCAGATGGTCTTGAACTCCTAACGCATGATCCACCCACCTCGGTTTCCCAAAGTGCTGGGATTACAGGTGTGAGCCACTGCGCCCAGTCTCTCCTTACGTCTCTCTTTGCCTTCATGCCTCTGACACTTTTGAAGCATACTTTATTTATTTATGTATTTATTGGGTGGAGTTTTGCTCTTTTTGCCCAGGCTGGAGTGCAGTGGTGTGATCTCGGCTCAGAGCAACGTCCGTCTCCCGGGTTCAAGCGATTCTCCTACCTCAGCCTCCCAAGCTGGGATTACAGACATGTGCCACCATGCCTGGCAAATTTTGTATTTTTTAGTAGGGTTGGGGTTTCTCCATGTTTATCAGGCTGGTCTCGGAACTTCTGACCTGGTGATCCACCCGCCTCAGCCTCCCAAAGTGCTGGGATTACAGGCATGAGCCACTGTCCCGGGCTGGCTGGTTATTTTGTAGACTGTTCCTCAGTTTGATTTTTGCTGATGTTTTCTCACGATTAGATTCAGGTTTTGTGCTTTTGGCAGGAACTTCACAGAACTGATTTCGTGTACACACATATTGAGAGGCGAATGATGTCAATTTGTCCCATTATTTACGGTAAGGTTAATTTTGATCACTTGGTTGAGGTGGTGTAACTGCCAGGTTTTTTTCACTATAAAGTTACCATTTTTTCTTTGTTATTAATAAGTACAATATCTTGTGGAGAGATACTTTCAGACTATTCACATATACTATTTTTTATCTTATTTTCACTGACCAATTTTAGCATTGTTGAGTTTGACCTTAAACAACTGAGGTTTGCCAAATGTTTTTCTAATTCTGTAGTTCCTCTGTTAGGAATTCTTCCACAAGGAAGAGCTTTTTTCCCCTCTCTTCCTTTCTTTCAGTATGGACTCACAGATTTCTGTTTAATTCAATGGGTTGTAAATATCATTCTTTGTTTTGTTCAGCACATTATTCCAGATGGTTGAGAGACAGGATCTTTCTTTAGGCTTATTCCAGTGTCCCTGTGATACGGCCCCATCCTTCCTTCAGGGTTTACTTTCTGGCTCCACAGGATGTTCTGACTTACCTTGTGCTTTTTCTGCCCAGCCCTTGGATTGGAGCTTTAAGGAGCACTTCTTCCTTTTATTGGGGAATGGTTTTTGGAAAACAGGACTTGGGCACAGCCTAGGTATGCTCATTGGTCCTAAGGTATTACTTTTTTTAGGCCTTTTGTGTTAGAAAATATAGAGACTTAGACTTACAAAGGCGGAGAAAGGTGAGGAAGATGCAGAAGAAAAGATGGAAACTAGCAGAGGTTGATTTGTGCGGTTTAAGGAAAGAAGCCTCTCCATAACGTAAAAGTGCAAGGTGGAACAGCAAGTGCAGATGCAGAAGATCTAGCTGAGGTCATTGATGAAGGTGGTGATACTACACAATAGATTTTTAATGTAGATGAAACAGCTTTATATTGTAAGAAACTGCCAATGTAGGACTTTTATAGCTAGAGAGAAGTCAATGCCTGGCTTCAGAACCTGAAAGAATAGGATTTTTTTTTTTTTTTTTTTTTTTTTTTTTTTTTTGAGATGGAGTCTTGCCCTGCCACTCGGGCTGGAGTGCAGTGGTGTGATCTCAGTTCATGGCAGCCTCCGCCTCTCAGGTTCAAGCGATTCTCCTGCCTCAGCCTTCTGAGTAGCTGGGATTACATGTGCACACCACCATGCCCAGTTAATTTTTGTATTTTAGTAGAGATAGGGTTTTACCATATTGGCCAGGCTGGTCTTGAACTCCTGATTTCAAGTGATCTGCCCTCCTTGGCCTCCCAAAGTGTTGGGATTACAGGCATGAGCCACCATACCTGGCCAGAACTGGCTAACTTTTTTGTTGAGATAATGCAGCTGGCAACTTTAAGTTGTGACCAGTGCTCATTTACCATTCTGAAAATCCCAGAGCCCTTTAGAATTATGCTAAATTGACTCTGCCTATGTTCTAGAAATGGAATACTAAAGCCTGCATTAGAGCATATCTGTTTACAGCACAGTTTACTGAATATTTTAAGCATACTGTTGAGACCTGCTCAGAAAAAATGATTTCAAAATATTAATTTCTGCTTATTGATGAGGCACCTGGTCACCCAAGAGCTCTGATGGAGATATATAAGGAATATAATGTTGTTTTCATGCTTGTTAACACAGCATCCATTCTGCAGCTGAAGCATCAGGAAGTCGTTTTGACTTTCAGGTCTCATTCTTTAAAAAATACATTTGATAAGGCTATAGCTGCCATAGATAGTAATTCTCTGATGCATCTGGGCAAATAAATGGAAAGCCTTCTGGAAAGGCTTTGTTGTAGATGCCGTTAAGAGCATTCATGATTCATGGCAGCATTAGCAGGAATTTGGAAGAAGTTGATTCTAACCTTCATGGATGACTTTGAGTGGTTCATGACCTCAGTGGAGAGAGTAACTGCAGATGTGGTGGAAACAGCGAGAGAACTATTAGTAGAATTAGAAGAGGAACCTGAAGATGAGACTGACTCGCTGCAATCTCATGATTAAACTTGAATAATTGACGAGTTGCTTCTTTTTTTTTTCTTGAGACGGAGTCTCTGTTGCCCAGGCTGGAGTGCAGTGGTATGATCTCGGCTCACTGTAACTTCTGCCTCCTGGGTTCAAGCGATTCTCCTGCCTCAGCCTCCCTAGTAGCTGGAATTACAGGCACCTGCTACCATGCCAGGCTAATTTTTGTATTTTTAGTAGAGACTAGGTTTATCATGTTGGCCAGGCTGGTCTTGAGCTCCTGATCTCAAGTGGCCAGCTTGTCTCGGCCTCCCTAAGTGTTGGGATTACAGGTGTGAGCCACTGCTTCTGCTCTAGACGAGTTGCTTCTTATGGATGAACAAAGAAAGTGGTTTCTTGAGATGGAATCTAATCCTGGTGAAGATGCTGTGAATATTATTGAAATGATCGCCAAGGATTTAGGCTATTATGTCAACTTAGTTGATAAAAGCCAGCAGCAAGGTTTGAGAGAATTGGCTCCAATTTTGAAATAAGTTCTTCTGTGGGTAAAACATCATTAAATAGCATTGAATGCTACAGAGAAGTCTTTCGTAAAAGAGCAAATCATTGTGGCAAACTTTACTGTAGTCTTTAAGAAATTGTTGGCTGGGTGTGGTGGCTCACACCTGTAATCCTAGCACTTTGGGGAGGCTGAGGCGGGAGGATCACTTGAGCCCAGAAGTTTGAGACTAGCCTGGGCAACCTTGTGAGACCTCATGTCTACAAAAACAAAAATTAGCCAAGCTTGGTAGTGCGCATCTGTAGTACCAGCTTCTTGGAGGCTGAAGTGGGAGTACTTCTTGTGCCTGGGAGGCAGAGGTTGCAGCGAGCAGAGATTGTGCCACTGCACTCCAGTCTGGGTGACAGAGTGAGACCCTGTCTCCAAAAAAAAAAAAAGAAAAAAAAAGGACTTCTCGAAGCTGCTTTAAGCTTTCAGCTTCACCATCCTGTTGAGTCAGCAGACATCAACATTGAGGTGAGACCCTCCACCAGCAAAAGTAGAACTTGCTGAAGGCCCAGATACCTGTTAGCATTTTTTAGCTATCAAGTATTTTTAAATTAAGGTCTATACTTTTTTTTTTTTAGACATAATGTTGCATATTTAATAGAGTACAATATAGTATAAACATAACTTTTATATGTACTGGGAAACCAAAAAATTTGTGAATCACTTTATTGGGGTATTTGCTTTTATTGTGTGGTCTAGAATTAAACCTGCCGTATCTCTGAGGTATGCCAGTATGTTGATGTATTTGTGGGTGTTTATGTGTATAGTATTTTTTTGTTTTTTGAGAGTCTCAGTCACTCAAGCTGGAGTGCAGTGACATGATCTTGGCCCACTGCAGCCTCCACCTCCCGGGCTCATGTGATCTTCCCAACTCAGCCTGCTGAGTAACTGGGACTTCAGGTGTGCACTACCACGCCTGTCTAATTTTTGTATTGTTTTGTAGAGGTGGGGTTTTGCCATGTGGCCCAGGCTGAGCTCAAGCAATCTGCCTGTGTTGGTCTCCCCAAGTGCTAGAATTACAGGTGTAAGCCACCGCACCCAGTTTTATGTGTATATTTTTGTGTCTGTTTGTATATTAAAATAACAAATTCATGCTGATATGTTCAGTTTTGATACCTGAGAGCTCATTCTTTCTTTTTATGTGTAATCCCTCATTTGACACCAAGAAACTGGCTCTCAGCCACAGTGTGTTACTTATTTGCTTAATTCTGGAATACATATAAAGGAGTTTTAGAATTGTTCACCCCTACCACTGCTAATTTGGTAACCAGAGTACAACATTTATTTATAGCTCTTTTATTCTTTAGCCTTAGACTTGGAGTGTGTAGTCAAAATACTATGTACCAAAGTTACTTAGGTTAGTTCTTGCCCAAACTCCTTCTCTCCCACCTTCAGTGTGATTATGTTATTATTTTTGAAATATAGTTAAGTTCATTCATTTCTGTTTGTATTCCATTTGGGGTCTCTTATGTCCTTGTTGATTGATTGATTTCACCATGTGCAACATTAACATGGTTCTAAAAATCAGAATGAAGGGCGAGGTATAGTGTCTTGTGCCTGTAATCCCAGCACTTCGGTAGGCCAAAGAGGGAGGATTGCCTGAGCCCAGGAGTTCAAGACCAGCCTGGGCAACATATTGGGACCCCACCTCTATAAAAAAAAAATAAAAAATAAGTGGGCATGGTGGAGCACACCTGTAATCCCAGCTACCTGGGAGGCTGAGGTGGGAGGATTGCTTGACCCCAGGAAATCAAGGCTGCAGTGAACCGTGATTGTGCCACTGCACTTCAGCCTGGGCAAGAGAGTGAGACTCTGTCTGACTCACACACACACACACACACAAACACACGAACACACACTACAGTACCTTGCTTAGAACATTGTCCTTGGGCTCTATGCCATGGGAATATATTTTAGATAGGTCTCTTAAATACTTTTATATATACTGGGAAACCACAAATTTGTGTGACTCAAGAGACCTGTACAGTACCTAACGAATGAAACTCCTTAGAAAGAGGGAGAGGGAGAAGAAATACTATTACTTTGCTATGTACTAAATTCTGTTCATTTGGAAACAGCACTGGAATCAATCTAGATATCCAAAGTGTTAGATCCTCTAATGGCTATCTAGAATCCCTTTCAGTTCCAGAATTCCATGATTCCTGTGTGCCTAGACACTTGTAATCCCTGGATTCCTTCCTTCCCAATTTTTTCCTAACTTCCCTTCATTCCTTCCTGAAATGAAAAATGGTATCATGTTTCACATTAATCATTTTTCTACATTTTAATGAATCCATATTTGATTCTCTCCAATGAACTTCTCTGTGATAATTCCTTACTTTTTTTTTTTTTTTGAGAAGGAGTCTTGCTCTTTTTCCCAGGCTGGTGTGCAGTGGCACAGTCCCATCAGCCTCTCAAGTAGATGGGATTACAGGCACCTGCCAACACATCTGGCTAAGTTTTATGTTTTAGTAGAGAAGAGGTTTTACTATGTGGTCAGAGTGGTCTCGAACTCCTGACCTCAAGCGATCCACCCCCTCCTCAGCCTCCCAAAGTGCTGGGATTATAGGCATGAGTCACCACAGCCAGCCACTTATTTCTTTTAATATAATGATAAATCAGTGCATTTGATTCAATAAGTGATTTCAGTAATATGAAGAAGATAATAATATGATCAAATTTGTGTAGAATGAGTGGACTAGGAGCTCTGAATTTTCATCTTAATGTTATTATTGATTTTTATATATGACTTTTGAGGAAACTACTTAATTTTATATGTTTGTGCATTAATGAGTTAAAGTAGATATCACTATTCTCTTATGTGTGATATTAGATTCTAAGACAGTAATATATAGATGTTAAAGAATACTAGTTAGGCATAGGGCAAAAACATCTTTTAAAAGCTTGGTCACAAAGTGGATTTATTTAATTTTGTATGCTGTAGCTGTAAAATGTGTAAAAAATATAATACCACGTAAACCAGGCTGATCTGTCATTTTATATCAGGTTTTAATGGCTATACTTAAGAATTGTTGCTGGGTACGGCGGCTCACACCTATAATCCCAGCATTTTGGGAGGCTGAGGCCGGTGGGTCACGAGGTCAGGAGTTCGAGAGCAGCCTGACCAACATGGTGAAACCCCAGCTCTACTAAAAATACAAAAATTAGCTGGGTGTGGTGGCACATTCTGTAATCCCAGCTACCCAGGAGGCCAAGGCAGGAGAATCACTTGAACCTGGTAGGTGGAGGTTGCAGTGAGCCGAGATTATGCCACTGTACTCCAGCCTGGGTGACACAGCAAGACTCCATATTAAAAAAAAAAAAAAGAATTGTTTATACCTGTTAGATGTGGTTGTCTTTTGGTATCTGAGGGATCGGTTCCAGGACCCCCCACGGATATCAAAATCTACAGACACTCAAGTCCATTATATAAAGCAGCATAGTATTTCCACATAACCCATGCACAGCTTCCTGTATACTTTAAATCATCTCTAGATTTCTTATAATGCCTAATACAATGTAAGTGCTTTGTAAGCAGTTAATATACTGTATTGTTTAGGGAATATTTACAAGGAAAAAGGTCTGTATCTGTTCTGTATAGATAGGACCATCCATTTTCCAATTTGTGCTTAAGACCATGAATGTAGAACCTACAGGTACAGAAGGCTGACTGTAGTTACTCATCGTTAAAAGAAGACTTTAGTGGTAGTTTAAAAATTTTTGGAATAAAAGCCTTTAATGTCAAAGGTTATTAGTTTTTTCCTTGTGCTATATGTGTAGCTTTGTTTGTTTATTTATTTGAGAAGGAGTCTTGCTCCTATAGTCCAGGCTGGAGTGCAGTGGTGTGATCTCGGCTTACTGCAACCTGTGCCTCCCAGGTTCAAGCGATTCTCCTGCCTTAGCCTTCCAAGTAGCTGGGATTACAGATGCGTGCCACCACACTGGGCTAATTTTTGTATTTTCGTTTTTTTTTTTTTTATTTCTATTTATAATTTTTGTATTTTCAATAGTGATGGAGTTTCATCACCATGTTGCCCAGGCTGGTCTCAAACTCCTGACCTTGCGATCTGCCCCCCTTGGCCTCCCAAAGTGCTTGGGATTACAGGTATGAGCCACCATGCCCAGCCTGTAGCTTTGTTTTAAAGGTACATATAGGTTCATGAATATACTGTGTCAATAGGATGTAATGGCATCATGGATTAGATGTCCTTCCTGACCTCACACACTTCAAAATGTCTACACCTATTTGTTTCTGAGTCTTCAGCATTTTCCTGTGAATGGAATTCAGCACCCTGAATGTTATTAACAGCATGTGTGCTACCATGGAAGAATGCCAGCTCAGTGGCCAATGAATAATTTAGGCATCAGCTGGTGTGGCAAGATTGTATTACTTACGGCAGAGAATCTAATATGTGCTAAACTTTGACATTAAAAGGAAAAAACATTTCTTTTGTGAGAAAGCATTGCATTACAAAGAATATTGTGTGTATTTATCTAAAAAGCAGTATATTAAATTAAAAATTATTTGGTTAAATATTTTTTAAATTAAAGTAATGGAAGTTTTCTGTCAGACAAAATTCAATAACAGAGAAAGGATATGAAGTAGGAACAATTTCTCCTTTTATATTGTGGCTGTATTTTATAATGTGACAAAATATACATTATACTTCATTTAACCAGAGAATTGTTAAGTCAAGGCATATGCACCTTCTGCTGATGGACACTGCCAAATTTCCTTCAGAAATAAGCTAGTCCAGTTTATCATGTTATCAGTAGTGTGAAAATGCCCTCCCCCCCTTTTTTTTTTCACATTCTTATCACAGGGATATTTCTGGGGTCTTTCACATTATTGGCTTTGAATAGGCAAAAAATAACACCTTTTTTATTTTTGTTTTTTGAGATGGAGTCTCGCTGTGTTGTGCTGGAGTGCAGTGGCACGATCTTGGCATATTGCAGCCCTCACCTCCCAGGTTCAGATGATTCTCCTGCTTCACCCTCCCACGTAGCTGAGATTACAGGCATGTGCCACCATGCCTGGCTAATTTTTGTATTTTTGGTAGAGGCGGGGTTTCACCATGTTGGCCAGGTTGGTCTCACACTCTTGACCTCAAGTGATTCACGCGCCTTGGCCTCCCAAAGTGCTGGGATTACAGGCATGAGCCACTGTTCCTGGTTTAATTTTAATTTTAATTTTTCACTACTCTGTATTACCTTGAAAGAAGTTTTAGGTCTGCTTTCTCTTTCATATGTTATTAAGGTAGATACTATTTTATATGGGGAATAAGAATCTAAAAGTAAACAATTCGTAAAATAATGACATTTACTGACTACTTAGATTCAGCCACTGTGCTACAAACTTTACATAATTACCCTTTAGTCTGACAACAGCCATAATAGATGATAACACTGTCTTCATTTTACAAATAGGGACAATGAAATTCAGATATGTTAAGCAGCTTACCCAGTGGTACAGAGCCAATAAATTGCAGAGCTATGATTTGATCTCAGTTGTGCATTTCTATTTTCCACCATCCCTCTCCAAGGATTTTCTCTCGTCCTCTTGAAAATCTCTTGAGAACACTTATGAGTTATTTGTTAATCACCAAATCTGGTAGATTTTTGGTTTGTTTTTAAAGTCCTCATCTGCATGGACCTTTATCATTCAGCACAATTAGTGCTATATTTTATTGAAACTATCTTTCCTGGCTTCCTAAACAATTTGTTGCTTTTTGTTTTTTTGGAGACAGTCTTGCTCTGTCATCCAGGCTGGAGTGTAGTGGTGTGATCATGGCTCACTGCAGCTATATGTTGCCCAGGCTGGTCTTGGACTCCTGGGTGCAAGCTATCCTTCTGCCTCAGCCTCCTGAGTAGGTGGGTCTACAGGTGGGCATGTCATTGCACCTGGCTGGAAGCACATAATTTTAAAGCTGAAGATATTTTAGAAAACATTTACATAGACGTTTCGTCTAACTTAATTTATAGAAGAGGCAACTGAAATCCAATATACTTAAGTGAGAATTGATATAT
>NW_016107836.1:1275201-1279130 GCF_001604975.1 Cebus imitator
ACCTCATGATCTGCCTGCCTCAGCCTCCAAAAGTGCTGAGATTATAGGTGTGAGCCACCATGCCTGGCCTAGTTAACTCTTTTACTTAATTTTTACATGTATGTTATAGTAATGTATTTGATTTTGACTAATAGTAAAAATAAAATCCTTTTAATCTAAGGAAATCATTCATTGTAAATGGTTAAATATAATTGTAGAACTTGTCAATTTGTGATTGTAAAAACAGGATACTGTTTTTAAACAAAATACTTAGAAAATAAATCGAGAGAATTTTTGCTTGTAATATGATTTTGAAGCTGTCTAACATGACAGAAATGTGTTTAAATTTATGAAAGATTTTATTTTTTCTAAATTGCTTTTTTTAAAAAAATTTGTCTTAAAACCATGAAACAATATGTTTATATCTGATATGCTAAATAATAAGTAATTATTTCCGTATTTATTCATAGGCTTATAATTTTAGTTCTGACACTTATTTTGTCACCTTGAGCAAGTTGTTTAGCCTTTCTTAGCCTCGGTTTAGCCATTTACATTAGTAATGTAATGATGATGATAACTACCTCAGAGGTTGTTGTGAAGATTAAACTCTGTAATGTATGTAAAGTATTTAATACAGTCTTGGGACATTGTGTACATTTTATAGGTAGAAGCTATTAAAAAAAGGTGGCATGGTTTAAAAGAAAATTATACAGTAGTAATGATATGATGATAGAGAGTCTCCCATAATTGTTTCCTGGTAGCTTGCTTTTGGTATTATGTGCTGTTGTTGCTTTTCAGAGAAGAATCTTTGAAAGCTTATGGGAAGTTGCTTTGAAGCTTACAGGAAGTTGCTTTGTATGAATCATGATAGAGGCATCATTTTTCTCTCTTCTTTTTGAGTTGGAGTCTCGCTTTGTCACCCATGCTGGAGTGCAGTGACACGATCTCGGCTCACTGCAACCTCAGCCTCCCCAGCCCAAGAAGTTCTCCCTGTCTCAGTCTCCTAAATAGCTGGGATTATAGGCACCCACTACTACACCTGGCTAGTTTTTGTATTTTTTAGTAGAGAAGGGGTTTTGCCATGTTGGCCAGGCTGGTCTTGAACTCTTGACATCAGATGATCCGCCCGCCTCAGCCTCCCACAGTGCTGGGATTACAGGCTTGAGCCACCGTGCCTGACCAGATGGGTTCATTGTTAGATAAATGATTTTATTGAATTGTAAGATAGTTTAAAGTGTACAGATAGTATGTCAACACCTTGGTAAACATTTATAATATGAACACACTTATATAAGCACTACCCAAGACAGGTTTATTGACTATTTGTATATTTATCAAATGTGTTTTGACTTCATATATGTGCTTGGTTGTTTTATTCTTGTTGGTTGTGTGTGTGAGAGAGAGAGATTTTAAAAGATATTCTCAGTATGTAACCTTTCGGAAAATATCTTCAATACGTGGTCTTAATTTTAATAATTTTAATATAGTTTAATATGTTTTTACTTTTCAAAGATTTCTCTTATGATTATGATTGCTATTGTGTCCTATTTTAAGAAGTGTTGGCCGTATTTGGGAGCTCATTCCTGTAATCCCACCACTTGGGGAGGCCGAGGTGGGTGAATCACCTGAGGTCAGGAGTTGGAGACCGGTCTGGCCAACATGGTGAAACCCTGTCTCTACTAAAAAAACAGAAAAATTAGCTGAGTGTGGTGGCAGGCACCTGTGATCCCAGCTACTTGGGAGGCTGAGGCAGGAGAATCACTTGAACGCAGGAGGCCGAGATCACGCCATTGCACTCCAGCCTGTGGAGTTTTGTTTTTTAGCATTGGCCCTTGGGTGTGAAAAATTCTGGCAAGAGCAAAACTCTGTCTGAAAAAAAAAAAAAAAAAAAAAAGATGGAGTGTTTACCTTCTCTAAAGTAACTGTGATATTTTCCTGTTTCCTTTTTAAAGCTTTATTCTTTCCACCTTTTACATTTAGATTTGCCACCCATCAGGAATTGATTTTTGTGTGCGATATGAGGTAGAGATTAAGATGCATATTTTTCCCACTTTAATTGAGGCTATCCCTTAACTGTGGCTATCCCTTAACTGAGCACCATTTATTATTCCACTGCATAGCAATGACAGCTGCCATATTCATAAATCAGGTGACCTTATATGTATGTATCTATCTGTTTTTAGACTCTTTATTCTGTTCTGTTCATCATTTTGACTGTTCTTCTGCTGGTGTCAGTGTCATTACCGTAACTGATAGTGTAAATTCTCCTGATTGTTCTTCAAGGGCCTGATTTTTGATCCTTTGCATTTCTAGATGAATTTTATAAACTGTCAATTTCTGCAAAGCTACTTAAATTTTCACCTAAGTATGTTTTGAGAGTTACTTTCTGTCAGCACCTTAATTATATCATTTCATTTAATTCTGCCTTCTATTATTTCTATAGAAAATTGGCTACTTTGATGGCAGTATGTCCTTTTCCCCCTCTGGCTGCATTTAAGGTTTTTGTCTTTTGTTTAAGTGCTTGACCTACAGGTGTGTGTGTGTGTGTGTGTGTGTGTGCATGTGTGTGCGCACTTCTGCCCCAGTTTGGGGAAATTTTGCAAGTATTTCTTTTAACTTTCTTTTAACATTTTCTTTTTCTCTTTTGCTTCTGGCATTTACTAGTTCTAGATAGAAGACTTTAAAAATGACCTGTTTATTTCTGATGTTTTCCCTGCCCTCGGTTTTCATCTGTGTATTTTCAATCTGGCCTATCTTTTAGAAATTCCTCCTCTCACTGATATTTGCTGGAAACTTTTCAAAAGTAATAGTAATAATGAAATAAAAAGGATGGATTTGAGAAGAAAAATTATCTGAAAAGGAATTTAGAGGAAAGAGGCTTTATTCCAGTGAGCGGTTTACAAACTAGTAAGACACAGCCTTCTGTGTAAAATGAAGATGCTTTCTAGAGAACAAAGGGAGGGATTGTCTTTTTATTTATTTATTTATTTATTTGCCCAGAGATCACCCTCAACTTGAGGGAGGGATTGTCTTTATAGAGATCCCACCCAGGATCCCACTCAGGTCCATTTATGCAAATGAAGGATTCATACTTACTCCCTTCTTCCCTCCCTCCCTCCTTCTCTTTTGGTAGAGACGGAGTCTTGCAATGTTGCCCAGCCTGACCTCCTAACTTGTACCCTCAAGTGATGCTCCCACCTTGGTCTCCCAAAGTGTTGGCATTACAGGTGTGTTACCACGCCCAGCCCAAATTTGCTTAGTTCTGATTGGTTGACATTTGATTGAGCTCTGATTGGTCAATGCAGCTCACAGTCTATTGGTTGGTTCAGGGAGAGTATATAGGAACAGGAAGCTATGAAAGTCCCAAAGTTAAACAGACACATAGGTTTCCCTGGAACTCATAGTAAGTGTGTGACCTCTAGTCAGCAAATGGCTGCTTGACTCTGTTTTTAATTTAGTCCCAATTAGCCACTCAGGATCCATCTTGAAGGATTGGCTCTTTCGAGGTTCACAGATTATACAGCAAACACACACAGACCCACCACCTGGATTCTACAGTTAACATTTTGCAACATTTTCTTTGTCCTATCTTTCCCTCTATCCATTTATCAATCCATCTTTATCTTATGAAGCAATTCAAAGTAAGTTATAGATACCAGTACACTGTACTGCTAAACACTTCAGCATGTAAACCATAAAGTAAAGCCAAAATTTTGTTTATGGTTTTTTTTTTGAAGGTAAATTTTATATATAGTGAGATATACAGGTGATGTTTATAAGTCAAGTTATGGGCAGCCATTTATTGAATTTGTTTTTTAAAAAGTAGAGTCCAGTTTTCTGCTGAAATTCTCTGCCATTTTATTGAACATTTCTATTATTATTTTTAAGTCCCTGTTTTATAATTTCTTTTTTCTTTTCTTTTCTTTTTTTTTTTTTTTTTTTTTTTTTTT
>NW_016107836.1:1279215-1281302 GCF_001604975.1 Cebus imitator
TCTGTCACCTACACTGGCGTGTAGTGGCGTGATCTTGGCTCACTGCAACCTCCACCTCCTGGGTTCAAGCGATTCTGCTGCCTCAGCTTCCTGAGAGCTGGGATTACAGGCATGTGCCACCACACCTGGCTAATTTTTTGTAATTTTATTAGAGATGGGGTTTTACCATGTTGGCTAGGCTGATCTCGAACTCCTGACCTCAAGTGATCCACCTGTAGCCTCCCAAAATGCTGGAGTGCTGAAATTACAGGCATGAGCCACTGTGCCTGGCCCCATTTTATAATTTCAATAGCTGGATAACCGTGGGGATGCTTCTATCAATATCTTTTCCCCTTTTGGTTTTTGGCATTTGGTTATATTTCTTGTTAGACTGGCAACTTTATTTTTTAGCATTGGCCCTTGGGTATGAAAAATTCTTGAGCTGTGCTGTTCAATATGGTAGCCACTAATCACTGTGGCTGTCTGTCTGTCTGTCTAGCTATCTATCTATTTATCTACCTATCTTCTATTTACTTATTCATTTATTGAGAGAGGATCTTGCTGTGTCACCCAGGTTGGAGTGCAGTGGCACCATCTTGGCTTACTGCAACTTCCACCTCCTGGGTTCAAGTGATTCTCCTGGCTCTCAGCCTCTCGAGAAGCTGGGATTACAGGTGTGTGACACTATGGCTTAGCTAATTTTTGTATTTTTAGCGGAGATGGAGTTTTGCTATGTTGGCCAGGCTGGTCTCAAACTCCTGGCATCAAGTGATCTGCCCAACTTGTCCTCCCAGAATGCTGAAATTACAGGCATGAGCCACTGTGCCCAGCCTATTTAAGTTTAAATTAATTAAAATTAAATAGATTTTACAATTCAATTTCTCAGTTACATTAGCCACATTTTAGGGGCTCAATAGCTACATGTGCAGATAGAAATAGTACAAGTAGTACAGATAAAGAACATTTCCATTGTTGCAGAAAGTTCTGTAGGACGGTGCTATGCTAGTGACTCTAGATGATAATATCTTCCTCCACAGAAAATGCAGTTTTATGTTGGAAGGCAGTTCAAATAGGTAGATCATGTTGTTCTAAGGGAGACCAGTCTATTTCAGTTTGTCTTTGTTCCAGTAGGTTCAGCCCCTTGTGGTTTCACTTGAAAAGCCTGAGGCATTCTGCCAAGGCCCCTCTTCCTTGGCAAGTTCTGAACTCCAGCTTTTGTTTTGCCAGCCCAGTGGGATGGCTACAGGCTCTTGGCTACTACTTGCTGTTCAGCCTCTATGCCTTACTTTGAATTGATGAATACCTTAAGGATATATAAGGCCCACTTTAGTAAGTTTTCTCTTTACTCTGGGATTTTGTTCTCTCAGGTCCTAGCTGTTTTCTCTGCTCTCTGATGACTTTGCACATTCTTTTTTAAATTGTTTTTTGTTTTTTTTGAGATGAAGCCTAGGTCTTGCTAATGGCCTAGGCTAGAGTGCAGTGGTGAGATCACAGCTTACCACAGCATTGACCTCTTGGGCTCCAGTGATCCTCCCACCTCAGCCTCCTGAGTGGCTGGGACACAGGCATGAGCCACTACACCTGACCCATTTTTTCATTTTGTGTAGAGACAAGGTCCTGCTATGTTGCCCAGACTGGTCTCAACTCCTGAGCTCAAGTGATCCTCTAACCTTGACCTCCCAAAGTGCCGGGATTACAGGTGTCAGCCGCCATGCCTGGCCTTTTTTGTTTGTTTTCAAATAGACTATTTTATAGAGTACTTTCAGGTTCACAGAAAAATTGAGCAGAAAGTACTGAGTTCCTGTATACCCCCTGCCTCTATACACATACAGCCTGCCACTATTGACATCCTGTACCACAGTGTACATTTGTTAGGATTGATGAGCCTCCATTGATGCATTGCTATCACTCAAAGTCAGAAAATATATCCTTTTTTGTTTTTATTTTGAAAGAGACAGAGTCTTGGCCATGTGCAGTGGCATATACCTATAATCCCAGCACTCACTTTGGGAGGCTGAGACGGGAGTATCGCTTGAGGCCAGGAGTTTATGAACAACCTGGGCAACATAGCAAGACCCTGTCTCCACACACACACACACACACACACA
>NW_016107836.1:1281357-1299027 GCF_001604975.1 Cebus imitator
AAAAAAAAAAAAAAAAAAAAACATACTTTTTCTTTTTGCACCTGTGTGTTTTATAGAGAGAGAGTCTTGCTATGTTGCCCAGATGATCTTGAACTCCTGGCCTCAAGCAATCCTGCCTCAGCATCTGGAGTAGCTCCAACTACAGAGGTGCACCACTGTTTCTGGCTACACACAGCTATTTTTATGTGTATATTTTTTCTAGCTTTTATAGTTGTTCAGTATCCTTTCATTTTCTTCATTAGGCAGAATATAATTCAGTATATTTGAAGGTGTCTTGATGGCTCCTGGCAGTTTTCTAGACTGCTGTTTGTCGGGATTACTCACTCTGATAGGAAATTATGCAGGGTTTGTTTTATGGAGGAGTGTTATATTTTCATGTTCACTTTAATCCCACTCTTCTAGATATAGAAGCTGATTAATGTTATTGGCTATTCTGTATAATATTAAATATCTGAGAATTTCATTTAAAATATAGATGAACATGGAATGTATTTTGGGGACCATTGTGTCTGGGTATTTGTGTTCATTGAATACATCTTTAAGGAGTGATTTAAGTTTGTAAAAGACTCTGCCAGTGACTGTATGAAATACACAAATGAGAAACAGTTTCTGATCTTAAGGACCTTCCAGTCTTCTTAATAGAGTTGATAAGACAAATATATAAATATTATGAGGACTCTTTGTAGAGGGCACATTTTATTTCTAATATGGTTTACAATTTAAGCCTAAGTCTTGCCACTGTCATTTATTGACCCTGGGGAAATCACTCAAGCATTCTTAATTTCAGATGCTTTTGAGTTTAAGGGAGTTTAGTTGTGTGCCAAGTGCTTTTACTTGGTTTTATTGTCACAATAATCTGGAAAGGCAAGGATATCTTTCATTTAAAAATGAATAAATTGAGGCTGCAATAACAGTTACAATTCTCATAAGGCCTTGAGCTTGTAGTTGGAATTTGAATTTAGTACTCTGTTACTCCAAAGTCTGTATTTATTTAATTATACCAGTGCCGCATGACAATTGTTCTGAGAATCATTAATAGGTGCTCCTTGAAAAGTTGATGGTAATAATATGTTTTCTAATAAGTGCTTTGAAAAAATCAAGTGTAAGATAGCATCACTACTGTAGTAATCCTGCTAAAAAATTAACCGAATTTTCTTGTGAGAAAATATTAAATAAACACGAATTGAGGGATATTATACAAAATAACTGGTATATATTCTTAAAAAATGACAGTGTCATGAAAACCACAGAAATACCGAGGAGCTATTCCAGATAAGCAAAACTAAAGAAACATGAGTCTGGGATTTATTTTTTTTTAAAGTATTATTTGCTGCAAAGGAAGACATTATTGGGACAATTGGCAACATTTGAATTATAATATCATATTAATTTCCTGATTTTGACAAATATACTGTAGCTATGCAAGAGACTATGTTTTTGGGAAGTATACACTGAATGAAACATTTAGAAATAAAGGGGTCCAGTGTCTGCCACTTAACTCTCAAACAGCTCAGAAAAATTATGTTTGTGTTTATATAAAAGAGAGAAAAGGCAAATGGAGTAAAGTGTTAACAATTGGGGAATCTAGTTGAGGGGTATTATCAGAATTGTAGTATTTTTGCAACTTTTCTGTAAGTCTAAAATTATGTCAGCATAATCAGTTATAATGAAAAAGAGTATAGAAAAAATACTAATGTATTTGTCTAGCTGTTAAGTTATAATTTGCCTTTAAGAAATGGTGTGCTCCAGAGCACCATGAGGTTATGTGAGATCACCTGATGAAACAGTGTGTCATTTTCTATGTGCTCATTTATGCACAAGTACCTGGTCTTCTGGTTAAATAATGCATTTATTTATTTTCTATTTTTTAAATGGAAAAAATAGAAAATGTTTCTGGGATTACAGGGTCTCACTCTGTTGCCCAGGCTGGCGTACAGTGGTGTAATGATAGTTCACTGCAACCTTGACTTCCTTGGCTCAAGCGATCCTCCTGCCTCAGCTTCCCAAAGTAGCTGGGACTGCAGGTGTGCATGATGATACTTGGCTGATTTTTTATTTTTTGTATAGGTGGGGTCTTGCTATGTGCCCAGGCTGGTCTCGTACTCCTGGGCTCAAGTAATCCGCCTGCCGTGGACTCCCAAGGTGCCGAGATTACAGGCATGAGCCACTGCATCTGTCTAAATAGCACATTTAATAGTTTATAAAATAAAAAATGATTTATCTACATGGTTGTGAGGAGCTTGGACTGTTACTCAGACCGCATAGGTTTGTTTTTATAAAACCCCATCTTTCACTAACTGAGAGATTGTGAAAAGTTACTTCTGCACTTAGTTTTCTCATGTCTAAAAGGGGGTAATGTAGTATCTACCTCAAAGGGTTTGGTAGGTTTAAATGAGATAATGAATGTAAAACATTTAGCACAGAATCCGACTCTTAGGCTGGGGAGGGTGGCTTACACCTGTAATCCCAGCACTTTGGGAGGCTGAGGCGAGTAGATCACTTGAGGTCAGGAGTTCAAGACCAGCCTGGCCAACATGGTGAAACCCCGTCTCTACTAAAAACATAAAAAAATTAGCCAGGCGTGTTGGTGGGTGCCTATAATCCTAGCTACTTAAGAGGTTGAGGCAGGGGAATTGCTTGAACCCGGGAGGCAGAAATTGCAGTGAGCCGAGATCATGCCACTGCACTCCAGCCTGGGTGACAGAGAGAAACTCGATCTCAAAAAAAAGGAAAACAAAACAAAAAAAGAATCTGACTCTGGCTCAATCAAAATTTTAAATTATTGTTAATAATTGTTACCAAGTTAGAAAGTTAAATCATTTATTGCGGTTAAATAATTTTTGTTGTCTGATTTAGTCTAAACATACCTTATAGATTATGAGCCTCTGTTGATGTTTTACTGATGGTACATTATAATTTTAAATATACCTCATAGATATTTTTAAGACATAATTGCATTGTTCTATATGTACCCCCTAATCACCTGTAAAATAAGCATACTTAAATTTATTTTGTTTTGTCATACAATAAGATCTTTGAAAAGACTGAAAATCCAAATACAATACATATATATAGTACTAATAACATAGTGCATATACATGAGCTGTGATAAGCAGACACTAATTTTTCGACATCAACTTGTAAAGAACAGGCACATGCTACCTTAGTTGCTGATGTTTTGTCTTTATTTTCCACAGATATTTTTTGTATTACCATACTAATCTGGTTCCTTAGCCACTCTCTTGATATATGTTAGTAATGTTCTCATAGCCTTCTCTTCCATGTAATGAGATTTTTGGTACAGAGTCTTGCTCTGTTACCCAGGCTGGAGTGTGGTGGCGTGATTTCAACTCACTGTAACCTCCGCCTCCTGAGTTCAAGCAATTCTCGTGCCTCAGCTTCCTGAGTAGCTGGGATTACAGGTGTGCACCACCATCCCTGGCTAATTTTTGTATTTTTGATAGAGACAGGGTTTCACCATGTCTTGAACTCCTGGCCTCAAGTGATCTGCCCGATTTAGCGTCCCAAACTGCTGTGCTTGCAGGCATGAGCTACCGCACCTAGCCCATATCATGGTAATTTTGAGTGATGTTGCAACGGTTCCTGGTAGATAAAACATGAAGCAAGTATTGCTGTCCACAAATGAAATGCATTTCTGACTCTGTTTTTCTTTTGAAACGGGATGTCTCTCTGTTGCCCAGGCTGGAATGCAGTGGTGTGGTCACGGGTCATTGTAGCCTCGACCTCTTGGGTTCAAGTGATCCTCCTACTATAGCCTCCTGAGTAGCTGGGACCACAGGTGCATGCCATGATGCTTAGCTAAGTTTTTTACTTGAAGAGACAAGGTTTCGCTTTGTTTCCCAGCCTGGTCTTAAACTTCTGGACTTAAGCTATCTTCCTGCCTTGGGCTCCTAAAGTGATGGGGTGACAAATGTGAGTCACTGTGGTTGGCCCTGACTCCTATTTGTTTAAAATATTAGCTATTGGTCAGTCATAGAAATGCAAATTATTACTGTATCCATCTTTTTTGGTATTGAGCTTTAAACTACATTTGTGACATATTAGTAACAAATATTAAATCTTTCCTGTCTTCTATCTTCCATCTCTTGAGTTTAAAATTTAATAAACTTTGAAAATATTTGTTGTTGCTTTTGTTTTTTGTACTTGGTGCTTTGATCTGGATCATGGTCCTGCATACTTAAAAGATTGAGTGGCCTTGCAATAAGGATATTTTTAATTGTGGTATTTTTAGTCTTAAGACACAAACTACATTTGAATGAGTATCTGTTCTAAGAATCTGTACTTTGATTACATTTCAACATGTTATTGGATAGTTGCAGTTATAGAGTCATCTGCATGAAAGTCCAATATTCTGTAGTGATGTTATTTCTTATGGCCACAATTTTCTTTTGATATGAAAATATTCATGACTGAAAAAATATTTGTAGAAGCGGTTGATCATCTGTTTTGAAATCTATCTACCTTTCTAAGAATGTTGAAGGTTTGTTGCTTGTTTTAAAAAAAGCAGCATTCTGTGGGATATTGAAAATGCTTTAATCTGAAATAAACTCACTAGTAGTATTTTAACAGTCATCTTTCTGTTAAAGTTCCGCTTGTAGAAATGCTCTTCCATATTTTCATAAATTTTAGTTTTATTATTATTTCGAAGGAGTCTTGTAGGTCCTGTAGTGTAAGTTCCCCTATTATGCTTAAAAGAGTGTCCTTTATGGTTTTCTCTGCACAGCGATAGAGCCTTGAAGGAACATCTCCAATATTCCTTTCCTCCTGAGGCAACACATTCCCACTTCAAATACATGTGTTACGTAATTGTTCCTGGCTGGGCATGGTGGCTCACACCTGTATTCCCAGCACTTTGGGAGGCTGAGGTAAGGGGATCACTTGGGGCCAGGAGTTCGAGACCACCCTGGGCAATGTAGCAAGACCCTGTCTCTACAAAAAATAAAAAAACATTACCTGGGCATGATGCGTAGTCCCAGCTACTTGGGAGGCTAAGGTTGGAGGATTGCCAGAACCCTGGAGATTGAGACTGCAGTAAGCCGTGATTGCATCATTGCATTCCAGCCTGGGTTATAGAGCAAGACCCTGTCACAAAACAACAACAAAAAACTCCCAGAAAATTATTCCTTATAATAAATGAAAATAAATAAGATTGACTTAAGATCCAACATGATACTTATAATAAGAAAAATATAAAATTCCTATAAAGTCTGAATGATTGATAATTTTAAACATTAATCTTTTTTTATTATGCATTGAATTAATTAATTAATTAAATTTTTTTGAGACAGAGTCTTGCTCTGTTGCCCAGGCTGGAGTGCAGTGGTGCCATCTTGGCTCACTGCAACCTTCACCTCCTGGATTCAATGAATTCTCAAGCCTCAGCCTCCCGAGTAGCTGGGATTACAGGTGTGCACCACCATACCTGACTAATTTTTGTATTTTTAATAGAGATGGGTTTTTGCCATATTGGCTAAGGCTGGTCTGGAATTCCTGACCTCAAGTGATCTGCCTGCCTCAGCCTCCCAAAGTGCTGGGATTATAGGTGTGAGCCACTGTGGCTGGCCTAATTTTTTGTTTTTTGAGAGAAAGTCTTGCTCAGTTGCCCTGGCTGGAGTGGCACAATCACAGTTCCCTGTAGTCTTGCTCCTCCCACTTCAGCTTCCCAGGTAGCTGGGACCACAGGCACACACCACCATGCTTAGCTAATATTTTTTAAAAATTGTTTTTGTGGAGATAGAGTCTCTATATGTTATCTGAGGTGGTCTTGAACTCCTGGCTCATGTGATCCCTCCCAGCTTGGCCTCCCAAAGTGTTAGGATTATAGATGTAAGCCACCATACCTGGCCAATCTTATTTTATAGTATGAGATGCTTGTTTTAGAAACAATAAAATATTGTGGAAATATATACTATTTCTTACTCCTTGCCAGGTTGATTACTCTTTGATAATTGCTGATACAACTTAGGTGTGTATCCTTCTATTTGCCGTGTTGTACAAACACTTGTTTATCTGTGCCTGCATTTTATAAACATTTTAGGTCTTTGCTATCTTTTGTTACAAATATAGGGCTTTAATTTGTAAGAATTTGTTGAGTGCATGATGAATTGGTATCTGTATTGGTATCTGTGACTAATCACACCTACTGGCTAGTAGATGATCATATCCACTGTTGAGCTCATTTCCTAACTGCCTCTGGAAAAACATGTTACAATCATCTTTAGGAACACTACCTCTCCCAAAATAAGAGCTTTATTTTAGCTGAGAGGTATTTAGAGGATGTCTATGTATTTAATGTGAAAGATTTTTTATGGTTAAGATGAGTAAATGCTTAAAGAGCAGGAAAAGAGTTTAGTGAAATGTCAGCAAGAGCTTTCTTAACATAAATATATTTTACACTTCCTGATTAGTTTTAAAATCAAAGGTGATAGGTTTAAAGAGAAAAAGAGCACATTATTGAGAAATATAGCATCTGGGTGGGAGCACTTCCATTAAGATAAAAGTTCAATAGTTTTCATTTTTTATTTTTGTAGAAATGGGGGTCTCACTCTGTTGCCCCGGCGGGTTTCAAACTCCTGACCTCAAGCAGTGCTCCCATCTTGGACACCCAAAATGCTGAAATCATAGGTATGAGCCACACTGCCTGGCCCAAAAGTCCAGTAGTTTTAGGGATCATAGGAATTATTTATTTTAAGATGTAGTGGTTAAAAGCATGGATTTTGGAGCCAAAAAACCTGCATTTGAGTTCTAGCTGTACCTCTTACTAGCTGTGTGACCTTAAGCAAGTTACTTACCCTTTGTCTGTTTCTTCATCTATTGAAAGGATTTGTATGAATATCAAATGAGCTAATACTTACAAAGTGCTTAGAACATTGCTTGGTTCATAGTACTATTTTGGTACTTTGTTACTGTTATTGTATATTTTAAAAAGGATTTATATAGAGTGAAAAGTTTGGTTTAAAAAAATGCCAGCAAAATCTTTCTCTCTCTCTCTCTTCCCTTTTTATTCTGATTGTCATAGAAATCTAAAGACCAGTAAATCATAAAAGAAACATAACAAGTGGTTTTTCATATTAAGAGCTATTTAAAAATATAGGTCAGTGTTTTTTTGTTTGTAGAAAATAAAATCAGAGGATATCTTTATTGAATTGCCAAAAATGACTTCTGGGCCAATTTTTAGGTTTTCTGTTCATTTGGTTTCGTGTGTTTCTTTGAGTCAGAAGATTTTGTGATTTGAGATGAAATGGAATAAAGAGGCTTTAGAGTCAGGCATTTAAATCTCAGTCCCACCACTTTCTGAGTATCTTTGGGCAGTGTATTTGTTATCTGTTGCTGTGTGACAAACATTTCCAAAACTTAGTTCCTTTAGAAACAATGATTTATTATTTCTCCTTCTGTGGATTGGCTGTACTCAACCCAGGGGTTCTTCTGTTTCATGTAAAACATTTTGTTTACCCAAATTGTTGGTCTTGGGTAGAAGAACAATGCAGTAATATGGCTTTTTATTGTTGTTGTTTTGTTTTCTTGTTTGTTTTTGAGACTTGGGGAGAAGTGAGTTTGGGGAATCAGGAGTTCTTTCTGAACACATTTAGTTTGAGATGCCTAGTAACATTCAAGAAGTGCTGAGTAGACAATTGGATACACAAGTCTGGAGTTAAAGAGAGAGGCCTGAATTGGAAATGTACATTTGGGAGTCTTAAGAATAGAGATGGTTATTTAAAAACATGTGACAGGATGATATCGTGTAAGGGAGGTAAAAGCACATAGAGAAGATAGATGCCCAAAGACTGAACCTTCAGGCACCCCAAAGTTTAAACGTTGGGAAAATGAAATGGAACTAGTGAAGCAATCTGAAAAGGGTATACTAGTGAGATAAGGAGGAGAATGAAGAGTTCTGGTGTCCTGGAATTCAAGTGCAGGTAGATTAATAATCATCTGTGTTAAATACTGCAAGTCAAGTAGATTGAGGATGTGACAATGCAGTGGTTTAGTGACCTTGATGAAAGCTATTTGGATGGAACAATAAGTTAATGAAAGGCTTTTCAAATGAGTTCAAGATGAGGGTAGAATTGGAGGCAGTTTGTATCAACAGTGCTTTCAAGAAGAATTGGTGTAAAATGGGAACAGAAAAAGGGGTGATGGCTGAAGGAGCATGTATAATCAAGAGTTTTTTTCTTTTCCTTTGTTTTTCCAAGATGGAGATCTAGAATTGTCCTATAGAGAAAGAGGTATTGGTAATGAGAGTGGGAAATTGGAGTGATATACTTCAGTAAGTGAGCATGGATATCTTAGATAGAAACATTACACTGACAGCTGCAAGTGGTCTAGTAGATTTGGTAAGAATGTGTGGAAGCTGTCTTTCAAATTACATCTATTTATTTCAGTAAAGTGGAATACAAGGACAACAATGAGGATGGGGAGGAGGTGGAGGTTTGAAAAGAGGAAATGTGAAGTAGGACAGTGAGTATGAATAGATTATAGGAATGTATATACTGCTTTACATTTCACATACATTCTTTTACTTAGTCCTTTAGATAATCTTCTGAGTATGTAAGGTCAGTAAAACCCTTTATGTGTGTGTGTATATATATATATATATATATATATATATATATATATTTATTTTGAGACAGAGTCTTGCTATGTTGCCCAGGTTAGAGTGCAATGGCGCTATCTCATCTCAGCTGATTACAATCTCTACCTCCCGGGTTCAAGCAATTCTCCTGTCTCAGCATCCCAAGTAACTGGGGCTACAGGCACCCGCCACCACGCCTGGCTAACTTTTGTATTTTTAGTAGAGACGGGGTTTCACTGTATTGGCCAGGCTGGTCTCAAACCCCTGTCCTTGTGATCCACATGCCTCGGCCTCCCAAAGTGCTGGGATTACAGGCGTGAGCCACTGCACCCAGCCAAAACCCTGTTTTAAAAATGAAAATACTAGCCAGGCATGGTGGCTCACGCCTATAATCCCAGCACTTTGGGAGGCTGAGGAGGGCAGATCACCTGAGGTTGGGAGTTTGAGACCAACCTGAAAATACAAAAAATTACCTGGGTGTGGTGGTGCATGCCTGTAATCCCAGCTACTGTGGGTTGAGGCAGGAGAATCGCTTGAACCTGGGAAGTGGAGGTTGCAGTGAGCCGAGATCATGCCATTGCACTCCAGCCTGGGCAACAAGGGTAAAACTCCGTCTCAAAAAAAAAAATAATAATAATAAAATATACTGCTGTCACCATCAGTTAGAAACTTTGCTTCTTCATTAAATGGTAGCACATGGCAGAAGGAATTTGTTGCTCTTTGTCTGACAGAAACTCTTTTCTTGCTGTTAACAGAAGTAAAATTATTTCAGTCTCTTTAAATGGTATATCTTAGGTGCTGTTATTCTGTTATTTTCTTTCATTGCCAAATGTGATAGTGAAAATTTCTACACCGAAAATTTCAAATCCTATGAATAATTTTTCATATTAAATATTTCAAAATAGTCATAAAGCTTTCATACACACAGCAATAGCCCTAGTATTAGTCTTAATAATTTTCGTTTAGCATTCAGATTAGTATATGATTAACATTGGTAGTGAATCTCATTTCCACAGCATAGTTTCAAAACTGCATTTTTGCTTTGAATCTTCTTTAGTGTACATTAATATATACCCTTTTAAACTCTTGTGCCCAGTTCTCTTTCTTTCTGCCTAGACTTCTGTACTTGAAGCCTAGTCCAAACCTAGACTTCACTCTGATGCTTTTCTTTGTGTGACTCAATCTATGTTGAAATGATTTATCTGAGAAATGTTTACTATATGCATATTCTTTACAAGGTTCTGGGTATACAAATAATGAACAAAAAGGGATAAGGTCTCCATCTTTGATAGCTTTGTAAATACAATATTGTGTATATATGGGATTAATAACTTAGTGCAACTTCTTTTCATCTTTCTACAACATGTTTTAGCACTTGATTACATATCTAAATATAATTAATGTGTATACATCTACAGACACTTGAATATTTTGTCAAAAGAATGAATGCCTTTTATAACCATGTTTTGAAGATCTTTTATACCTCAATATTTTGTCAAAAGAATGAATACCTTTTATAACCATGTTTGAAGATCTTTTATATCATCTCCCCATGGCTCTTAATTGTTTTCAACAAATGCCTGTGGATTGGTTAAGGTTCTACTGAATCTTAAGTATTAATTACAGCAGAGATGAGGCCAGGAGTAGAATATTCACTAGGCAGATCCCAAGTCTATGGTAGAAGACAACTTGTTCATTATCCTGAATTTACTTTGCCAGAAGAGTTGTAGGGAGGAAATGGGATGGTTCTCCCATTGGTCTAACTTCTTGAGTATAGGGCTTTGGTTCTCAACTTTGGCTATATGTTGAAGCCACTCTTGATTCCTACAATCCCCAGGGTTTCTGATTTAATTGGTGTATGGTGTGGCCAGGACCAAATGATTGTAATGTGCAGCCAAGATTGAGAACCACTGCCTTAGGAGATGATAACCCACAGTCTCAGTTAAGAAATTGGCAGAAGGTTGATTTTGCTTAACTCTTGATCCTATACGCATTGAGAAGGTCTGGGAACCATGCAAACAGTACTGAGGATCCATAGCTCCCTGATCTTTCAAAGGACTATTCTACACAAAAAGATACCACAGATCCTCAGAGAAATAGCTACTTCTATGACTGGAGCAGGGAAAGAACAAGATGAGCCTGGAATACCTTGCTGTGTCAGAAAGTAAAGAAATAATCAGAGAATGATGAGGACATTTCAGAAGAACGTAAAAGTCTCAGGGAGTTCTAACTGGTCAGATCTGGGATTTTTTTCTTTTTTTTCTTCTGAGATAGAGCTTGGCTCTGTCCTCCAGGCTGCAGTGCAGTGGCATGATCTTGGCTCCCTGCAGTTTGGACCTCCTGGGCTCAAAGTGACCCTCCCACTTCAACCTCCCAAGTAGCTGGGACTACAGGTGTGCACCACCACCCTGGCTAATTAAAAGTTTTTGTGACCTGGTGCCGTGGCTCACGCCTGTAATCCCAGCACTTTGTGAGGCTGAGGCAGGAGGATCATCTGAGGTCCGGAGTTCTAGACCAGCCTGGCCAACATGGTAAAACCCTGTCTCTACTACTAAAAAAATATTTTTTTTTTGTTTTTATAGAGCTGAGGTCTCATTATGTTGCCCGGGCTGGTCTCAGACTCTTGGGCTCAAGCAATCCTACCACCTTGGCCTCCCAAAGTGCTGGAATTACAGGTGTGAGCCACCACACCAAATCTAGGAAAATTTGAGAATCAAAATAAGTAATTATAGTCATGGATTATAACTCATTGAATAAAATAGAAATCCTTTAATCTGTACTCATACAGTTAAATAAATGAAAAAAGGTAAAGTGTGATAAGAAATGGATTATTTATATACTTTCAAATTGAGATCCCACAAAATACTTAATTAGAAAGAGAAAAGGAGAAAGAGAAAAGGAAGAAATGGAGAAATATAGCAGACATCATGTGATCAAAGTAAAATTATTAGTACTGAATGGAACATATCAAAATTGCATGCTATCTAATAAGATACAATGAGAAAACATGATCACTTCTGTGATATTCCTCTGGATCTAATTATGAGGAAGCATCAGATAAACCCACACTGAGGTACATTTCTTCAGATGTAATATCTTATGCAAAGGTCATGGAAATCTAGACAAAACTTAGGAATTATTCCATATTGAAAAAGACATATGAAAGAGATATGACAACTAAATGCAATGCACGATCCTGAGTTGGATACTTTTGCCAAAAAGGATGATATTCGTATAATTGGCCAAACTTAATTGGAGTCTGAAGCTTAGATGGTGGGAGTGTATCAGTGTTCATTTTCTGATTTTGATTATTGTATTGTGGTTATGGAGGAGAATATTCTTGTTTGTAGGAACTATAAAGTATGCAGAAATTTGGCAAATTATTCTCAATGGTTTAGGAAAAAAATATGTACTGTTCTTGCAACTTCTGTGTAAGATTGAGATTGTTTTAAAATTAAACACACATGCACACACAAATCTAGGATAACTGTGATACATATGACTTCTTTGAAATCACACAGCTGTATATGGGTCTCTCTTAGAACATAAGTCTTCTCAAGGGAAATCCATATGAAGTAGCAACATAATTCATCTAGAAATGATACGTTTCACAGAGTTTATTTCCCAAATGACCAACCTCTAATGCTTTTTAACTATTTTGTTATGTCCTATATACTTGTTTGCCTTTTAAGACAGAATACTTTGAATTTAGTTTAATCTCTTGGATGATGAATGGCTCTAATTAGGTAAATATTTATTACTATATTCTGAAGTAGTATCTAGGTCTAAATTCACTTTTAACCTTTGGGGGTTTGCTTTGTTTTGGTTTTATCTCTCAGTGTCTGGTTTTCAGTTCTGTCATAGTGTATGTATTTAATAGTTTGCCAGTTCTCTTCCTACTGTATCATTTCTGATCTGCTGTAGTCTTGAAAACAAGATCTGTGTTTTTTCCTTTTCAAAAAATGTTATGTTAGTAAAACTGCAAGGGAAAAGGATTACAGTGGAGAGACTTTATTCTAGAAATGTCATACTCATAGTGTCCCTTTCAGATTAATTCAGGATTATGTCTAGGTTTCAAAGAGTTCTGAAATAGTGAAGGATTCCTATAAATAGAATGTGATGCCTCTGTCATTTTACTAATTTTTCCTAGAATGTTGGATGAAATTAGGTAATTTTAGAGAAAAACTACCCTGATTTTTGTTTTAATTTTAAATTTCAGAGCTCCAGAGATTATATTGGGGTTGCCATTTTGTGAAGCCATAGACATGTGGTCATTGGGATGTGTGATTGCAGAATTATTCCTTGGATGGCCGCTCTACCCAGGAGCCTTGGAGTATGATCAGGTAACAAATAATGATAATCTAATAGAATTGGTAGAAAGTAAAGAATAATAACAGACTTATAGGAACGAATGCCTGCAGGTATACAATACACGGGAAAGTCTTTTTACATAAAGTGGCAGAACCTGAGATCTTGTAGAAGTGATTTTGAAAAGTGTTTTATAATGCTGAAGTAAATTTTCATAAAGTTGCAGCCTACAGAGTCTCAAAACTAGTTATGTAAAATTATGGGAAAATTTTATATTGTAAACATATAAAAGGTTGGATTGTGTCCATTTAATTAATTGTGCTTTGCTTGGGCGACAAACTTTGATGATGTGTGAAATTTCAGTCCCTCCCAAAGAATAAAAGGTCCTAAATGGCATTAAAACTTTTGATCTTAAACCAGCTGCCATTATTGGGTTTTAAATATCTCTGTCACTTGAATCCTCTTCAGTCTTTTTAGCTGTTTTGAATGGCACTGAAATTATCTTTTAGCATTGTTTAATCATTTTCAGTAGAATTCAGCAAAATACCTTATTAAGCACACTTTTTATGGTAGTTTTCAGGTATATTCATTAGCCTTTCTACTACTAAACAGTGTTGTTTGCTAGTAGTCTTAATTTTTAATACCAAGATTATTTTTTGGAGAAACCGCCATCTTATTCATTATTCTTTGAGCATCTTCTTTATTAAAAGATAATGTACTCAACTCATTCTAATAGAAAATGCTAGTCAAAATCAACAAATTAGTTACATTAATTTTGTCATTCTGTTTATTGAATAAATACAATTTTTATTTAAATGATATTTAACTTTCAAGCAAGAAAAAATAGAAAATAGAAGAATTTAAAGCACATATTACATAATCATGATTATAGCCTTATATTTTAGGGCTATTTTCTCTGTCAAGAAGAATAAGAGAGGTAATTAATTTGGGTGACTTAAATGTTCCTGAGATGACTCTGTCATTTAATACTGATTATTAGATTAGATGTTATCATTGACTTTAATCTCTTATCATTGTCCATGAACCTTCCCTTTTAGGTTAGGTTTTCTGTATTCTCACCTTCCCTCCTCCACGGTCAGGATTCCACTTAATAGACAGTTTGTGTAAAATTTTCCATACATCCTGTCTTCTTTCAGTTTTCTATCCAATGACTAGCTTTGGTACAGATTCGAGACTACTGCCAGTTCTGAACGAGTTGGTAATTAAATCAGAGTCCCGTAATCCTTTAGCTGTTGGGGTACTGAGGCACCAGTAAGATGCTAGAAACACACCCTTGGCTTTGTAGATTACAGTCTAAGGCATGCATAGTGCCCTGGAGCAGGACACCGTCTAGTGGCAATTTCAAGTTGATTTGTTACTATACTCATTTAGAACTTCAGAGTTCATCTTGGACGACTGATGTTAGTATTGAAAAGGACCCCAGAGTATACCCAGTTACTGTCCCCATTTCATTTTATAAGGGAGAAAATGGATGCCCAGAAAAATGAATTCACTTGTCAAAAGTCACAATGGTAATTTTAAAGACAAAGCCTTGACCAAAACTCAATTTTTCTAAATTTTATAATGGGTGTTTGTTTTTTTAAACTAAACTGATCCAGATTGACAATGTTTTCGGGATGTATATTATTCCAAAGGGATTAACAGAAGGCCACTGACATATAGCATCAATACAGGTCAGTGTTTTAAAATATTTTATAAAATACATGAATGCAAATAAATAGGAGTGATTTAATGGGCATCTTTGCCCCTATCTGAGACTTTAAACTCATTTTCAAGCAGGTTATTTGTTATATAGGCTTTGATAAAATGTCTGTTTTCAAGATAAGGGAGTTCCCCTCTATTCCTAATTTTCCAAGGTTCCCTTCCGCCCCCTCATTAATCCTAACTGGGTTTGGGGCTTTCAAGTGCTTTTTGGTTTTTTGCATTTGTTAAAATGTTCACATATGTTTTTCTTTTTCTTTTCCTTTTTTTTTTTTTCGAGATAGAGTCTTGCTCTTTTGCCCAGTGCAATAGCAAGATCATGGTTGACTGCAACCTCTGCTCCACTGGGTTCAGCAATTCTTCTGTCTCAGCCTCCCTAGATGTGGGACTACAGGTGTGCACCACCATGCCCGGCTAATTTTTGTATTTTTAGTAGAGACGGGGTTTCACCATATTGACCAGGCTGGTCTTAAACTCCTGACCTCAAATGATCCACCCCCCTTCCCTCCCAAAGTGCTGGGAATCCAGGCGTGAGCCACCTCGCCTGGCCATATATGCTTTTCAAAACAGCTTTAGTCTATTTATTAATGTGTTTGATTTTCATAGATTTTCCCCGTATCCCTAGATTATGGTCACCTAATGTTAGGAGGATATGAAAGGGCTACCAGGAGGAATATGTCTCTCTCTATTATCTGTTCCTTATTCTAGTAATCAGGTGTCTAGATATGATTGGACACCCCAATTGGGGAGTTGGTACCTTTTTTTTTAGACTGGGTCTCAGTTTGTCACCTAGGCCGGAATACAGTGACACGATCATAGTTCACTGCAGTCTTGAACTCCCGGGCTCAATCAGTCCTCCTCTACTGAGCACACCTCAGGCTGTGCCCAATAGTCAGCATGCCTGACTTATTTTTAATTTTTTGTAGAGATGGAATCTCTTTCTCTATGTTGCCTAAGCTGGTCTCAAAGTCCTGGGCTTAAGTGATCCTTCCACCTGGACCTCTAAAAGTGCTGGGATTACAGGTGCGAGTCATTGTACCTGGCCTGGCAGTTTTTTTCTAATTATTATTTTTTGCCTTACAGTGGCAGTACAGTGGGCAATAGTAATATTAACTAATTAATACTTACTGAGCTCCTTTATGTGCTAGGAACTGCTCTTAACACTTTATATTAACTCATTTAATGCTCATAACAACCCTATGAAGAACATACTACTATTGCCTCTATTTTACAGATGGAAACTAAAGAGTTCTTAATAGTAGAACTATAATTATCATATTCTTTTTTAGAGACAGAGTCTTTCTCTGTTGCCCTGGATGGAGTGAAGTGGTAGGATCATATTTCACTGGAACCTTGAACTCGTAGGCTCAAGTGGTTCTCCTGCCTAGGCCTCCCAAAGTGTTGCAGTCACAGACATGAGCCACTGTGCCTGGCCAAATTATTATATTCTTAAAAGCCAAATTTGAGTCACCAGGAAAAATACTCAGAGTATTTTAATTCTTCATTATAGGGTTCATGTTCTAGCCCTTTAATCATATTTATCATTTCTTAAAGCCTTTCCAATGCAATTTTCTCTTTGGATTTTAGATTCTATAAGTAGACACTGACTATGTTGAAAATTTATAATTTTGTAGTTTCTCATGTGCATTTCATTTCCATTTATATGGACACCTATATTTAGTGTATGTGTTTAGGAAAGATCCTACCACTAATTGTTACAGTACATGAATTTCTTCCTGTCTTAATTGTAGATAAACTGTCTTGTTAGTGTTCTATTTATAGGACTTCATTTACTAGGGAAATATCAAAAGTATTCTAGGGAATTAAGGAATATTTTATTGATGGATGGATGGATAGACGGATGGATGGATGGACAATACTTGGTAAATGATTATTTCTCCAAAATGTTTGTTGGAGTTTAGGTAGAATATTATCCAGAACAACTAAGAATCTGACTTTATATTCAAATCATATTTGGTAATTTCAAGTCTTACGTAAGCACAATAAAGTTCACTGTTACAACTGCAGAGCAAAATAAATCTTTCAAGATTTCTATTTTTTTCAGGCTGTTTAGCAAAGAGACCCATTCAAGCTGGCTCAAATAAGGGGACATTTATTTATATGTGTGGATGTATTAGACCATTTGCATTGCTGTAAAGGAATACCTGAGTTATTTATAAAGAAAAGAGATTTAATTGGCTCACAGTTCTGCAGGCTGTACAAGCAAGGCTCCAGTACGTGCTTCTGGTGAGGGTCTTAGGAAGCTTACAACCATGGCAGAAGGGAAGGGGAGCAGGTGTTTCACATGGTGAGAACAGGAGCAAGAGATCGGGGAGGTGGGTACCACACACACTGAAACAACCAGATCTTGAGATAACTCACTGTTGGGGGGACAGCACCAAGCCATTCATGAGGTATCTGCCCCCATTACCCAAACACCTCCTACCAGGCCCTACCTCCGACATTGGGGATTATATTTCAACATGAGATTTGGAGGGGACAAACATCCAAATTAATCAGTGGACTATCACAAGGATTCAAGAATGAAACTATAATAAGACTGGGATTTGTGAAGTTTGGAATTTAAGGTGCTTTTCAAAGCAAGGCGACACTAGAGGTATTAACAGGTGTTGGCAGAATTTCACTGGTACTGGACCATCAGTGTGACTAAGCTGTTCTTCAAGTGCCTTTGTCTGTTCTGATCTGAGTTTCTGCTCACCTTACCTTTGGTTTGGTTACATGACCATAAAACTCCAGCTCTACCTATAACCCTTTAGCTCATCCCCCAAGAGTAATTGGTATTTCTTAGTTCATGTTTCTGACATAATCCGATTTACTTAGTTTTTTTCTAGTTGAGTTCACAAGGCCAGTTTATGAATTATGTGTCAGATTCCCATTCTTCATCCACTGGAGATGGAGGAAGGCAAACATATTCATACATTAGGGATTCTAAATGGAACATTTTTCTCTTCAAAAGACTGGGCAGGTGATATGACTAGTAATAAACTTAGAGTTTCACTGGCCACTTTTTTTTTTTTTTTTTTTTT
>NW_016107836.1:1299068-1302742 GCF_001604975.1 Cebus imitator
TGGTTTTGTTTTGTTTTACAGTGCCATCCGAACTCTTGTGGTACATTAATTGCTCTGTTGTCTTTGCTTTTTTAGTACTTTGTTTTCTTCCTCACAATGGCTTACTAGCTTAATTGCAAATTATATATTTAAATATTTATTTGTTCTACCAAATTATGCTTTTGAAGATTGGCACCATATTTTATTCATCTACATATCTTTAGCATTTAGCACATAATAGTTGCTCTGTTGAAATTGAATTGATGGCTTTTCTGTCTGATGCAGCATCTAGGTACCAACCTCTTAGTATTTTTCCTTCGATTTCTCCATTTCCTTAAAATAAGGAATTTAGCTACTTACGGGGTGGGAGGTGGGGAGAAAGGGTAGCACTTTAATGTAATGAAGCCAGTTTGTAATGTGGAGGTTTTTGTTGTCATTTCATATAAAATTGGGGATACAAATGTGGATAAAATAGACTGTTGTTGGAAGGCACACAATCTAGTAGGGAAAACAAATGTAAAAAATTGTAATATAGTGTTATAAATGCATTACAGTTGTTATGTTCTAGGTGTGATTGTAGCACAGAGTACAGTAATTACCTCCACTTGGCATTGTCCGGGATGGCTTTATAGAGGGGAGGATTCTTGAGCTGAGTCTTGAAGGAGGAATAGTAAAAGTTTGTCCTGTGGATTTGGTGAAAAGGGGAGTAGGTATGTTGGATAAGTAGGAGTTCGAGAACAACATAGGAAAGAGAAACTGGCCCATGTGGTTTGATGTGGTGCTGGATGGTGCTCAAGTACCAGGAAAATATAAAAGGGCAGGGAATAGATATAGTTGGAGGGCCTGTTTGCCAGGCTTAGAGGTCTGGAATTGATCCTCTGGGTCAGGAATATCCAGTCTTTTGGCCTTCCTGGGCCACACTGGAAGAAGAAGAACTGTCTTGGGCCACACATACAATGCACTAAAACTAATGATAGCTGATGAGCTTAAAAAAAAATTGCAAAAAAAAATCTCATAATGTTTTAAGAAAGTTTATGAATTTGTATTGGACCGTATGCAGCCCCTGAACTGGGGCTGCTGGTTGGATAAGCTTGCTCTAGTCAGAAAAGGTTATTAAACAGTTTTATCCAGCAGACTAACAGATGCACATTTTGCCAGAATGTCTGGTAGTAGTGCGAATAATAAGTTGGGGGTAAGTGGGTAAGGACATTAGGAGAGACTGGAGGCAGGTAGAACAATCAGGAGGCTTGTGAAATTGTATATTGAAGAGGATCTGAGGTAGGGATGAAGAAGAGGGGGGTTGTGAAAAATGTTAATGAAGTAAACTTGTTAGGCTTTTGGATGTTGAGGGAGCATCATGAGGAAGAGGAACTTATCTGGCATCAATTTCAGGTTTCTGATTTGAGTGGATGGTGTTGCTAGTTAACCACAGGAGGAAATTACATACGGACTAGCAGATTTCGGAGCAAATCACGTTAGGATATCACCTAAAGTCCAGCCAGGTCAAAAGTTTCAATAAGCAGTTGGGTCTGGAGCTCCAGAGCTAGAGCTAAATATTGAGAACACAGATTTAGAGATAAAATTGTGGGCACTTAGGACTTGTAGAGGGAAAAAAAGAGATAAGACTCTGGAAAGCAGTATCATCTAAAGAACAAGCAGAGGAAGACAGTTAAAGACTGTCAGGAAATAGAAAGAACCCCAGAGAAGAATGGTGTCATGGAAATTGAATGAACAGTTTTTATGTAAAACAGTAGTAGCCATTGGTATAAAAGTGAAACAAGGATTTATATGTGATTATTAAATGTGTCTGTTAACTAACAGGCCATTACTTATCTTAGTACTGTATCATGAAGGTGATAAGAGTAAAATTCAGATTGCAGTGTGTTGAGGTGTGAATGGGAAATGAAACAATATAGGCATCTTAAGGGTAAGACAAGAAAGAGTTAAGTAGTTAAGGGAGCTTTTTTTGTTTTGTTTTACTTTTGTTTTTTTAAGGATAGAAGATACTGAACATTTTTGTGTTGGTGGGGAGAGAGCTCAGAGGGAGGAAGAAATAAAAGATGCAGAAGAACATGGACTAATTGACAGAGCAGAGTCTTCGAGGTTAAAAAAAAAAAGATCTTTGTATTCATTCTCAAATACAGGTTAGGGGAGTCAAGTTTTAGTAAGAAGGAAGGATGGAAAATAATTTTAGCCTCCCAAGAGCTCTCTCTTAGCCTCTGTTTATTCCCCATGTTTCCCACTCACTAAGTGGAGGAATCAATATTTGAGGGCCTACTGTGTACCAGGCACTTTCATGGGCTCTGGGAGTATGTAAGTAAACAAAGAAGTCCTTCCATTCATGGAACTTAGAGTCTCATGGAGAGGTAAGAAAATGGAAAGTAGATGAATAGAATATTAGATAATGAAGGGCATAGTGGAGAAAAATACACTCAGGAGGATGGTGAGCGAGGTATTGAGAAGGGCAGAATTTGCTGTTATTTACTGGTGGGTCATGGAAGGCCTGGTGAATAAGGTGACATTTGAACCGAGTGCTGAAGGAACCAAGAGAGCCATACAGATATGTGGGGAAAGAATGTTTCAAACAGAAATGTTAAGTTCAGAGGCCCTGAAGCTGGTGGTTTTTAGTATCACCCTTGGGAGAACCCAACTACCATGCCTCTTCCCTTAGAGACACAGCTGTGTATATATCAGTGTCTCAAAGAAGTGTTCCCTCTAAACACCCATCATAGTAATTCACCCAGTCTTGATTAATCTAAATCTCTTTTGAATTCATTCCTTCTTCTCTATCCCCATTCATTCTCTCAGTTCAGACCCTCTTTATTTCTTCTCTGGCCTTATCCCCTCACCTGTTGTCAGACAACACTTTAAAAATGTAAGCTGTCTGTTTCCTGCTGAAATTTCTCCAGTGGTTTCCCATCATTATTACCTACTGTCATAGAATCTAAATTTCTTAATTTGCTGATAAAGCCCTTTACCTGCTAGTTTAATTTCATTTCTTACCATTCTCCGTTGGTGAACCTCTGTACTTCCAGTCTTTGAATTGAGGGTATTCTCTCTTGATTTTCCATATTTACACATACTGTAACTTTAGCATAATTTTCCCCCACCCTTCCAGTGCTAACTCCTGTTTGTCCTTTAACAGCAAACTTGAGCATCACCTCTTCTAGAACTTTACCTGACCACAATTAGTTTAGCTCTATGCCTTTTCTGTTTATCAAGCATGCATTTCTTACGATACTTATAATTCTGTGTTATAATTGTTTCTATATATGTTTTCCACTAGACATTGCATTTCTTGAGGGCATAGACTATGTATTTTCATACCTGCTTTAACATATAGCCTAGTGTCTGACTTAAGTGTTCTGTCACTTGGAAGAATAAACTATTCTCTTCTGTAAATTATTTTTCAGATTCGATACATTTCTCAGACTCAAGGTTTACCAGGAGAACAGTTGTTAAATGTGGGCACGAAATCCACAAGATTTTTTTGCAAAGAAACAGATATGTCTCATTCTGGTTGGAGATTAAAGGTAATTTATGAAAAAATAGAATATTTAGAAGAATCATTTTCTAAGATGCCTCATGCATGCATAATACCTTCCATGTCTATTTATGTTTTATTACATTTCTTCCTTCTTTTGAATTTTCATTTTTGGCTCTTCTTGCTTTTTTTTTTTCCAGTTTTTTTTTTT
>NW_016107836.1:1303142-1311267 GCF_001604975.1 Cebus imitator
TTGAGATGGAGTCTTGCTCTATCGCCGAGGCTGGAGTGCAGTGGCATGATCTTGGCTCACTGCAACGTCCACCTCCCAGTTTCAAGCGATTCTCCTGCCTCAGCCCTCCAGGTACCATCCCAGGTTCAAGCAATTCTACTGCCTCAGCCTCCCGAGTAGCTGAGATTATAGGTGCTTGCCACCATGCCCTGCTAATTTTTGTATTTTTATTAGAGACGGGGTTTCACCATGCTGGCTAGGCTGACCTTGTGATCTGCCCACCTTGACCTTCAAAGTATTGGGATTACAGGTGTGAGCCACCACGCCTGGCCTCCTTCCTTCTTTAAAAAGAAAGCTCTCTTAGAATAACTTCACTTACTCTGTAATTCAGTGGCATAATTATTAATTCATCTTACATTTTTAAAAACTTTCATGTGTATAACTACATTTGTGTTGTATGTTTATCTTCTCAGTTCTACATCATTACACTTTATAGGACAAGGACTAAATCTAATCTCTTACTACATATCCTAAGTGTGCTAAGATCTTTGGGGAAATCAGTAAATCCTCAATAATTAACATGATTAGTTCTTTTCTTTTCTTTTTTTTGAGATGGAGTCTTGCTCCTGTCACCAGGCTGGAGTGCGGTGGCGCGATCTTGGCTCACTGCAACCTCTGCCTCCTGGGTTCGAGCGATTCTCCTGCCTCAGCTTCCCTAGTAGCTGGGACTACAGGCACACACGCCCCCATGCCCAGCTAATTTTTGTATTTTTAGTAGAGATGGGGTTTCACCATATTGTTGTTATGTTTGTAATATTTTTCTTGGCCTGAACCAAACAATTCTTATTTTTTTGCATATACTTTAAAAATACATTTTTAATAGTTTCTCTTTTGAAATTACTATTTGCATTCGAATATTTAATATATTAGACTAAATGTGCCAGGATTAAAGAAATTTGCATGTTGTGGGTAATAACATATTCTTTCTTCACTTTGATATATGCAATCAGACATTGGAAGAGCATGAGGCAGAGACAGGAATGAAATCTAAAGAAGCCAGAAAATACATTTTCAACAGTCTGGATGATATAGCGCATGTGAGTACCATAGCCACATTTGTTAATCTTATATGCTTAGATGGTAGACTTGAATACCAAGGGGCCCAAAACATGTTACTCAGTTTTCCAAATGGCTATAGAGTCCATGCTGTTAAGTTTTTCAAATGAAATTGATTCTATTTTCAACCTTTCAGGAACTAAATTGCATTTGTTGTAATCAAAATTTTAATTTACCTATTCTGTTCTTTAGTAAAAAAGTATTTGCTTTGAAAGAAAAAATCCCCTTAGCTAACAGATTTCTTTTCCCTGTATTTCATTAGAAATGGATAATTGTTTAATTTTAAAAATCTTCTTTTATCCTTTGAATCCTATGTGGTACCTCAACACATCTTGAGGATTTGTTAATATTAATTGTTCTTCTTTGTTTTAAGATAATTGTAGTTCCCTCTCCTTTCCTGTGTTGTGATTTTTGTTTTCTTTTTTAACTGTGGAATTTATACTACTCTCTCTGACTTATTTTTACTTGATGGCTTGAAATTTTTATTTCTTAGGTGAACACGGTGATGGATTTGGAAGGAAGTGATCTTTTGGCTGAGAAAGCTGATAGAAGAGAATTTGTTAGTCTGTTGAAGAAAATGTTGCTGATTGATGCAGATTTAAGAATTACTCCAGCTGAGACTCTGAACCATCCTTTTGTTAATATGAAACATCTTCTAGATTTTCCTCATAGCAACCAGTATGTTACTTAAGACCTTTTAAAGTGCTTCTAAAAAAAAAAAGATTAAGCCTATAGAAAAATCACTGCATCGGAGAAATTACTTTTCTTCATTAAATACAAGTAACCTGAGTCAAAAGAGGCTAAGCTAACTTGACCAAGTTCACATACACTAGTAAATGTCAGGGAACTAGAATCCAAGTCCGAATTGCAGTCCAGAGTTCCTTCTCCAAAATGCCATACTAAAAATAAGACTGAGTGGTTTTGGTTTTATTATACATGACTTTCATACCTTAATAACCAGGCTTATATAAAAGGAAATGCTAAGAGTTTACTCTTTCAAGTTACATTTCAGTTTTCATAGACCTTAGATTCTATCATATTTTGAGTCCTGCAGCTTCCATTTTACATTGTTGCCCCACAGCTTTTGCTTTCCTTTTTCCTCTCCGGTATTGTGAAGGAAAGGAGGATTTTCATGGGTCATTAGATCATGGGTCAGTAAGAAGAATAAATACAAAAAATCCAAAGACCTTAAATATTACAAATTCTTTGTGTTTTGTTTGTTTGTTTTGGAGACAGGGTCTTTGTCAGTCTCCCAGGCTGGAATGCAGTGGCACGATCTTGGCTCAGTACAACCTCTGCCTCCCAGGCTTAAGTGATCCTCCTACCTCAGCCTCCTGAGTAGCTAGGACTACAGGCATGTGCCACCATGCCTGGCTAATTTTTTATAGAGATGGGGTTTCACCATGTCACCCAGGCTGGTCTCAAACTCGTGGGCTCAAGTGATGTACCCACTTTGGTCTCCCAAAGTGCTGGGACTACAGGTGTGAGCCACTGCACCGGCCATATCTTACAAATTCTTTGAACCTCAGACATATTTTAGGAGATGAAGGGAGTAAATTTAAGTGACTTAAAACAGCTTCCTTCAGTAATTAAAAAGACAAAATGAAGAAGACATAGGAATGAATCCAGTATTCATCATTGTGAATTGTTCTTAAAATTGATATTTTTATACAGCCCCGTTACATTTTCCCCTCAAACACTCAAAAACTGTCCTGATGTTTTTCATATACAGTCACTTTGAAAGTAACATGATAGCTACTCCTTGGTACTGTTAATTTAGTGGTGTGGAGATCTAGAAATTTAGGAGAAGTTATTTCACGTAGGGAGTAATAAAATTATTGCATGCTAGCCAAAAAATGCACTATTGTTTTATTGTCTTAAGAAAAATATTGCACAATATATACTTTTACTTGCTCTGAAACTTAATCTTTTCTGGTAAGATTTCCTGTTAGAAATATTGTTGGAAACAAGCAGATTAAGTGCAAATCATAGGATTTTTTTTCTTTTAGGAATAATTTTTTATTCTGTCAATATACCTCAATTTAAAACTGCTCTAAGCATTTAAAGTAATATTATAATACCTTTACTTTTTTTTTTTTTTTTTTTTTACAGTGTAAAGTCCTGTTTTCATATTATGGATATTTGTAAGTCCCACCTAAATTCATGTGACACAAATAATCACAACAAAACTTCACTTTTAAGATCAGTTCCTTCAAGCAGTACTGCTGCACTGACTGCAAATTTTACTAAAATTGGAACATTAAGAAGTCAGGTAAGAATATGTAGTAATTAATAACTTACCGTCTTTTTTGAATGATTGCTCATTTTACTTCTGATATACATAGAAGTTTGGTGTCAGTTGTTAAAATGTACAGTGCTGGTGAGATCTTACTATACCTGTTCTACCAAATCTCTTAAAATTTCAAGGTAGTAATTGGAACATATCTACTCAAAATCATTTTTTCCATTCCTTTCTCACTCTCTGAATATCTTCCTCCTGCCCTTCTATGCCACAACTCTACCAAAAGTAGAGGTCAGTAGAATCAGTTTTTAAATTTTAATTACGTCAGCTTGTTTTTGTTCTCATTGTCTGGGCAGATTTTAATTGTAGAATTATGATCTTAAGAAGTGTGTTTGAATTCTGTCTATACAGTGTGTGAATTTCATTTAGACAACTACTCTATATAATGTGCTTTGTATAATGTGCTGGTTGTTTCAGGCATTGACCACATCTGCTCATTCAGTTGTGCACCATGGAATACCTCTGCAGGCAGGAACTGCTCAGTTTGGTTGTGGTGATGCTTTTCAGCAGACATTGATTATCTGTCCCCCAGCTATTCAGGGTAATCTTTTTTTAAAATTTTTCTTTGAATCTAGGCGTGCATTATTTTAAAATAAGTTTAGGAATCTGTTCATGAAATATATTGCATAATTTTTGCTGCATTTAGTGCTACATTTGAATTTCATTTAAGCTCTTCAGGCCAGGTGTGGTGTCTCACACCTGTAATCCCAGCACTTTGGGAAGCTGAGGTGGGTGGATCACTTGAGGTCAGGAGTTCGAGAACAACCTGGCTGACATGGTAAAACCCATCTTTACTAAAAATACAAAAAATTAGCCTGGTGTGGTGACACGTGCCTGTAGTCCCAGCTACTCACGAGGCCGAGGCACAAGAATTGCTTGAAACTGGAAAGTGGAGGTTGCAGTGAGCTGAGATTGCACCACTGCACTCCAGCCTGGGCAACAGTGCGAGACTCTGTCTCAAAAAAAAAAAAAATGTAAGCTGTTCGATAAGCCTTTAGACCAGTGACACTAATTTCTGGACTGGAACTCTATTGCAGTCATCACTAACAAAATGGGTCATAAAACAGTTGTATTTCCTGTAGAGTCTAGCATGATAAAATACCTTAATAGGGATTAATGAACTTGGGAAGCTACAGGTTGGCCTATACTGGGTATCACTGCTGTAGACATTTGTCTACCAATACTAAACATTAAAGTGACTGAGAGCTCAGTTATATAAAATTTTGGTCGGAAGAGTTTTGTCCCAAAATATTGTAGTCTCATTCTTTACTCATCACTTAGGTAATAAATAATTTTTTAGCCAATTAATTCCTCAAGTGGAATGGGTGACAGATAGCTTTGAAGAGGCTATATATTCTTTTTTTTTTTTTTTTTTTTTTTTTTTTTTGTGTTTTTTTTTTTTTTTTTTTTTTTTTTTTTTTTTTGGAGACAGAAGTTTTGCTCTTGTTGCCAAGGCTGGAGTGCCATGCCTTGATTTCAACTTACTGCAACCTCTGCCTCCTGGGTTCAAGCGATTCTCTTGCCTCAGCCTCCTGAGTGACTGGGATTACAGGCATGCACCACCATGCCTTGCTAATTTATATTTTTAATAGAGATGAGTTTCTTCATGTTGGTCACACTGGTCTCGAACTCCCGATCTCAGGTGATCCACCTTCCTCCGCCTCCCAAAGTGCTGGAACTGTAGGCGTCAGCCACCACCTGGCCAGCTATACATTCTGGGAAATCTCTTTGTGGTTCCTAGAGAATGATAGCAGCAAACCTCACTACTGGAATAACTGGACTAAAACGCTACTTCTAACTCCTTTCCTAGGATTTTGTCCTTGCTAGGCTTTAGCATCTAGTTATGTCTTAATGCAAGAGGTTAATTACAGTTGGGGCCCTAAACCAACATGCCCAACTTAGTGGTGATAGTATAGAGAGTAAATGAAAACAGCTGGTGCTAAGTCAGGACCCTGGACTATATAGTTCTGTTTCTCCTGTTTGCTGCATCATTGTACTTATTTCAGCCTTAGTAAAAGGAAACAGACTGAATAGATAATACATTGGCCATTTCTAACTCTAATATTTTTTGATTCTGAAGGATTATTTGATATGTGTTTTTTGGGTGTCTCTTTTTTTGAGATAGTGTCTCATTCTGTCACCTCGGCTGGAATGCAGTGGCACCATCTTGGGTCACTGCAACCTCCACCTCCTGGGTTCAGGTGATTCTCATGCCTCAGCCTCCTGAGTAGCTGGAATTACAAGTGTGCGCCACCATGCCTGGCTAATTTTTCTATTTTTAGTATATGTAGGGTTTCACCATGTTGGCCAGGCTGGTTGGTCTCAAACTCCTGACCTCAAATGATCTGCCTGCCTCAGCCTCTCACAGTGCTGAGATTATAGTCATGAGCCATGGTGCCTGGCCTCTGATGTTTTAATTTAAGCATTCAGCAACTCTAATTTTTTTTTTTTTTAATATTTCCCACAGTACCAAATAAATAACTAAGAATATGTTTGTTGATTTGCTGGTGATGAAAGATGTGAAAACAGGTCAAACGTTTAGTTACTATTGTTCTATCAGGGTAGCTTTATTTTCATTGTTTTTATATATTGGGTTCTCAAATAAGGTCTCATTGGGAGAAGGATTTGTATCACAGAAAGTATAATGCAAGGGCAACTTAGATGGTTGATTCTGAAGGTGAAATTGTGGCCCAGTGGCCACAGTGGTGATCTGTGAGTATTTATAACAGTGACATTTGTATTACTTTCTGGTAATAGAATCATTATAGTGTTAGCAATAATAGATGCTAACAATATGATGCTGGTGTGCTTTTCAGGTTTTTTTCCCCAACTGTTTAAGAATTTCAAACATAGAAAAGTTGAAAGAATAATATGTTTTCTACTATAGATTCAACAGGTGTTAATATTTTACCATCTTTTTTTTTTTTTTTAAAGGCCGCAGCGTGTGGTTATTTTACCATCTTTACATTATCAGTCTACCTACCTACCTATAGTGCACATACATATACTATTTGAAATTAAATGGTAGATTTTATGACACTACTTCTAAATACTTCAGCATGCAAGACTGGTGCTTTAAAAATTTTTTTTTAAATCAGTTATCACTTGTGTTGTCTTGACAAATGCATTCTCACTTAGATTTATAATCTATACTAACAAGTAGGTTCTTTGGTTCTAGTAATCCCTCCCATGCACCAAAATCAGTTTGAGGGTGACCACCTATATTGTGATATATTTCATGAAGATTTGGAATAGCAGGGTTTTTTTTTCAGAGCCTAGTTTCTGTAGCAAAAACTTAAGAGACTGCTGAGACATATTTCTAAATAGCGTTTACATCATTCTCAAAACATTGCAATGAGGTCAGACAAATCTTTTACCTTTTTTTTTTTTTGAGATGGAGTCTTGCTCTGTCTCGCAGGCTGGAGAGCAATGGTGCGATCTCAGCTCACTGCACTCTCCGCCACCCAGGTTCAAGCGATTCTCTTGCCTCAGCCTCCTGAGTAGCTGGGATTACAGGCATTTACCACCATGCCTGGCTAATTTTGTATTTTTAGTATAGATGGGGTTTCTCCATGTTGGTCAGGCTGGTTCTGAACTCCTAACCTCAGACGATCCACCCGCCTCAGCCTCCCAAAGTGCTGAGATTACAAGTATGAGCTACTGTGCCTGGCTTATCTTTTTATATGGCTTATAATTTATGAAAAGTTAGAAACCTTTCTGTGCATATAGTAACAACTATGTGAATGGTTTATAATATGGGATAACCAAAAGAGAAGGATTAAATACCATAGACACATTAACCCACTAAATGTCAAGAACAGTACTTTTGAATTATAATTGCTAGTGAGAGGAAGCACAGTATGTGTTAGCTTATATAGCAGATGCAGTTACAGCAGCAGGACAGGTAGGCTATGTAAATATGTTGTTTCTTAGTATAATGTCTGCCTTAGGAATGAAAGCACACCCTCTAATCAGTCTTAGCATCTGATGTGTAGATGTTATGTAGAAAACATAATGTAAAAAATTTCAGCATTTGGCTTCATGCCCCTCCCCTTCATTTACCCCTTCCCTTCAGCATTTGCCAATTCATTTACAAGAAACATTTAAAAATAATTATTGGGCAGCTATTGGGGAAGCAAATATGGTACATTGTGGTTTGTATTTTAAAATAAACTTTATGTCTATCCCTTTCACTTAAAAATTTTACCTTGGAGCTATCATGTTTAGGTAATGCATTTCATGCATTTTAGATATTATATAGATATAGGTGTATTAATACTATATCCATAAGACTGTGCTTATTTTTAAAAATTAGCTAAGCTTTTATTTAACATATCTGAATATTAGTTTTTATGTATTAAACAAGCTTCTAAAATTATTTAGTGACCTGAAAAGTTAGGTATTCATCCCCTCTAGATGACTACTATATTAGAGTAAAATACATTGCAGCAAAATTCTTTTCTGTTCTTCTAAAATAATATTCATGAGCTTTTTATGCCTGGTTCTCCAATTGTTAAGGCAAATATAATCAAACAAAGATAAGGTTTCAGCTAGCCTAATAAGCATATAAAAATTGAGATCTTAACCCACTGTTGAATCTGATCAAAAATTAGATCTCCTGTGGAGAGAGTATATAGGAGAATCCTTCTCATCTTAAGGCATTGCTTGTGGAGAATTTATAGGCAATGAGATTTTTGTTCAGATTTGGGAATTTGCTGTCTGTTCATT
>NW_016107836.1:1311570-1329932 GCF_001604975.1 Cebus imitator
TTTTTTTTTTTTTTTCTTCTTGAAGAGATTGTCTGTTGCTGAAATATATCTGCACTGCATGGGTGTACTTATATTCCATGTCTTAGAGAATTGGATAATCAAGACATGCTTTTTAGAAGGAGTAAGAAGATTTTTATTAAACTTGACTCATACCTGGCTCTTTAGGTAGAGCACAGAGAGGCAGAACACCTTGGTAGTAAGATAACAGTCTCAGTGAAGAAAATAAACAGGCTGAAATGGACATTCGCTTTAGGATTAACACCTGTATCAATGAAATAGAAAATTTGAGGTGGTTTTACAATAGAGAAAGAAAACAATTGTAGTGTTTTTCTCTATGACTGAAGAGAAACGCTCAACATCACTTTTATCCCAAAATTGATTATATTATATTTAAATAATCTGCAAGCCCATGTTGAAAGTAACTGCTACAATAAACTGGCATTATGAAATAGTGAAATTATTTTAGTTAATGTATTTTCTATCTTCGGGGATGTCCCTAAAATCTTTCAAAACTTTAAGTTGGAATGTGATACTACTTTGCTCTCTCAAAGTTCAATATTGTAAGACTTAATAGTTGCAAGGTGCTTTGCAGTGAATAAAAAGATATATTAACATTATAGTAACATTAACAGGATTAACATGTCTGGTAACCCTGCTTTCTAATTTTTCTAGTGGGCAAACAAAATGGTAGCATGTTTGTTTTGGAGTTCCAGCAGCTCTCTGCTAAGAATACTTGTCAATTAAGCCTCACTGGGGAAACCTGAGTTTTATCATCAAATTAGTTAGATTAGGTTAGTTTTGCCTTTCCTTTGGACGTTGAAATGAGTGTGCCATCCTTGAATTTTCATCCATTATGTGAACCATTAACTCCATTAAATTATGAAGTTGTGATGCATTTGTTTTGCTGACAAGAGCATAAGGTTCTGTCACAGTTTTAAAGAAGAAGATACTAAGGATAGCTAAAAGTTTATATGAAAAGAAGAACATTTACTTGCTAGGTTGTCAGCATACTAAGCCAGATTCATCTTTCCAGATGGAACTATTTACAAAGGAAAATAAAGCTTCAATAGCAAACTTTAATAGGAGATGAGAAGTTTCAAGAAAATTAAATGGTTCACCTTTGGAGTATGCAGTTTGAAATTGAAAGAGGAACTTTAAAATAAATTTTGGAATGTTGTATATCACAAGGTAGACAAGAAGTACCTCATTTTCCTAATAGATTGCTCTGTTAGTGTTATGAAATTTTTATGCAGAGATTGGTTTTATAACTCCAATCAAGGCTGGATATGGCAGCTCATACCTGTAATACTAGATATTTGGGAGGCTGAGGCAGGAGGATTACTTGCGCCCGGGAGTGCAAGACCAGCCTGGGCAACATAGATAGACTCTGTTTCTACCAAAAATTAAAGAAATTAGCTGGGCATGGTAGTGCATGCCTGTGGTCCCAGCCACTCAAAAGGTTGAGGTGGGAGAATCCACTTGAGTACAGGAGATTGAGGCTACACTGTGGATCGTGCCACTGTGCTCTAGTCTGAGCAACAGAGTGAGGCCCTGTCTAAAAAAAAAAAAAAAAAAAATAAGAAAAAAAAAAAAAAAAAAAAAAAAAAAAAACTTAAACAGAATTTAAGCAATTCTTTACATTTAAAATAATTGTATAAGTTAAATAAGAGGAAGATTTTTTTATTTGATAACTGTTCTATTTCACAGGTATTCCTGCAACACATGGTAAACCCACTAGTTATTCAATAAGGGTAGATAATACAGTTCCACTTGTAACTCAGGCCCCAGCTGTGCCGCCACTACAGATCCGACCAGGAGTTCTTTCACAGGTTGGTAATAATTCATTTTTTGCCATATATCAGCTTGTGCTGTTGGGAAATAATGAAAATGACCTGGATAGGGATTTAATCTATTTTATAGGTTATTGAGTTTAATGTTTATAATTGTTAGCTGTTATTTTAGATAGTTTTGAGTTTAAGAGATGGTAAAGTTGAATTACTTACAATGTGTTAGTTTTTCTATTGTTTTACTTTGATGCAGCAGACGTGGTCTGGTAGAACACAGCAGATGCTGGTGCCTGCCTGGCAACGGGTACCACCCATGGCTCCTGCTACTACGACACTAACTTCTGAGAGTGTAACTGGTTCACAGAGGCTTGGAGACTGGGGGTAAGCTGAAAACAAAAGTGCTTCTTTGTGAATAGTTTGTAAAATAGATCATGATAAAGAAAGATCTTGATTAAAAACATTTTTCTGAACTTCTCTGTAGGAAGATTATTTCACGCAGCAATCAGTATAACTCAGTGATACCGCAGCCTCTTCTGACCAATCAGATAACTTTATCTGCCCCTCAGCCAGTTAGTGTGGGGATTGCACATGTTGTTTGGCCTCAGCCTGCCACTACCAAGAAAAATAAACTGTGCCAGAACAGGTTGGTGTTGGTGCTTTAATTTTCCTCTGCATTTTGAGAATCTTTAAAATGAATTTTGCATGTACACTTAAGGGTCACTCTGTTGTATTCAAAATGACCTCTTTTATAGCTTTGTTACAAACACTAAGCCAGCTCCCTTCTCAATTTCTCAGAGGTATTTTGGTAAAACTAATGGAATGGGAGCCAGGAAGAGAGGAAATAAATGCTTTCAGTTGGTAAGATTGTCTTCATTGCCCTTTTGATTTATTATCTACTTGTAATGTAGCAATTGTAGACATTCAGATAGCACGTTTACCAAAAAGTGACTATTTAAATGTATGTAAATGCATTTCTAGATATTTCTAGAGCTATTTTATATTTCACAAAAACTCATGATCTGTTAGTATGTTATATCATGAACTCGAATAAGTGAAGGTTCACATTTTTCAGTTTAACAAGAAATCTTATAAAATTGATTATACATATTTTGATTGTAGAAATTATAAATTATTCCTTTGGTTGCAGGAGTAATTCATTGCAGAATACCAATATCCCACATTCAGCATTTATTTCTCCAAAGATAATTAATGGGAAAGATGTCGAGGAAGTAAGTTGTATAGAAACACAGGACAATCAGAACGCAGAAGGAGAGGCAAGAAATTGCTGTGAAACATCTATCAGACAGAACTCTGATTCATCAGTTTCAGACAAACAGCGGCAAACCATCATTATTGCTGACTCCCCGAGTCCTGCAGTGAGTGTCATCACTATTAGCAGTGACACTGATGAGGAAGAGACTTCGCAGAGACATACACTCAGAGAGTAAGTGCCAAATGCTGCATCCTCAAAGGATAATGGTGGCATCCTCTGGTGTGCCAAAAAACAACTTTCTGTGACTTGTTTGTCAGTGTCCTTTGGAGTAAAACCTTTAATTAGATACTCCAGTTCTAGACAGGGATTTAACACCATAATTGTAGCATTTTCCCTGTATTTGTAAGCTTTAACTTTTCATTCATTTAGGTCATTCTTACCAGTTTCATATCCTTAATTAAAGAATATAAATTTTGGCTATTTGGAGGGTATCTTCTCATATTTGATTCACGTTTTCCTCTTTTCTCTTCCACTAGATGTAAAGGTAGTCTGGATTGTGAAGCTTGCCAGAGCACTTTGAATATTGATCGGATGTGTTCATTAAGTAGTCCTGATAGTACTCTGAGTACCAGCTCCTCAGGGCAGTCCAGCCCATCCCCTTGCAAGAGACCGAATAGGTAAAAGAATCTCAATAATAGTGTATAATACATAGTAAGTCTACTTAAAAGCCTATGATTTCTTTCTGTTGTTGTTTAAATTAGTAAGTACCTGCCAATGTACTCCAGTGACTTCTCTCTTCAACACAATTTTTGAACTAGATCAGTTGTTATAAACATAGGTTTTTTTTTTGTTTGTTTGTTTTTGAGACGGGGTCTTGCTCTATTGCCCAGGCTGGAGTGCAGTAGCATGATCTCAGCTCACAGCAACCTCTGCCTGCCAGGCTCAAGTGATCCTCCTGTCTTAGCCTCTTGAGTAGCTGGGACCACAGGTGCATGCACCCACGCCTGGCTAATTTTTAAATTTTTCATAGAGACAGGATCTCACCCTGTTGCCCAGGCTGGTCTCGAACCCCTGGGCTCAACCAGTGCTCCCACCTTAGCCTCCCAAAGTGCTGGGATTACAGGTGTCAGCCACCGTACCCAACTAAATAATCCTTTTTGGGAGGCGGTGGGGCGGGGGCAAAGATGAAGTGTCTCCGTCACCCAGACTGGAGTGCAGTGGTGCGATCTTGGCTTACTGCAACCTCTGCCTCCTCAGGTTCAAGTGATTCTCCTGCCTCAACCTCCCGTGTAGCTGGGACTTCAGATGCCCACTATCATACCTGACTTAAGTTTTTGTATTTTTAGTAGAGAAGGGGTTTCACCATGTTGGCCAGGCTGGTCTCTTAACTTCTTACCTCAGGTGATCCACCTGCCTCAGTCTCCCAGAGTGCTAGGATTACAGACATGAGCCACCACACCTGGCCAAATAATCTATTTTTGAGAGGGTAAAAAAGCCACATTCTTAATTTCAGCCCCACATACTACTATTATTGTAACCTAAATTCGGAACAAAAACATTAACAAAATTAAAAAGGAAAGTTTTGCATAATGAAGTACTCACTGGCCCGCTGTCTGTCTACAGGACATCCACTATGATTTTTTTCTCCCATTGGTAACTGATTTGTTGGATTTTGTCCATATTAACCTGGTTTACCTGTCCTTTGGCCAGCAACATGTACTGCTGCTAAATAGTAAGCTTGTCCTAAGCAGAATGAGTTACTAACACATTAAGAGATAAGCCACAGTCTAGGCACAGTGGCCCCACACTTGTAATCCCAGCACTTTGGGAGGCCAAGGTAGGAGGATCACATAAGGTCAAGAGTTCGAGACCAGCCTAGGCAACATAGTAAGACCCACCTTCTTCCATAATTAGAAATTTGGCTGGATGTGGTGGCGCATGCCTGTAGGGCCAGCTGCTCGGAGGCTGAAGTGGGAGGATGATTTGAGCCCTGTAATTTGAGGCTGCAGTGAGCTATGATCATACTACTGCACCATATAGCCTGGGAAGCAGAGTGAGACCTTGTCTCTTAGAAATGAAAGAAGGAGGGAAAGGAAAGAAAGAAAGGAAATCTTTTTTTAGTGGCAACAAACATTTGGAAAATTTCAAGTTTTAATTTTACATGTCTTCTTTTTTTTTCCCTTAGGAAATAGGAAATATGATATTACATATTTATAGCCAAAGCTCTATAGAAGATGTAAAGAAATTTTAATATATCTTTTTCTTATAAGTTGCTTATAATATGGCTTGAAAATCGATAACGTATATAACTATACATTCACATGTAAAATAAATGTACAAATATACATATAAGATATATAAATAAAAATAAAATATTTATAAAAAGAGATGCTTCAAATTCGTAAGTACATACGAAATGAGTGGTGAAAATAGACAATAAATGCTGTAGAAATCCCAAGGAGAGAGAGCCTGTCAGGGCCTAAGAGTGTCAGGAAGAGAAGAGAAATAGGGGCTCTGTCTAGGCCTGCAGAGGTGTGGGGCTACCTTTCAGATAACTGGTTACGTGAAAGGACCCAGATTACCAGGAGAGGCACACATCCTGACGTTAGAATTTAATCTGAATATCCAAGCCACATGCCTATATGTTTGTACATTTAATTTAAATTATCCAGAGCAGTGCCTCTTTTGTCATGTCTTGATGAAATTATCTGGAATTTATAAAGAGGAATTTTATGAGCTGCTACTAAGGATCAAATGAGAAGGGAAAGAAGAAAAAAGTGCCAAAATGATGTTCCTGAAACGGGACAGAATTAGGTTTAGCAGTTGGAACAGAGAATTAATTTAAGGGTCTAGAAATTTTATGAAAAAATGCTGTTGGACAAGGAGAAAGGTGTAATTATGTATAAAATAACTGAATGACATTCTCATCAGTTCACTGGAGCCTGCATTAGATTTAATGTTGGAAAAAAATCACTCATAAAAATGCTTGTTTTTTGTAGTATGTCAGATGAAGAGCAAGAAAGTGGTTGTGATACAGTAGATGGCTCTCCAACATCCGACTCTTCTGGGCATGACAGTCCATTTGCAGAGAGCACTTTTGTGGAGGACACTCGTGAAAACACAGAACTGGTAACCTCTGCTGACACAGAAACTAAACCAGCTGTCTGTTCTGTTGTGGTGCCACCAGTGGAACTAGAGAATGGCTTAAATGCCGATGAGCATATGGCAAACACAGGTAAGTTGAATTCTTCTGTTTCTCTGGTTGTCCTTTAAATGTGGTCTGAATTTAGGAACATCAGAGAATGGAGTTGCCAAAAGTCATCTCTGAATTTTGACCCTGCCTTATGTATTATACAGAGGAAATGTTTTAATATCCAGTGCTTGGAAACCATGACCTTTCTTTTCATTTTATTTAATTTTAAGGTTCTCAAATCACTATTGTGTAAAATATCTAAAGGCTTTACTTATTTTTTATTCGAAAAGGAAAAAGCATACACTCTTTAATATTTTATTTGTTACCAGATTATATATGCCAGCCATTAATAAAAGGGCGACCAGCCCCTGGAAGATTAAACCAGCCTTCCACAGTGGGTACTCGTCAGCAAAAATTGACATCAGCATTCCAGCAGCAGCATTTGAACTTCAGTCAGGTACATTCATTTGTGGATTTGTAGGAGTCATTGGGATTCAAATTTAGCAGTTGTTTTTCACATGGAGGAGAAAGCTTTTGAAACTGTAGTAGTCTTAATGACTTTGTCCCTTCTTATTATCCCAAGTGGCTAAAGAGTAACTGGCTTAAATAATAGGATAATTAAGCAAATTATCCATAGAACTTGCAGCCTTCTTCAGAGAGATTAAGTCCTTCGGTTCTCTTAGATAATATTAACAGAGTGTGTCTGTTATCTCAGAACATCAAGTAACCTTCCTGAATACTTTCCATCTTATTCAACATTGTGTTTGGTGGTTGTGTTTCACTTGGGAAAAGAAAAGGTCACAGACACTGGAGTCAGACCGGGATTCAAATCTTGTTTTTGCCATGTACTATATATGTATATATATCACCTTGGCCAGGTCTCCAACAAATCTGATTTAGACCACAGTTAATGGGAATAGTGGTCCAAATCATGGGTTGCTTTAGAGGTAAATAACATTGTGTGTAAACGTTAGCTTGACATATAATAAGTGCTCCATAGGTGGTAGCTATTAGTAGTGATGGCAATAGTAATAGGTAGTAATAGCATCAGTAATAGCAGTGTTTATAATAATATATAGTAATAAATACTAAACTGTTAATACTAATATATGTGGAATTGGTATTTTCTCTCCTCTAGTTATTCTTAGTATAAGTTAGTTCTTAGAGATCCACTATGAGTTATCAGTCACAAAGAGTATATTGTAGTTTCCCTTTCTTCCTTTCCTTTTATCTTATAAAATATGTTATTCAGTCATTTTTTTTTTCTTTGTGGATAGGTTCAGCACTTTGGATCTGGGCATCAAGAGTGGAATGGAAACTTTGGGCATCGAAGACAGCAAGCTTATATCCCTACTAGTGTTACCAGTAATCCATTCACTCTTTCTCATGGAAGTCCCAATCACACAGCAGTGCATGCCCACCTGGCTGGAAATACACATCTTGGAGGACAGCCTACTCTACTTCCATACCCATCGTCAGCCACCCTCAGTAGTGCTGCGCCAGTGGCCCACCTCTTAGCCTCTCCATGTACCTCAAGACCTATGTTACAGCATCCAACTTATAGTATCTCCCATCCCAGTGGCATAGTTCACCAACTCCCAGTGGGCTTAAATCCCCGTCTGTTACCATCCCCAACCATTCATCAGACTCAGTACAAACCAATCTTCCCACCACATTCTTACATTGCAGCATCACCTGCATATACTGGATTTCCATTGAGTCCAACAAAACTCAGCCAGTATCCATATATGTGAAAAACAGTATACTGGGGAAGCTCAATGATACAAACATTTGATTAAAAATAAAAACATGGTATTTAATAAATATTAGCCATGGCACAAGAAAATTATTTTTGAATCATGTAGACTTGGGTGCAATTTAAACAACTTTGAGCTTTAAAAACTCACTTTTGATGTGTTTTGCACATTTGGTATAACTTGTCTTTGGTCATGTTATCTTCTTATGTAGTAACTCTAGACAGGTGACTTATGGGAGCAGAAGTCCAGTTTTGCTCCTGCTATTTTTTATAAATTGCCTTCTAACTAGTGCAAGACACGTCCACATTTGGGAAGCCATTCTGTGTACAGACTTAGAGCAACAGATGCACATATGTCAGAATTACAGCATACAAGTGAATTGTATTATCCGTGTCTTAGTGTATAAATGTTGGGTCACTTACCTAAGAAATTGAGCTATTGTTCTTTACATTTGCATGTGTCTTTTGCATGGGCAAAATGTTGCCTAGACTTTGCTCTTAAATGTTGTTCTAATAATCTCAGCTGCATTGTAAACCGTTCCCACACATAGTGCCTTAAATATTTGAGGTTGTTAATGTTATTACCTATATATAAATGTTGAGGACTGCAGCACTTAAAATTCAGACCTACTTTTTAGTTTCCTTTTGATAGCGTAATGTTTATTTTTGTTTTTGTGTGGTATGATTTCAGGTAGTAGCTGTTTTTTCCTTATTAAGAGGGCAGCATGTTTGCTATAGCTGAATTCTGCTGTCTGATTTTTCAGAATGATCTAGCTTCAAGAAAAGCAAGCAGTTAGTAGTGCTTAAGAAAAATTGATTCAGTATCTAATGGATAGTTGATAACTGTCACAGCACAGCATTTTATATACTATTAAGTGAAACTGCAATACAATCTAAGTTTATTTTGAGAGTGTTTGCTGTATAATTGGACTTAAAATGTTTAGAGGTACAGTAGGCATGACTTCGGGTAGATAATAAAAGAAAATGCAAAATGCTCATTGATTCATGATGTGGTTTTATCTTAGCTTGGGCAAACCATGCAGTATTTAATAAATAGTAGCAGAACATTTACTATTGAAGCTTGAAAAGATGTGAGTTCTTTGTGTGCAATTTTTGATTTATGCATGTGAGAGGGTTTTTTTTTTTAAAGTATTTTTACATTGCAGTACTTGTTTTGCTTGTTGGTGATGTTTGCTTATTTAATACATTCCGTCAGGGACAGAAATTACATGCTTTTTTTTTTCCTAGGAAGTGTGTTGAGTTCCCCCCCTCCCCCCACCAACTATTTTCTTTTTTGGGTGGTGGTGATAGTAGTGGTTATGTCTGTTTAAATGAAGATGCTTTTACAGCACCAAAGACTTAATCATCCATTTCCTATATAAAAGGTAGCTACTTTTTGCATAGACCTCAAGTATATTGTAGTATAGAGGTGGAATTTAAGGAAAGGTATTAAATTGAGGCTGTGTTTTAGCTTACAGGCAAGTAATAAATTGTATCATTTATCTTGAATGTATCATAGATAAGCTGCTATATAATGATTGCCACTTCAGATAGCTGTGAAATTAGGTGATTAACTAGTTGTTATTTAGCCTTCTAATTTCTGTATAAGTCTAATTACATGAATAGAAGTTGGGGTTTTGATTTTTTACTTTGCTTTTCTGTTTGGAGTGTCATTGTAACTACTGTATTGTAAATGATGGAAAATAATTGCATTTGTTATTTTGGGGTGTGTTATTTGCATCAGTATTTTATCTCTATTAATGTTTGTGCTCATCACTGCATTTTAAAAAAACTTGGATGTATCAACGTAACTTAATTTTTTATTTTCATACTGGCATTTAGACACATGAGAAAGCTGTATCTTGCAGGCTTGACTTAACTTTTTTTCCTTAAAAATCTGGAATATAATCTTACAGCATTTACTGGAATAAGCAGTACAAAGCATTTGAGTGTAAAACTCTCTAGATGTTTTGGATTTACAGCGTTTCTTTGATAAATGAATTGTATACCACTAGTACAGCTCTCGTACAGCATTCACAATAAGCTAATAATGGATAAGTTTTCTTTACTCCATTAACACAAGCAGTGTTTTATTTAATAATCATCAATGAAATAAATGTGCCTGAAATTGATTTTAAAAATTACAGTGTTAGATCATCAAGTAAAAACCAGCAGTACATTTTTAGTCACACTGAAAATGAAGAACTTAATTTTCCCCACAAGTTTCAGTGTTTTTAGTAATTAATTCTATGCATTTTATACAAATAGAAGTAAATATATATATATATATATATATATATATATATATATAAATATATAAAATACATGTTTAAAAAGGAGTAGCCTAAGATTAATTTAAAAGATTATTTACAGATGCACATTTATGGAGTCACTATTTAAGTAAATTTGCTGGCCTCCACAGCCTTCTAATTTTATTTATATGGTCCAGCAGATTATTGGGATCTACTCACTTCTTAGGAAAGAATCAATGCTGGCAACACTTTGTTTCAGAAATACCAAGTGCAAATGATTGATTGTATCACAACAGGTACAAAACCGACACAGTTTTCTTTTTGTTTAGGGCCATGTTTACTATCCTGAAATGTTGTATTTTTTGTCTTTAATTTCCAAGACTTAAAGCAGTCTTGTAAATTGACATAAATGGTAAACTTCAACATTTTCATAATGCAGTATGAATGTTTGATAAAGGTGTATCTCAGTTAAGTACACTGCTCTTTAATTGCAATCATGGGTATTTTAATGTATTTTAAAATAAATTTCAAAATTCTGCGAAATTCTTCATTTAGCATATTGACAAAGTAATCTGGATTTATACCTTTTAAAAACCATTTTGACAAGTTTTCTTTAGTTTTAATGCTTTCTTAAATAAAACACTGCATGATTTCTGTTGCATATTTGCATACTATTTTAATTTGCAAAATGTTTTTTTTAATCAAATATTCTGATATTTAGTTGTTTTTTTTTCTCCAGGGTGTTTAATTAAATATGTTACTGTATTAGCAAAACATTTTCATTTTTAAAATCTGCTAATTTTAAACTTGTCTGTGTTAAGTAAAAGTTAAATCATACACTGCAAGGTGTAGGAAGATTTGTTTTAATGAATCCAGTGATACAGATTTAATTACTAAGTTTGAACTGTTAATTGTTTAACAATTTTAGATTTGTGGCTTTCTTTCTTTCTTTTGTGTTTGTTTTTGCTTTTACTTCTATGCTACACTAGTTTGCCATGTAGCAATTGCACTGTGCAATATTACAGTAAGGACTGGGAAAATTTTATGGATGTAATGTCTATTACGGTTTGCGATAGTATTTCTCTCTAGTTCTCAGTGATTTAAATGTGACCAAGCCTTCTGTACTTTGTCACAAAAAGCGGGTTTTCCAGGTGACTATTTTGGTGAGTGTCAAAATAAGAATTTATGGTGTATTACTGTCGATTCACTTTGAATTAAAATATATATATTGCAGCAAACAGCTTGTTGACTTTCTTTTTTTCCACCCCAGTACTCCTTACACAGTAGGGAAGGAAGAGGTTAACAACATTGAGTATTTATTAATAACTTACATCATCTTATTTAACTCTCAAGCCACCTTGTGAGATAGGTATTATTATCTTTGTTATACTGTTGGAAACAAATGCTCGGTGCCACAAAGAAGAACCAGCACTCAGGCAAAAAGTTTTCTCAGCAAGGCAATTTACTTCTGCAGAAGGGTGCTGCCTGTGTTAGTCACGATCACAGAAGCACACTGAATAAAGAAAAGCAGGGGTTTTTAATTCCTAATGCTGTCCCTGTTTCTGTGTCCTCCTCCTGTTAATTGGGGTCAGACTGAACAATCTAGAGCCCATTTGGCTAGATTTAGCATTTAGAATAGGACAATGAACCAAGAAGTTGATTGTTTGTACTTAACAACTTAAAGTAAGGCAGTGTGGGTTGGCTACAAGCTTGGTGGATGGAGGCATGCCTGGGCCTGTTAAAGGCAGGAAAGATTACTTATAAAATAGAACAAAGGACAAGGGGGGGTGAAACCCTTTGAAGAGAAACTGTTTGTTCCTAACGATTTGAATGAGGGCATAGCTGCAGAATGTTTAGGGAACTTGCGCACAGTCACATTGCCAGATTGTCAGATTCCACAGTTAGTTGGAATCTGAGATACACACCAGGATATCTAACCATAACTAATCTACTTTCTACCAGTTCTTTTAAAACCAAAGTGTGAGGCAGTGTGTCTGGAGTACCTGCAACCATAGGATGATCACAGCCCATTTTTCTTCAATATTAGGTTTCCACAAATATTTTTTGAAAAATATTTCTGTTCAGTATGTGTGGATGAAGAATAGGGAATTCACATGAATTTTTAACATGTGACTTCAAAAGAATGTTATTGTAGTAGGCCAATTTATGTCCTAAAATACTAATACCTCATAATTCAAGGATCTAACTTTCAAGGAACATCAGGTGGAAAATTTCTGGGGGAGCACTCCACCAGCACACACCAGTAAGAACACATATTTTCAATTTCCTGCCTTCCCCTATAAATGTTTAATTGAAGTATAACATATATGTATTCTTTGGCATCTGGCTTTTTTGTTCAACATTTAATCTATAAGCTAGATCCATGTTGTTGTATGCAGTTCATTTATACTGTTGCTGTGTAGTATTCCTTTGTGTGTATATAGAACTGTTTTGTTGATGGACCTTTGACATCTGAATAGTTTCTACTTTCTGGCTATTTTGAATAGGACTGCCATGAATGTTTTGTCCATATCTTCTGGTGAACACATGCATGCATTTCCTTTGGGTATATATGTAGGCATGCATTACTAGGTCAGAGGGGATATATAGATACTGACAAACACTATTCCAAAGTAGTTAATTTATACTTATTAGCAGTGTATGAGAGTTCTAGTTGCCTTACATCCTCAGTAACATGTTATTTTTGTTTGTTTGTTTCTTTTAGTCATCCTTGTGAGGGTGAGTTGTTCAAAATAATATGAATGTTTCATTTAGGCCAAAGCACTGATCCTACATGAAGATGAAATTCAGATTTTGCAATTTACTTGAAAGTAAATTAGCCTCTTGAAAAAATACTAAGAAGCATTCAGCTATTTAAATAGATCTGAGAATATAAAATACTTTTTTTTTTCTAAAACAGGGTAATCGGATGAAAAAGGGGCTTTAAACAACACATTTAAACCATTCAGTCAGTAACTACCCAGCGCAGTGCCTGGCATATAGTAGGTATGTCATGAGTCATTTAAAAATTTGGAGCATCTACTGTGTTCCAAGCACTACTGGACATGGACTAATGGACAAAACAGCTCCTTTTGCTCTTATGGATTTAATCTTTTCCAGAGGAGAAGACTAAAGTAAAGTTCAGGTAGGGTAAGTAAAGAGATGGTACAGGGATAGAGTGACTGGAGGGGTCATGTCAGGGAATGCCTCAGTGAGGTGTCACTTGAGCTGTGACAAGGAGAATGCTGGTCAGGCATGCAAAGAAACAGTATCTGGCAGAGGGAGCAGCAAGTTTAGCTTTTAATAGCAAAATAGGAAGTGGCCATTATGGCCAGAGCATAGTGTGTGAGTGGGTGGGAAGAGACAGAAAATGCAACAATAAGGATGGGCATACAGGCCTTTTGCCAAAGATTGGAGTGTAGATTTAATTCCATATATTGTAGGAGGCCATGGGAGGATTTTAAGCAGGCAAACAATATGATCTGATTTAAAGATCAGTCTGGCTGTTGAATGATGACGAGATTGCAGGGCCAGCTTGGGAATTGGAAGACCGGGTAGGAGGTTGTTGAAGTAATCTAGGTGAGAGGGATTAATACTAATATTTTGTTAAGAGGTTTGTATTGCCAGTATAGTCTCCCAGCCTGTGACTTACCCTTTTAGTTTTTTAACAGGGTGTTAGGAAGAGCAAATGTTTTGGATTTTGTTGAAGTCCATCTTATCAATATTTTCTTTCATGATTTGTGCTTTTTGTGTCCTAAGACATTTTTGCCTATCACTAAGTTTCAAAGACTTTCTCTTTTGTTTTCTTCTAGGGGCTTTATAGTTTTCGCTTTTATTAAGTCAGTGGTCCATTTCATGTTAATTTTTGTGTCAACTTTTTATTTACTTATTTATTTTGAGATGGAGTCTCACTCTGCTGCCCAGGCTGGAGTGCACTGGCACAATCTCAGCTCACTGCAACCTCCGCCTTCCAGGTTCCAGCAATTCTCCTGCCCCAGCCGCCTGAGTAGCTGGAATTACAGGTGTGCACCACCATGCCCAGCTAATTTTTGTATTTTTAGAGATAGGGTTTCACCACGTTTGCAAGGCTGGTCTTGAACTCCTGAACTCAGGTGATCCACCCGCCTTGGCTTCCCAAACTGCTAGGATTACAGTTGTGAGCCACCGTGACTTGCCAAAAGTGATCAGATCTACTTCTATTCATTGTTTGTTTCTTCAGTGACTCTGGAGAATCCAAGGAACTCAACTTTTTTTCTTGTGTAGAATTTTTATACTTAGATTTTTTTAATTAAAAAATACAAACAAGAAAAAAATAGTACAATAAATACACACATAACCTTTATCTGGATTCACCAGCTGACATTTGCCTCATTAGGTTTCTAAGTTTATGTGTAGTTTTTTAATTGAGCCATTTGTGGTTAATCATACTTTACTCCAAAATACTTAAGCATATATCTGTAAGAATAATGACATTTTCAACTAACCATGAAACCTTATAATATCTAGCAAAGTTAACAATTCTATAAAATTTATCCAGTTTTCAGTCCATAGTCAAATTTTCCCAGTTGTTTCAAGAATGTCTTTTATAGCTATTTTACCCCTACTCCACCAGCCAATTCAGATTTACCTATTATGTTTGGCTATGGCATGTCTCTGATTCTCTGATTACTTTTAATTCAGAACAGTCCCCCATCTCCATCTGCTATCCTTTTTTTTTTTTTTTAGACAGAGTCTCACTCTGACACCCAGGCTGAAGTGCAGTGGCACGATCTTGGCTCACTGAAACCTCTGTTTTCTGGGTTCAGGTGATTCTCCTGCCTCAGCCTCCTGAGCAACTGCACCATATGCCTGGCTAATTTTTGTATTATTATTATTATTTTTTGAGACGGAGTCTTGCTCTGTTGCCAGGCTGGAGCACAGTCTTGCAGTCTCGGCTCACTGCAACTTCCGCCTCTTGGGTTCAAGTGATTCTTCCGCCTCAGCCTCCCAAGTAGCTGGGACTACAGGCACGTGCCAAACGCCTGGCTAATTTTTGTGTTTTTAGTAGAGATGGGGTTTCACCGTGTTGGCCAGGATGGTCTCGATCTCTTGACCTCATGATCCACCTGCCTCGGCCTCCCAAAGTGCTGGGCTTACAGGCGTGAGCCACTGTGCCCGGCCTAATTTTGTATTTTTAGTAGAGATGGGGTTTCACCATGTTGGCCAGGCTGGTCTCGAACTCCTCATCTCAAATGATCTGCCCAACTCAGCTTCCCAAAGTGCTGGGCTCACAGGCATGAGCCACAAGTTCAGGCTAGAATATTGTGCATTCTGGATTTATCTGATTGTTTGTTTGTCCTAATTGATTCATCTCTTTTTTGTAAAGTAGAAGCTGGATCTAATGCCTTGATTCAGTGTTTGTGTGTAAAGATAATTATAGTTGTGTCATTGCGTCATGTCAGGTTATCCACTATCAGTTATGACACTTGGTTAAAGAGTGACGACTGGCAAATCCCTCCACTGTCATCTGTGGGGTGATTCTTTGAAAGCATCTATAACATTTTACTCGGTGTTTTTGGCATCCATTAATGATTGCTGTCTGAATCTATTACCCCTGGGATTGCAAAAATGGTGATTTGTTTTTTCTCTGTCATTCCTTCTATTAAATACATTCATGACCTGGCATCTTTCTGTAAGACAGTCTTTCTCCCTGTACACATGCTCTCTCACTCTCTGTTTTTCTGTCATCACTATGGATTCATGGATTTGCTTTATTCAGTAAGTTAAAGTGATCAATTATCTTCAAGACTCCTGAATCTTTTTGACGTCACCACATTAGTCTAAATGTTCCCTTGATCTCTGGCCCAAAAGAATGTCTTAGGCTCACCTTGTACCTTTTCTGCCTCAGATCTAGAATCAGCCATTTTACCAAAGAGCCCAGGTTTCAAAGGACTCAGTTTGAGTAATTTTTATGAGTCAGACACAAAAGTAATCCCTTTGTCATGTACTATTTCCCAATCCTGGTGTCTTGGGTGTTTAACCATGGTGTCATGATTAGTTTCTGCTCTTCTTTCTGTTTAGCTTTGATCCCTTATCTCCATTACCTAAGCGTATGTCTGATCCCTATTTCTGTAGAGATGTGGCTTGCCCAGCAACTACTGCATGCTCTTGTGAGTCTAACTGATCTTGAGTCCCTTTTAGCCTAGCACATTGATTACAGATGGTAATTCCGAAGGCAGGATGAACAGTGAGATGAATGAGTGACTATTTTAGAGGGCATGCTTGGAAGAAGTAATGAGGTAAATGCAGCATTTACTGCTCTTTCACCAATGTTTAGCTCTTGTGCTCAGTGAATGTTGAATTAATGTGGGCCCTAGGGTTTGAGGACGTTGTTTGGCAAATCTTAGTAATATTTTTATTCACAGTGATGATGATGAAGTTGAACCAGGTGCTGAGGTGAGAGCAGGAACTGTGCTGCAGCATCGCCATAGTTCCCTCTATCCCTTCTTTTATCACTTCCATCCCTTCTGCTCTTCGCACTGACTGTAAGTAAGCTCTGAAGACAAAGACCATTTTAATCTTGCAGACTCTGTCTTTTTGACGTTTGCTATGTGCCTGGTCACAGGCGGCACCAAAACATTTGTTAAACAGATGAATGAAATCAATAAGTATCTGTTGAATGGAATTTAGGAGGCCCAAAGTTCATTATCTGCTTTGCTCCTACTATAGGCAGTATGATTGTGAGCAAGTTTGGGCTTCAGTTTACTCATTGGTAAATTGAGAGAGCCTGAGGTTGCAAACTTAAGAGCAGCAAGGGCTGGGCAGATGACATAAGCAGATGAAGTGGATTGAGCAGGGATTGTGGCCGAGTGGAGAGTCAAAGCCCCACCCAAGAAATCAGGAAACACAGGTCAGATGGCAGACCCAACGTCTACTTTTTTGAGAAAACACAGAAATATGCATGTCAGATGTTGGCAATTCACTCAAAAGTTTTTTAAAGAATTACTTTAGCTATGGTGTATACCAAACACAGCTGTCTTCAGGCCAGAGCTGGCCTGTGGGGTAGGCAGTTTGCGAGATTAGTTATTCCGAGTTTATTTTCAGTTTAGCATTTAGTAATGCCGTTCAATATAGTATTGCTATGTTGTATTATGGCCAGCAGGGGGAGAAAGTTCTCTAATAATTTTTTTTTAAGTTTGATCTCATAATAACTTTAAAGAAAATAACAAATAAAGCAGAAATACAAGCAGTGTAGGCTATGTCAGAGTGTTTAATTTTTTAATTAATTTATTTTTTATTTTATTTTTTAAAAAAATTTAATTCCCACAATGAACGTCATACAATTTTTAAATTTTCATTTTTAGAGATTGAGGTGTCGTCTCTCTCTCTCTCTGTCTCTGTCACTCAGGTTGGAGGGCAGTGGTGTGATCATAGCTCACTGTGGCCTCAAACTCATGGGCTCCAGTGACCTTCCCTCCTTGGCCTCACCTGTTGCTGTGATTACAAGTATGAGCCATCACATTTGGCTCAGTTTCTAATTTTTATAGATTTTGAAAAAATGAGAAAGGATTTCAAGCCTCTGTGAATTCTTAAATTACTACTTAGACTGACTGGTTTATAATGGAATCAAAGGAAGACATCCATTCATCCATCCATTTCCCTGCTGCCAGGTAGACCTGCCATAGAGTACAAAAACGTGTAGGTCATTTTATCTCCAGCAAAGGAAATACAACTTAGAGGATTTGTCAGCTGGAAGTGGAGGGAAAAGATAAGAGGAAAAGAGTAGCAGTCATTCAACACCTACAATGCAGCAGAGTCTTTTATGTGGCTTATTCTCACAACAGCTCGTTCTTGCAACAAATCTTTTTTTTTTTTTTTTATTTTGCAGAAGAAAAGGCTTAGAAAGGCTCAGTAGTTTACTTAAGATAACACAGAAAGAGGCCAGGCACTGTGGCTCACACCTGTAATCCTAGCACTTTGGGAGGCCTAGGTGGCTGGATCACCTGAGGTCAGGAATTCGAGATAAGCCTGATCAACATGGCAAAATCCCACCTCTACTAAAAAATACAAAAAAATCAGCTGGGCATAGTGGCACGTGCCTGTAGTCCCAGCTACTCTGGAGGCTGAGGCAACAGAATTGCTTGAACCTGGGAGGTAGAGGCTGCAGTGAGCTGAGATTGTG
>NW_016107836.1:1330287-1337721 GCF_001604975.1 Cebus imitator
CAATGCTAAAATTCAAGTCCCTGTTTGACTAAAGCTGTGGATGTCCTACCTAATTACATTCTCTAAATGCAGCGCTGGCAAATGTTCACCAAGTAGCTGGGTTGGGGGGATACACATATGTATTTACATAAATTTGTTACAAATTACATGAATATAAAGAATGGTAGCACATAATTTGTAAATGGTAATAAAGTATACAACAGTTTTTATTATAAATTTTATATGGCCCATTGGTTCTCGTAGATACTTTTGTTGAGTTTTGCCAGACTTATAAGTTTACTTATAAGTACAGACTTAAGTACAACCTTAAGTTGGCTATAGATATAACATAAGTTTATAGATAGATGTATAGTATAGTACACCATAGTATGTAGTATATCTATTTATATACCTATAGCCAAACTAAGGTTATAATTCTGCCAACTTAAAGTTATAATTCTACCATGATTTGACAAAATCAAGCTATGAATAAATGCTTGATTACTACCTGATTTAGCAAGGTTGCTCATGGTATTGATTGACAAGTATACTTTAGTGTGAGTGTTCATTATTTAGTATTTACATAGTATACCAATTAAAAACATGAGAAACATTGAGAGTTAAGTGTTTTATTTCTTTGCAAAAAATGTATCAGGAGTTTAAATGGTGTTTGCATTCTTCTTACCATATAACTTAGGATTTGCCTTTTTCATACCTTGGCAAATTGTCATACTCCTGTGTAAGTTTGGATCAGCTTCCAGCATTTTATCCTCTGGGCTCTGAATATCATGAAATATCTCTGGGAATTTCTCTAATGTGAATCTTTTCAGCATCACTTCCTCTCTGGGCTATCTTCATTCTTTTTGTCAGAACCACTTTGCTCATTTATGTTGAGAAGTTTGTCTTCCCTGAGTTCCTCCGGCTGCATCTGTATGGTCTCTAGAACAGCAGGGTGTCAACATTCCTACAATGAGCTATTTCCTCCACAATTCCACTTACATTTATGTCAAATTTCACTTCCAGCATCGTCACTTTTTATTTCTTTGTTGCACCCTCATCTTTGTTGGTTAATTCTCTCTTTTGATTCTATCCATTTTTGTCAAATGTCACATGGGTTTGTCACTGGAGAACAAAAAGGTAAAACTACCACACAATTTGCTGTCTGCATGAACTGAATGACAGATGAGCAGTGCTCCAACACTGACAGTCTGGAAGAAGAGATGCAATTGGTCACTGATCATGACGCACATCTATTACCTACAAAGTGATTTGTGGACCAAAGAGCTGGCAGTGAAGTCAGTACTTTATGCAGTCACTCACGGCTAATATACTGTGGTAACTAAAATTTGAACTGCGTTATTGGCAGACTGGTGTTACTTAATTAAAGATAACTGAAATTTGTGTATCCTGGATCCATGTAAAGTGAGGATTGCCCTGTTTTTACCTTTGCTTTTAATATAATTGAATTGTAACTCTGTGTAATTGAATTTTGATGATGGCCGTGTTTAACAGCTGCTTCACAAAATTCCGGTGACTTTAACAATTGGCTCTCACAAGCTGGTACAAGTGGGACTGAGCACACCACTGCAGAACCTCATGAAGCATCTAGTACTTCCCATTTATACTAAGCAAGGGGGTTGTGGCTTAAGTTCTTAGGAGGAATGGCATAGCCGGAGCTATCATTTCAAGGCTGCTATTCTTTAAACTCTCCTGACAACTGCATTTAAATAATCTAAAGGGTTACAATAAGCCTATAACTTTATTCTATTTCTTCTTGGCATCCATCAAGAGGACATATCTGAAAATTTAATAACTTTTAAAAGTGAAACATTTGTTTGAGGCCTTCCTGATTTCTTTCATTAATAGCTAGGAGACTCTCGGTCAGGCTGTGCTAGGTTTTGGTTGATCCCCCAAATTGCAGTAGCCCAAGCCGGCACAGGCTTATCTCTTTCTCGTGTTATATGCTGCTCCCAGATTGGTGGCAGCTCTGCTTCTGTCTGCAGGTCACATATGCTCCATGGGCCTTCTTTATTTTAGGATTCTGACCGAAAGAGTCAAAAATATTGGACAGGCTTTCCTAATGGAAGAGGGAAAAGATACAGAATTGGGCTTTGCAATGATTCCTAAAGTTTATGAATGAAACTGGCACATTGTCATCTCTGTCACATGCCATTAGCCAAAAGAATTCACATGGCCTAGTCTAATATCAGTGAGGAGGAGACAATCATCAGGGCAGAAGGGCATGGCAAATCCCCTGTGGTAACTGAGGAGGCACAGCCATCCCTCAGGATGTACTGGGGACTGGTTGTGGCACCCCTCTTACACACCAAAATCCACAGACGCTCAAGTCTCTGATATAAAATGGCACAGTATTTGCATATAACTACACATTCACATCCTCTTACATATTTCAGTCCTGGCACAATTACTCATGCCTATAACCCCAGTACTTTAGGAGGCCAAAGCCAGAGGATTGCTTGAGGCCAGGAGTTTGAGACCAGTCTGGGCAACACTTCGAGACCCCTGCTCTACAAAAAAAAGAATGAACAGTAGCTGGTGTGGGGGTGCACGCCTGTAGGCCTGGCTTCTCTGGAGGCTGAGGCAGGAGGACGACTTGAGCCAAGGGGTTCGAGGCTGCAGTGAGCTATGATTGCACCACTGCACTCTGGCCTGAGTGACAGAGCCAGACTTTGTCTCTAATAAATATGTATATATATACATACATGTATCCATTTATTCAAGGCTGCAGTGAGCTAAGATTGTGCCACTGCACTCTGGCCTGGGTGACAGAGCCAGACTCTGTCTCTACATACCTACCTACATATGTGCATACGTACGTACGTTCATCCATACATCCATCCACCTTCACATACTCTTTTTTTGAGAAAGGGTCTTGCTCTGTTGCCCAGGCTGGAGTGCAGTGACTTGATGATGGCTCACTGTCGCCATAACCTCCAAGGCTCAAGTGATCCACTCCCCTCAGCCTCCCATGTAGCTGGGAATACAGGTACGCAGCACCATGCCCAGCTAATTTAAAAAGTGCGGTTTTTTTTGTTTTATTATTATTATTTTTTGTGGAAATGCGGTCTAACTGTTGCCTGGGCTGATCTGGAATTCCTGGTCTCAATCGATCCTTCTGCTTTGGCCTTCCAAAATGCTGGGATTACAGGCATGAGTCACTGTGCCTGGCCACATATACTTTACATTACCTCTAGATTGCTCATAATGCTAATACAGTGTAAAGGCTATGCAGAAGTTGTTACACCATATTGCTCTTTACTTCTATGTTTGTATTGCTGAATTGTTATTTTTTACAGTTTTTCTCTGAGTATTTTCCACCTGAGGTGGGTTGAATTTGCGGATGCAGAACCGAGGATACAGACGCTGGCAGTATAGCCGTCTCCAGGGAAGTGAAGAGTGGAAACAAAGCTGGTTTCGGCTTTTCATTTTTTTTTTTTTTTTTGTGAAAAGACAGGAATAGCTTTCAACAACTACCAAAGGCTAGGGATTTGAATTTTTAAAAATTCACTCACTGAGGTAAGGTATAAATCCTCTACTGAATGGCCCAATATCTTGTTACTCAAAGAGTAGTCCCCGATCAGCCTCCACATTACTTGAGAGTTTGTTAGAAATGCAGACTCCGGGGTGGGGTGCGGTGGCTCATGCCTGTAATCCCAGTACTTTGGGAAGCGGAGGCAGGCGGATCACCTGAGGTCAGAAGTTCGAGACCAGTCTGACCAACATGGTGAAATCCTATCTCTACTAAAAAATACAAAAATTAGCCAGGTGTGGTGGTGTGCACCTGTAATCCCAGCTACTCAGGAGGCTGAGGCAGGAGAATCACTTGAACCTGGGAGGTGGAGGTTGCAGTGAGATGAGATTATGTCCATTGCACTCCAGCCTGGGCAACAGAGCAAGACTCCACCTCAAAAAAAAAAAAAAATAAATAAATGCAGGCTTCAGACCTTTTTTTAGCCTCTCTACTTCCTTCTTTTTCTTTTTCTGCATTTCAATTTTTTACTACTACTTTTTTTCACTTAAATAAAAAAAAATTTTTTTATTTTCTGGAATTTTTCTAGCCATGGTAACTTCAGGCCTTCTTAATCAACATCTTTATTTTAGCAACATCCCCATGTAACTCGTGTACGTTCAAGTTTGTGAAAATGGACAGCTCTACCGGGATGCTCCTTTCAGCACTGGTTTTTTTCTTTTCCCCCAAGCCTAAGAAAATCTTATATTCCTATATTTCCTGTATTCCCAGATTCATTCCTTCCTCCCTTCCTTCCTCCCTCCCTCCCCTCCTTTTCACTTCTTCCTTCCCTTTCCCTTTCCCCTTTCCCATTTTTTCTTTCCTTTCCTTCTTTCCTCTCCATCTTTCGCCTTCCTTCCTCCCTCCCTCCCCTCCTTTTCACTTCTTCCTTCCCTTTCCCTTTCCCCTTTCCCATTTTTTCTTTCCTTTCCTTCTTTCCTCTCCATCTTTCGCCTCTTCCTCTTTCTCCTGCTATCATTAGGCACCCCATGTCAAATCCTTCAACACCGTTCCTGTCTCCTCATCATCCTCATTGTGCTGCCTCGGTCCAGACCTGGAACTTACTCAAACGAATCCTTTTATCTGACTTCCTGGCTTCGAGTCCACCCCCTCCTCCAGCCTTCCTCATTACTTTCCAGGTGGTCTTTTCAAAATTCAATTTTAATCAAGATAGTAGCAGTGGAGGTGCCAAGAAGATGCTTGGAGCAATAGAAGGGGCAAGTAAACATAACCTAAGTGAAGGCAGAGCTCTGCTTGTCAAATTCAGCTTCAAAATGAGTCCTTGACTGGTTTCCTCAAAGCTCTCCTGAAAATTCTGACATTGCCATTGGATGCCAACCTGCTTTCAAATCTTCACTGCCACTGTCAAGATGATGTCCAGTCTCTCGAAGGACTTTTCTTTTTTAGAGACAGGGTCTTGCCGTATTGCCCAGGCTGCGCGTGAACTCCTGGCTTCAAGCAATCCCACTTTGGCTTCCCAGTGCTGGGATTCCAGGCACGAACCACTGCGCCTGGTCTTAGAAGGACATTAAATTCTCTGTGACATGTTATGATATGTTTCTCATCTGCCTTGCTAATAGAATCTCTCACTGCTTCTTGTACTAAACAGCCATATTAGCTACCTGGTGCTGCTTGAAGATACCTGTTGACTCATGATTTCACACCTTTGCATGGCTGAAATGCCTTCTTTCTTGCCCACATCTGTTTTTTTCGTTGTTGTTGATTTGTTTTGACAGAATCTCACTCTGTCACCGAGGCTGGAGTAGAGTGGTAAGATCATGGCTTACTGCAGCCTCGACCTCCCCAGGCTCAGGTGATTCTCCCACCTCAGTCTCTGAGGTAGCTGGGACTACAGTCATGTGCCACCATGCTCGGCTAATTTTTGTATTTTCTTGTAAAGATGGGGATTTGCCATGTTGATTTGCCATGTTCACCAGGCTGGTGCTGAACTCCTGGGCTCAAACAACCTTCCCACCTTGGCCTCCTAAAGTGCTGGGATTACAGGCGTGAGCCATTGTGCCCGGCCTTGCCCTCATCTTGCCTGCTTGTCATTCCCCAGCTCATGTATCGCCTCCTCTGTAAGCCTTTCCTGACCCAGGGAGAGATTTATTATCTCCTTCCTTATGTCATCTTTGCCTATGGCATAAATAATTGTTTTCGAACTTTATTTCTTCCTTGGTATATCCTGAGACCTGTGAAGGTATGGATTTTGTCTTACTCATCTTTATAGCCCCAGTTAATGAGTGTTGGACATATATAATAGGTGCTCAATAAAGGTTTTTGAATGAATGCAGTAAGGATGAAAACGGTGGGCTTAAATCAGGCATGGTGAAAAAATGATAGATGTGGTTGGGTTAATACACAAAAGCGTCTACTTTCAGGCACAAAACAGGAACTCATGAAGGAAGATGCAGCTCTTTTTGTGCATTTTGCCTCTAAAGGGTTGATGGTTTCACCTTCTCTGAAGATGCATCAGTTAGGCCACCTAATAACGAAGGAGAGTTTTTGGCAAATGAAATGCGGCATTGATTGTTTGGGGGAGTTAATGTTTATTGCAAGTGGTCTATTTCCTGTTAGAATATGTGTTATTTATAACACACTTTTTATAGATCTTTTAAACACGATGGGACTTTAAAATAAAATTTTGGCTGAGTGTGGTGGCTCACGCCTTTAATCCCAGCACTTTGGGAGGTAGAGGCAGGAGGATTGCTTGAAGCCAGGAGTTTGAGATCAGCCTGGGCAACATAGCAAGACCCTGTCTCAAAAAAAAAAAATTACAAAATTGGCTACTTGAGGTGATGTCCTTATGTAGTCCCAGCTATTCGGGAGGCTGAGGTGGGAGGATAGCTTGAGCCTAGGAGTTCAAGACTACAGTGAGCTATGATTGAGCCACTGCACCCCTGCCTGGGTGACAGAGCAAGACCTCATCTCAAAATAAATAAATGAATAAACAAATAAACAAAATATATATTTTTTGAGACAGAGTCTTGCTCTGTCACCCAGGCTGAAGTGCAGTGGGTGTGATCCTGGCTCACTGCAGCCTCCACCTCTGAGGTTTTAGTGATCCTTGTGCTTCAGCCTCCCGAGTAGCTGGGACTGCAGGCATGAGCCACCACACCTGGCTAATTTTTGTATTTTTAGCTGATTTTTCTATTTTGTATTTTTGTATTTTAGAAACGTCATTTCGTCATATTGGCCAGGCTGGTCTCAAACTCCTGGCTTCAAGTGATCCACCTGCCTTGGCCTCCCAAATCTCAAATCTCATGCTGGGATTACAGGCATGAACCATTGTGTCTGGCCTAAAATGAAATTTTAAGCATAACTTTTTTCCTCTTATGTGCTTGAAAAAGACTGTATGTAACAATGTCTAAGGTTTCTTGAGCACCTATGCAAGGTTCAGTTTTTAAAAAATAATAGCTTTATTGAGATAAGATTTACACAACATAAAATCCGCCAGTGTTAAGTGTACAATTCAATGAATTTTAGTATGTTTACAGAGTGGTGTAACCATGACCACGATCTAATTTTAAGGCATTTTTATGACCCTAAAAAGAAACTTTGTGTCCATATACAGTCACTTTTCATTTTTACTCCCCAGCCCCAGGTAACCGCTAATCTACTTTCTCTGTGGTTTGCCTTTTCTGGACACATCATACAAATGGAATCATATAATATGTGACCTTTTGTGATTGGCTTCTTTCATTTAGCATAGCATTTTCAATTCATCAGTGTGTTAGCATGTATCAGAGCTTTGTTCCTTTTTATTGATGAATAGTATCTGGTTGTCCCACATTTTCTTTATCTTTTCACCAGTTCATGAGTTGTTTTCAGTTTCTGGCTATTGTGAGTAATGCTGCTCCAAATATTTCTGTAAAAGCATTTGTGTGGATATATGCTTTTTTGTTTTTTTTTTTTTTTTTTTTTTT
>NW_016107836.1:1337783-1338780 GCF_001604975.1 Cebus imitator
TTTTTGAGACAGAGTCTCACTCTGTTGCCCAGGCTGAAGAGCAGTGGCATGATCTTGGCTCACTGCAACCTCTGCCTCCTGGGTTCAAGCAATTCTCATGCTTCAGCTTCCTGAGTAGTTGGGATTATAGGTGCCCACCACCATACCCAGCTAATTTTTGTATTTTTAGTAGAGACAGCGTTTCGCCATGTTGGTCAGGCTGATCTCAAACTCCTGACCTCAGGAGATCTGCCCACCTCAGTCTCCCAAAATGCTGGAATTACAGGTGTGAGCCACTGTGCCCCGTCATCATATGGATGTATGCTTTTATTTGTCTTGAGTAGATACATGTATCTTGATATCTTGGGTAGATATCTCTAGTTCCTGTAAGGGATAGTGCGGTAGTGTTTCAAAGTTTTCTCAAGGTTACCAGTTATTAGGTGATGGACTTAGGACTTCAACTCAGGTTGTAAATCGCTGAGATTTTCAATGACCAATCCTGGTTTCCACCCTACAGAGCGTGAGAAAAAGTCTCAACACAGTTAAGCAAGAACTTGAGGCCAAAGAGAGACAGTAAAAATGAGCTAGCCCCATAGTGTCAAACACTAGACTGGATCTCTGCTCTGGTTTTGGATGAACCCCAAAAGCAACAGAAGTATTAGTGAGAGACAAATTGGCCTTTGACCGTTAAAAAAACAATCAAAAAACCCTACCTCCTCCCACTAGAGGATTTATTTATTTATTTGAGATGGAGTCTCACTCTGCTGCCCAGGCTGGAGAGCAATGGCATGATCTTGGCTCACTGCAACTTCTGTCTCTCAGGTTCAAGTGATTCTCCTGCCTCAACCTCCTGAGTAGCTGGGATTGCAGGTGCGCACCACCACATCTGGCTAATTTTCCTATTTTTAATAGAGACGGGGTTTCACCATGTTGGCCAGGCTGGTCTCAAACTCTTGACCTGAAATGATCCACCTACCTAGGCATCCCAAAGTGCTGGGATTGCAGGCATGAGCCACTG
>NW_016107836.1:1338870-1366030 GCF_001604975.1 Cebus imitator
ACTGCAACCTCCGCCTCCCGGGTTCAGGCAATTCTCTTGCCCCAGCCTCCTGAGTAGCTGGGATTACAGGCACGCGCCACCATGCCCGGCTAATTTTTTGTATTTTTAGTAGAGACGGGGTTTCATCATGTTGACCAGGATGGTCTCGATCTCTTGACCTCGTGATCCACCCGCCTCGGCCTCCCAAAGTGCTGGGATTACAGGCTTGAGCCACCGCGCCCGGCTGCCCCCTGGAGGTTTTAGAGGATAATTAGCCAGATCCTGGCAGAGTTGAAATGTCATCACTGGAAGTCAAGATTAAGTCAACAAACACTGAGGAGCTAGGCTGCTGTGGGGGACACCCTGAGCCTCACTCACCCTGGGTCTGGGGTCTGGTCCTACTGGGTGCTATTTCCATCTTGCTGGGCCTGATGCCCTGGGCCTTGGGGTGGGCCTGGGAAACTGTTTTTAGAAAAATAGGTTGAGATATAAAGGGAAGGGGAAAGCAAGCTGACCTGCATTTCTGCGGCAGCCTTCTCAGAGTCAGCCTCCTCTTTATCTCACCCCTTTTGTACCCGTTCTACAAGGTGGCCAGGGTGATCTTCCTGAAATACACATTCACCACTCCTCTGCTTTAAAACTCATCCCTAAACTCCCTCCCTCTGTCATTGTTAATCAGCTGCATCTCTTCGCCCTGGGGGGCAGTTGCTGTCTGCAGGGAACTCATATGATAAGCACTTTTCTCAGGGCTGGGACAGTGCGGGGCAGGAAGGGCCCATAAGTGAGCCATCCTGGTTATATCCAGTGTTTTCTCAAGGGCACGGAAGCCAAGAAAACCATATTTAAAATTTCGTTTTGGATTTCTTCTTCTTTGACGTCTGCAATGCACACTTTAGGCCACCATGGCACCAGACCCTTGCTGGCTGGCGTCCCTAACCTCCTCTCTTAGCTGTTTTCCTTTGCCAGAGACCACAGCACCCACTCTCACTCTCCTGACAGCAAACAGTGAACTGTGGCATAATTGAGTGTTTACTCATCTCCCTCACTTACTCTTTTTTTTTTTTTGAGATGGTGTCTCACTCCTCATTCTGTCACCCGGGCTGCAGTGCAGCGGTGACTGCAACCTCTGCCTCCCGGGTTCAAGTGATTCTCCTGCCTTGGCCTCCTGAGTTGCTGGGATTACAGGTGCCCACCACCACGCCTGGCTAATTTTTGTAATTTCAGTAGAGGTAGGGTTTTACCACATTGGACAGGCTAGTCTCGAACTCCCAACCTCAAGTGATCCACTTGACTCAGCCTCCCATAGTTCTGGGATTTGAGGCGTGAGCCACTTGTCTGGCCTCACCCACTTACTCTTAAGTACAGAGTTCAGTGAGGGTGGGGACAAGGCCTTGCTTGCTGTAGGAATCCTAGAGCCTAGAACAGTCCTGGGTGCACAAAAGGACTTCAGTGTAGACTTGGGCTTTGCCATAGCAAGGAACATCTGCCACAGAGTTTGGTCTAGAAGAGAAATACCTGCTTCTTTTAAAAAGAATGAAAGCAGAGGCCCAGATAGTTCCCCTCTATGGTAATGGCAGAAATTTCTACTGTGGGCCTGAAACTATTGCCCAGAGATTGTTCTTTTTTCTCAGCCTAACAAAATGCTTTGTACAAAACACGCTGACTTTTGAAAGCTAGGTAGCAATAAATTTACACACTGAGAAAGTCCCAAAGCCCTAGTTTAAATAGACTAAAATTAACAAAAGAGTTTACGGTTTAAGAGGGTTGCAATTGTCACATAATAAGATTGAGTGTTTACTGTGTGTCAAGTATTTGTCTAAATGCTTGACATGTATCTATTCAATCCTCAAGACAACCCACTCAGGGAGTCACTCTCATCATTTTCAGTTTTATAGATGAGAGATACAGAGATTATGTGATGTGCCCAAAGTTAAACAGCTAGTAAATGGTAAGGCCTGAATTTAATCAAGAAAAGTCTCAGAGTCTGTACAGTCATCCATCAATCAAGGACTCAACAGTCAAAGAACTCACTAAGCTTCCTGCTCCAGCAGGGAACCCTTCCAGGGTGGTTCCTCCTGGAGGAGAATAAGGTACAAACTCCATACTGTGGCATGACAGGCTCTCAACATCTGCCCCCACTGTGGCTCCCCTGCCTGGAGGCTGAACCTCCCTAAGTTCTCTCTGTGCTCCTCTCACCGGATACCTTACCCTTCCCTGCAAAATGCTGCAGACTTTCATGCCTTTCTATCGTGCCATTGGCTGTGCCTGGTAAACTCTGACTTTAAATGTTTCCTTCTTTTGCCTCTTCCCCTCCAGGCAGAAATAGCCCCCCCTTGCTCACATTCCCATAGCGGTGAGTGATCTGCACGTACCTCTATCGTATCCTCAGCACATCGCTCTGGAGTTATTGCTGCACCTGTCTATCCCCCTCACTAGGGTGTTAGACTGTAGCCTTCTTCTTCTTCTTTTTTTTTTTTTTGAGACTGAATTTCACTCCTGTTGCCTGGCTGGAGTGCAATGGTGCAATCTTGGCTCACTGCAACCTCTGCCTCCCGGGTTCAAGTGATTCTCCTGCCTCAGACTCCCAAGTAGCTGGGATACAGGCATGCACCACCACGTCCAGCTAATTTTTGTGCTTTTTAGTAGAGATGGGGTTTCTCCAAATTATCAGGCTGGTCTCGAGCTTCCGATCTCAGGTGATTCGCCTGCCTTGGCCTCCCAAACTGGGATTACAGGTGTGAGCCACTGCGCCCGGCCTTTGACTGTAGGCCTCTTGATGGTCTTGAGGCCAGCTTCATCAGGGAGATGCATCCACCGAAACACCAGTCCAACAACCGAAACGTGAAAGTAATTTATATTTTGTGTAAATCTGGCAAATAATGGACAGGGGAAAATCCCATTTACAACACAGTAAACTTTCTCAAGATAGGCATTTGCCATCTCCCAACCTCACAGCAGTTGCCCCTAAATTGATCTCTCTCAACTGGTATGGAGAAGCCAGCTGTGTTCAGGTCTTGCATTTCTTGCCTTGCACACAGCGTCTCTCCTGCTGGATCTTTTATATCTCTTTAGGCCAGCAACATTCAGCCCCTTCCCATGTGAATGCAGCCAGCCTGTCCAGCTTCCTCAGTTCCCAGCTCACCATCAACACCATACTTGTCCAGGTGCAGAAAATGGGTGGGTGGGGGAAGCTGTGGCTACTAAAGGGTTAATGTTTTCCTCCATCACATCCACCTTTGTGTTCTCGGGAGCTCTTAACTCAGAGCCTGGTATGGGATTGGTGCTCCTGAGAGTGACTTATCTTCTCCTCTCCCTCTCCTTCCTTTCAGGCAAAGGCTCAGATGTGTCCAAGGCCTTTCACAACTTGGCCTCAGTGTAAGAGTTCTGGGCCTAAAACAGGCAGCCCCACTGCTCCAAGACCAATTTTCCTGCCTCCTTCCCTACCTCTGCTCCCCCTACCTCTCTCTCCAGGGGGTCCCTTGTCCTCAACACAGAAGTGGAAGCGAGTCCAAACCCTGCTCTTGTTTCAGTCCTTCTTTGCCTGACATCGTCATTCCCCCTTGCCTTGTCCCTGGGATTACTGCAGGGCCACTGCTCTTGTGATGCTGCCTGAACCATGACCGTGGGCTGGCTTTCTCACAGCGTCTCCAACTGATGTAGTGAATTGCTTCTCTCTTCAACTAGACTGCAAGTTTCTTAACACAAACCAAAACAGCCCAACTCATTTAATTAAAGGACAAGATTAAATCATAACCCCCAACAAGGCATTACTATATTTCAACACATCTTAGATACATTATAAGAACACATCTGACTTCTGAAAAGTTAACATGTGAAAAGAATGTGTCTTAGATGAAATATGGTGTTATTTCTATCCTGCAGATGCTCAATAACTGGGAACTAACACCTTTCCAGATCCCCTGGCCAAGTTGCTGCGCCCTGACACCAGGCACGCTCTGCCCCGGGATGTTCGCCTTTTTGGTTCCCTGTATCTGGAATGCTGTTCCTGCATGGCTTGTTCTCTTACCTCCTTCAGATCTTGGCTCAAACTTCACCTTCTCAGCAAGGCCTTTTTTCACAATGTTTAACATTGCAACACCCCCTCCCCACGTTTCATTCTTTTACATTGATTTTTCTTTATGGCATTTACCAGTCTAATATTCTATTACTTATTTGTTTATTGCAGTTGAACTACTAGAATGTCAGCTCCAGGAGGGCAGGGAATTTGTTTATGGCTGTTGTCCCAGGCACATCACAGGCCATCAATAAGCACAGTTGAGTGAATAACGTCTGAGCCTTACCAGGCCAAGGATGTGTATGTTTCCTCGCTGCTTGTATCCAGTGCCTAATGCTGGCAAACAACCGGCCCGTAATAAATACCTAGTGACTGGGGATGGATGAGGTGCCTAAGAACCAGGTCGCTTGCTAAGGCCATCAAGGCTAGTAAGGATGAAGAGCAGGAGACCAATTCAGGTGAGGCCTGGGCCTTTTGTCCCTCTGGGCAGGGGCTGCCTGACTTTATTTGGGGGGAGGGACTTTTTTGGAAAAACTTCCCCCGTCTTCCCAGTGAACAGTGTAAATGCTTTGCACGTAGTGTGGCTGCAACAAATATTAATAATGTGTTTTAATCCAGCGTGTTATTGCAATTAGGCCACAGCCGCCTGAGCTCCTCAGGGGTAAACTGGCATGCAGGTGTCCGCCGGCCCCTCCGAGAAGTAGTGAACAAACAGCACAAAGCGCGCCCGCCGAGCTACAAAGAGCTTTCCCAAAATCCAGGCGGAAGCGCTTTCCTACCATTTGGGCACGTTGACCATGACCCTCCTCCCTCGCCAGACGACATCTCCCGCCGACCTTCCCTCCTCTAGATGAGGGACAGGAGGGGAGGGAAGCTCTCCGCTTGAGGACCTCCGCTGCGCCGGAGCCGCCGGGAGGGGTCCCCCTCCTGGGTCCCGAGCCCGGTCGGGCGCGCGGGAGCGGGGGGCGCGCGGTGGCTCCTCGCGGGGATGCGCGCGCGCGCCGGCCTCGCCTCCTCGCCAGATCCGGAGGCTACGTGCTTTCTTTGTCAATGAGGCGCCGCTCTGAGCTGCAGTAGCACTCGCGGCTCAGGAGCCGGAGCTGGAGCCGGGACTGGAACCCGAAGCCCAGCGAGGCACGAGGAGCGAGGAGCTACGAAAGCAGGGCGCCGAAGCTGCAGCGGCGGCGGGAGGGAGGGACCCTAGCGCGCCCCGCGGCCGCCACCCGGGTTCCCGGCAGCCTCGCCCCCTAGCTCTGCAGGAGCTGGCCCGGGGGAGGGGGTCCGGGCGGCGTCCGTCCCACCCTCGCCGCCCCGAGCGCGCCGGCGCGCGGCGACAGGCACCGTGGGAACCCCGGCCCGCGCCCGCCGCGGCTCCAAGCGGGCCCGGCCCCTGCGCGGGTGAAGCCGCGGCTCCCCGGAGCCCGCCCCGAGCGCGGCAGGACGAGGGAGCCAGTTGCGCCGCTCGGCACCCCCTCCCTCCGGCGCCCGGGCCGTGGCCGGCGATGCCCGGTGAGGACCGGGGCGCCGAGGGCTGGGCTCCCCGGCGCGGTGCAGAGCGAGGCAGCGGCCTGGATGTGTGAAGCGTCCCCATGGCTCCGCAGGAGGCCAAGCCTCAGGGCTCAAGGGAGGCCGGGTCCGCGGCGCGGGGGCGAAGGGGCGGGCTCGTGGCGCGTGGGCTCGGTCGGGCCGGCTGGGGAGCCGCGCGCTGCACGGGCGTGAGGGGCCCCGGGGCCGTTGCGTCCCACGATGCGCCCCCGCGGCTGCCGACGCTGCTGCTGGGACTCCTGCTGCTGGCAGCCCTCCTGGAACACGGCCAGGCCGACCTGGGTAAGCGCTCGGCGTCTGGGCGTCGGCGGAGGTTTCTGGAGGAGCGGGGCGGCGGGTCGGGACCCACACCTGCCGGGGTGGCGGTGGATGGAGAGGTCTTGGCAGCACCGGCTCTGGGATTCTCTCCGCCCTTTGCTGCTGCAACAGCAGGCGAACTGTCAGAAATCTGTCTTTCCGGAAGGCACTTTGGGCGGGGAAGAAAAAGAAAAGGTGCAATCGCCTCTTCTTTTTGGACAAGTTGTTGAACCTTCCTAGTGGTCTCGCAGGCGCGCTTGCTTCATTTAGAGAAAGATATGTGTTTAAGATATCTTAAACGGGAAATGTATTATTAGAACACGTTTTTGGGTGGCGACGTCCCCGGTATTTTGGGCTCCCTGTTGAGTGTCCACTTTGTCTTAACTGCATGAAATGGCTAGAGAGTTTTAGGCAATCCGCCTGTCGGCTTCCCAAATATCAACACAGTTTCCCCTGTGTTGATAGGGGAACCCTTTTCTTTTGGGAAGGAGGTGTTTCTAATAATTGCTTGCACCTTGCAGAGGGATGCAGGCGCTCATCAAGTATACAATCCACTGTTTGCAGGTTAGTTAAAAATAGTCATGCTTGGCTTTTCGACTTCCAGCAATTCTCAGGAAATAGATTTCTGTAATTCCTTGGACAATTTTGAGAAATCTATTGTAAGTATTCTAGATGGGGGTGGATTATTCTGCTAATTCAAAACTTACTCCGTGCAGTCAGCAATTGTCTTGGAAGTAAGAATGATTACTGCTGCACTTGGAAAGGGCAGGCTTTTGTGTTTGTTGTGATGAAATTCTGAGCTCTTGATACATTTGACTTATCAAGGAATATAGTTCTCACTTCAGATAATGTGTTCCTGTAGTTTTGTGTTTTTTAGCCAGGACTAATGACCTCTTCTTTCCCAGAGTACCCCCTCCCCCAAATTAGATTAAAATTCCTAATTGTAAGGGGCTGACATTGTTTTAGATAAGAGAGTTTCAGGTTAAAAATATTTCTGATCTTCAGCAGCTTAATTCAGAGCCCATTTTCAATCTTCGATTCACGTAAAGGGTCACTGACAGGGGTGCTTGTGCTTGCAAGTTACTGTCAAAGAATTTTCCATTGTGATGAGAGTGGTTACAAAGTTCATGAATCTTTGGATGTGTGCCTCAGACTTGAGAACAACCTCTGACAAATTTTAGCCCCCGATTTTTCTGCCTATATTAGTTTTTAGTGATGTGTATTTGGCATAATTGTTAAAAGGTAAGTCCTGAGAAAGACCCATGTAAATCCCTTGGTATTCATTGGCTTAGAAACATATATCCTGTTTTTGATGAAAGGATATCAAGTCCTTGGTAGTTTTTGTGAACTGCTTATGAGATATTTACTTTGGGATGATGCTCATTTGTTCAGCCATCTGTAACATGTGAAATTGGCTTTCATGTGTTGTTCCTGTTTCTGCCTGATGTTGGGCGATTTCCTCGGACCAGTTTTGAATTTCCCATCTCCCTTCTGACCTTTCTACCTTGGGCCTTCTGAACCTCCCTGATTTTCCTTGACTCCTCTTTCAGACCGCCAGAGCCTGACTTAGGGGACTTCTGATCAACATTGTTTGGGTTAGCCCCGGTGTCCTCTTTCTTTTTTCTTTCAGTGTGGTGGTCGTGGAGATACAGGGCTGGGAAAGATGCTTTGATTACATGATGGTAAAAATCATCAGTTACAGTTGCTGTTGCTCCCCAAAGTCCTCTCCATCTTTCCCCAACTCATTGGAGTGACTTGTTGCTGCCTCTATGCTTTTTGGATGCCCTTTGTGCTGTCACCCTTTATGACCAGCTTCCCATGGTCCAGCCCACCTGTGGATCCACCCTCTACCTCTGGGCTCCATGGTTTTCTGTGGATTTGCCACTGATTCAATTCCATGGCTTGTGTCTCTCTCAATGGAAGAGTTAAATCCTGGGTTCCCTGTGTGTAACTCTTACCTCTTACCTCCTACCTGCTCTCATTTGTTCTCTGATTTCCACTTGAGGCAGTTTTCACCCCAGGGTAGGTGAGACCTGGGCCTAATGCAGGGCATCCCAAGGGCTTTGTGGGAAGAAGCGGTGTCAGGAGGGTGCCAGGAAAATGAAAGACGCTTTCTGGGGACTTTTGACTTTCGGCAAACAACCTAGTTTGGCACTTTTTCTGAGGACTTGCTGTGGTGTGGTGCTGCCGCTCACTGCAGAATGCCTCCGACCCTGAGCTGTCTGAGATCTTACTCAAAGTGCTGGCTTGCTGCAGACCTGTCATTTACATAGCTGCTCTTTCTTGTTGCTTAAGCAAGGCTAAGCCAGACATTTGCCTTGGTTAAAAAATGGGCAAACAGATTTGTTTCTGGGAAATTCTACAGCAATTGTTCAGCACCTTCCCATCCTGGAGACCCTGCCGAGTGTTCCCAGCCCACTTTCACCCACCCCACCCGAACCTCTTTTGCTTGAACATTCTAAAGGAATCAGAGCTTCTTCTCTTTTCCACATAAAGAAAAGGCTGTTGTCATCTTCATTGCCCTCCCTCAGACTCCTAACTTCCATCTCCGTCTTCTGTCTTGTTCCCAGCCGTAAGTTCTGTTTTGGATGTGGGAGGTTGTTGTGGGAAAGAAGTTTCTTTGTAGCAGTGAGTGCTGACATCCTCTATTCTCTTTGGCCATCCAGGCTCCAGGCAAAATGGTAGAGCTCAAATTTGACTTCACTGTCTTTTTAATTACTAAGCTTCCATTCAGTTCATATCAGTAGGCATGCACTGTGTGCCTGTTATGTGCAGGGATAGCGCTCATCCATGGGCAGCTACTCAATGTGACTGGGTCTTGGTTCTCCCATCTGGAAAATGGGGACAATCATAGTTCCAATCTCATTGGGTTCTTGTGAGGATTACATGGTTAATGCACCTAAAATGTTTAAAAACAGTGCTTGGTATACAGTAAAGGCTTAATAAATGCTACGTGCTCTTTTAAAATGGCAGCAGTAGATGGAACGTTGACCCTGTCTAGGTGCTGTGCAGGGGCAGGGGATACAGAGGCGAATAAGGACAAGGCAGCTTGTAGAAGCCCCTCAAGAAGAGGGCAATCAAGGTCCTTTCACTCTGTACCACGTGATCAGAGCTCAAGAGGGAACAGTGAATTCTGGGGGAGTGGGGGCCTTGAAGGATGAGTAGGAGTTGGCAGTGTTGATGGTGGCATTTCTGGCAGAGGAAAAGTTAAGGGTTATTTGTGGTCAGACCACAGGGCACTGTAGGGAGGAGTCCCCAGCATCCCCTCGCCATGCTGGGGCGTCCCCAGGCTGATCTCTGCGGGCTGAAGGGCTCTAAGAGGCTGTGTGTTTCTCTCTCCAACTTCCTAGTTCCTGATGTACCTTCATTTGCCTGTTGCCTGTTACAATACCCAGCACAGAATAGGAATTTATTAACTTTTCAGTCTCTAAACTCCTGTTCCACCCTGTTTGGCTGATTCTGTTAGATGTTAGAATACTGTCTCATTTAAATAATTCACAGTAAGTTGTGAATGACTGCTTTATTAAGGGAATATATTTGCATTTCAAGAGAAGGTTTTGCTGATACAAAAGAATTTCTTCTGATTACACTGTCAGTTTTAGCATCAATGCCTTATGGTGATGAGAAGAATGTATATTCTGTTGTTTTGGGGTGGAGAGTTTTGTGGGTATCTATCAAGTCTGCTTGATCCAGAGCGGAGTTCAGGTCCTGAATACTTCTGTTAATTTTCTGTCTTGATGATCTATCTAATATCGTCAGTGGGGTGTTAAAGTGTCCCACTATTATTGTATGTGAGTCTAAGTCTATTTGCAGGTCTCAAAGAATTTTGTAGGTCTCTAAGAATTTGATGAATCTGGGTGCCCCTGCATTGGGTGCATATGTATTTAGGATACTTAGCTCTTCTTGTTGAATCGATACCAAAGAATTTCTAATTTAAAACACAGTGTGGGGGGAGATAGTTTTGACCTGGGACGTCCTCCATGCGCCTCCTCAACCTCCTTGTACCCGTCATCAACTTGCAGTCGAGTTTAGAACAGGTTCAAGGTCATTTGTTCATTCATTCATTCAAAAACAAGCCCTGTTCTCACTGGGATTAGAGAGAATGGGGCTTGTTTTTGTTCATTACTGTTACCTTGGAATATTGAGCCCTGTGCCGTCCAAACTTGACCGTGCTTACCAGTCATTTGAAGATCTTGTTAAAATGTGGATTCTGGCTCCGTAGCTCTGAAATAAGGCCTGAGAGTCTGCATCGTTAACAAGCACTTGAGTAATGCTGACGATGCAAATGCAGAGTCCCCATTTTGAGAAAGAAGTGACAATAAGCAAATACCTGTAGGGCGGGTGATGGTAAGTTTGATGGAGAAAAATAAATCAGGGTAGGGGTTGGCCCCTTCACACATGTACTTGTCTAGATGGAGTGGTGAGGGGAGGAGGAGATGACATTGAGTAGACCTAACAGTGGAAATCTGAGGGAAATCTGGGGAGAGAATATTCCAGGCTGTGGGGAAATTGCGTTTGGGTTGTTTGAGGAACAGCAGAAATACCAATGTAGACCTGACTGAGCTAAGGGAGAGTAGTGAGAATGCTGCTGGAGAGAGAGATGGGGCTGGATCCTGTAGGACGTACTGGCCATGGTGATGACTTGGTACTTTAGTTGGAATGAGATGGTCAGCCATTGGAGCATCCAAACAAGAGGTGACATAATCCAACTTCAATTTTGAAAGAATCCCCCTGGCTGTTGTGGGGAGAAAAGTCTGTAAGGTCAAGTATGGAAGCCAGAGATCAGGAAGGAAGCTGTTGTTGAAATCAATCTGCAGATGAAGATGCTTCGACAGGGTGGTGGTAGAAGTGGTTATCTTTTGAATATATTTTGAAGATAGAGCAACCAGAATTATCTGGTGGATTAAAAGAGAAAGAGAGGAATTGATAGGGCTCCAAGGTCTTTGACTCAAGCACCTCGGAAGATGAAGTTGTCATTAATTGAGCGGGAAAGGTTGCAGGCAGTTCAGGTTTGGGGTAAGGTTCATTTGGGGTATGTAAATCTTGAAATGTTTAATCACGTGGAGATGTCAGGTTGCCAGTTGAACAAAGTGGTCTGGAATTCTAGGGCAACAACAGGTCCTAAGGTATAGATTTGGGAGCCATCAGAATGGAAATGAATAAGAAACCTGGAGAGTGAGTATGGAGAAGAGGGAGGGAGATCTGAGCAATGCGCCTGGGATTACGGCAGTGTTCAGGGGTTCAGGGAGAGGGGGACCAGCGGGAGATAGAGAAGAAACAATAAGGCAGCAGAAAGAGAAAAAAGCGTATATGGTGTCCTGGGAGCCAAGAGAAGAAAGCGATCAAGGAGGAGGGCGTGATCGGCTTGGACAGATGCTGCTAAGAGTGGAGTTAGATGGTACCAGCAATGCACGTTGGATTTGGGGATGTGAAGGTGGTTAGTGGCTCTGAGAGTGTTGGGGATAAAAGTCTAACTGCAGAGGGTTCAAGAGAGAAAGGAAAAACAGGCCTTGGAGGCAGCACATAAGACAATTCTTCAAAAGTCTTTTCTCTAGAGAAAGGCAGAGTCATAGGGGAGGTGGGCCATGGGAGGGTTAAAATGAGATGTAATTATGTATGTTCACACTTTCTCATTTTTAAACATGAAAGACATAGGACCAGAGTGTTTGGTTTAGTGTTTCTCCGCCAAATGTAGATGGCCCAATAAAATGTATTTTGAATTTTTACTCTCAATATGACAAGTACTTCAAAGATTCTTACAGGATGTCCCAAATCTTGCCTCCCATCTCATTCTTCCCACCCCCACAAAGTAAAGAAGATGATCTTGGGGCCAGAGCACAGGGCACTGTAGGGAGAAGTCCCTGGCACCCTCTTCCTGCCCTGGGGCTTCCTCAGGCCCTCCTTGGGGGGCTGAAGGGTTCTGAGGGACTGGGATACTACAGCATTTGGGGGTTCAGGGAGAAGGGGAACAAGCAAGAGCTAGAAAAAATAAGGAGGTAGGAAGAGAAGAAAGTGTATTAATTATTAAAAGTAGTGTCACTTGTCCTTGGAAAAGTACAGTATTACTCTACTTTTAATACTTGCGTAAACCAGAAGTTAGGTATTCCCTTGCTGACCCACATCCTTCCCTCAAACTGACCACCACCATGGAAACTTCGAGATCTTGAAATTCTGATGACAACTAGAGAATCTCTCAGAAGCTTACTTAGCTCAAGTCTCAAATTACTGGAATATGATCTGAGAATACTCAGAATGAATGTGCACACTTCTCTTTTCATTTTCATTAACCTTCAAGCCTGTATTGTGGTTTTCTTTCTTTTTTTTTTTTTAGACAAACAAAAACTCCACTCTTCTCCAGACAAAAGTGAATAGTTGGAATGACCTTAAAACATTTTCGTTGCTTGACAACATATTAGAGGGGATTTCTAAACACACAGAGGGACACATTATTCTGGATCATGGGGTGCCTGCCATGGATGGTGACTCCCTCTGGGGACTTCAGGACCAAAGGAGCAGTTAGCAATCTGGGTGTTGTAAATGTCAGTTTTAGGAGCTGGTGGGAAGGTGGCAACTGAGTCATGCTGATGCAGCAGTGTTAATCAAGCACCCAGTGTGTGCCATGCCCTTCACTAGATGTGGGGGGTATAGTGAGAACAGGTCAGGCCTGGACCCTGCCTTCAGGCAGCCTGTAGTCCAGGACAAGAAACTCTTCCCTGGGCAGGTAAAGTACGTCCATGAATTGGGTCAGGTTGGGGGATGTGGCAGGACAGCAAGTGCCTGTGTTGCCCGAAGAGGCAGCCCCTGCTGAGTGGCAGCCTGCATGGGACTGAGGTTCAGGGTGCCGCAGTTCTGACTTCTCAACAAAAACCAAGTCTTTATTTAGAATCTTTGTTTTTAAATATCGTCAATTAATTCAGATTTCGAAAATGTCATGCAGTACAAAGAGAACACACTCATCAGCTACAGCTTTTTCTTCTTTTTTGAAAGTCATGTTTATTAAGGTGTAATTTACATAGAGAAATTTATCCTTTGTAGCTGTACTGCATTATGAGTTTTGCCAAAAGTGTGCAATCATGCGTCCACCACCACAATCCAGATATAGAACATTTCTGTCACCCCAAAAAGTTCCCTCCTGCCTCTTGCAGTTAATCCATTCCTCTGACACACCCAGTCCCTGAAAGCCACCAATTAATTTTTCTTCCCTGTAGTTTTGCCTTTCCCAGAGGGGTCATAGAAATGGAATTGTACTGTATATAACATTTTGTGTCTGGCTTCTTTCACTTAGCATAATGCTCTTGAAAATTATCCATGTCATTGCATAGATCACTAATTCCATTCTTTTTATTGCAGAATAGTATTCCGTTGCACCACAGTTTGCTTACTCATTCAGCAGTTGATGAACATCTGGGTTGTTTCCAGTTTATGGCGTGAAAGTCTTTCTGCGGGCAGTTTTCATTCCTTTTGGGTAATGCCTAGGAATGGAATTGCTGGGTCGTGTGTTAGGGACGTGTTTCGCCTTATAAGAAACTGCCAAACTCTTTTTCAAAGTAGCTGTACAGTTTTGCATTCCCATTAGCAATGTATGAGAGTTCTGGTTGTTCCTCTGTATCCTCACTGGCACTTGGTAACGTCAGCCTTTTTTTCCTTTTAATTTAAATGTCAGCCATTCTGATAGTTGTTTAGTGGTATCTCATTCCAGTTTTAGTTTACGTTTCTCTAATTACTAATAATTTTATTATGTATCTTTCATGTTCTTGCTTGCCATCTATATCTCTACGTTGAAGTGTCAAGTTATTTTGCCCATTTAAAAAAGTTAGATTGCTTTCTTTTTACTGAGTTTTGAGCTTTCTTTGTATAGCCTGAATACAATTTTTTTTTTAATCAGATAGGCGTTTTGCAAATATGTTCTCCTGGTCTGTGGCTTGTCTTTTCATTTTATTTACATTTTTTTTTTAAAGGAGAGAAGTTTTACATTTAGATTAACTCTATCAACTTTTCAATTGAAGATTTGTGCATTCTGTGTCCTAGCACAGAAATTGCCTAATGTGTGCCAAGGTCACAAATATCTATGATTTCTTCTAGAAGTTTTGAGTTATTATTTTTACTTTTAGGTCTGTGATCCATTCCATGTTAATATTTGTATATGGTAGAAAGCAAGAGAATCAAGGTTATTTTTAAAAATATGGATATTTGATTGTTCTAGCACCATTTATTGAAGACTATCCTTGCTCTGTTGACTTACCTTGGCACCATGTATGTCTGGGTTTGTTTCTGGATTCCAGTCTGTTCTACTGATCTGTACTTCTCTCTCTATGCCAGTACAACACTGTCTTGATTTCTCTAGCTCAGAGTTTCTTAACGTGAACTCAACGGTTCTTTGTTGTGGACACCTGTCCTGTGCATTAGAAGTTTAGCAGTATTTCTGACTGCCTGGTAGATGTCGGTAACTCCCCTCATTCTCAGTTGTAACAACCAAAAATGTTTCCAGACATTGCTACGTGTCCCGCTGGGGAATAAAATTGGCTCTGATTGAGTTCCACTGCTTTAGTTCTGTAGTAAGTCTTGAAATCAGATAGTGTGAGTATTCTTTATTCTTTTAAAAAATCTTTTAGGCTATTCTAGGTCTTATGCTTTCTATACAGATTTTAGTGTCTTGTCAATTTCTGTTTAAAAAGGCTGGTAGATTTTTGATTGAAATTTCTTTGAATCTAGACCAATTAGAGATCACTATCTTAACAGTATTGATTTTTAAAAAAATCATGACTATATCCCTCTCCATTTACTTAGGTGTTCTTTGTTTTCTCTCATCAATGTTTTATAGTTTTCAACATGCAAATTTGTACACACTACATTTTTCATGTTTTTCAGTGCTTTGGCAAACAGCAATATAAAATTTTCTTTGTTAGTATATAGAAATATGATTTTAAAAAATCTTATATCATGTTACCCCTTCTAAACTCATTTTAGTTCTAGTAGCTTTTTATAGAATCTTTGGAATTTTTCTAAATAGAAAATCATATTATCTGTGAATAAAGACACTTCTCTTTCTTTCAAATCTGTAAGCCTTTTATTTATTTTTTCTTGCCTTATTACACTGGCTAGAACTTCTAGTACTTTGCTGAATAAAAATAGGGGTAGTGGACATCCTTGCCTTGATGCTGGCATTGGAGGAAAATATCAGTCTTTCTCTATTAAGTATGATGTTGGCTATAGTTTTGATTTTGTTTCATAGAGGCCCTTTATCAGGATGAGGAAGTTCCTTTCTCTAGCAAATTTGCTGTGGATTTTTTGCACGAATGGTTATCAATTTTGGCAAATGCTTTTTCTGTGTCTATTGAGATGATCATAGGGGTTTTCTTTAGTTTGTGAAAAAACAACCTTTTACAAACTGAAAAAACAACTTTTTACAAACTAAAGAAATTCCTGGCCAGGTGCAATGGCTGATGTCTGTAATCTCAGCACTTTGGGAGGCCAAGACAGGCAGATCACCTGAGGTCAGGAGTTTGAGACCAGCCTGGTCAACATGATAAAACCCCGTCTCTACTAAAATTATAAAAATTAGCCAGGTATGGTGGTGCATGCCTATAGTCCTAGCTACTTGGGAGGCCGAAGCATGAGAATCGTTTGAACCCAGGAGGCAGAGGTTACAGTGAGCCAGGATTGCACCACTGCACTCCAGCCTTGGTGACAGAGCAAGACTCTGTCTCAAAAATAAAAAATAAGTAAAATAAAATAATAGGGAATTATTTCCACTTCTGCTTTATAGATGTGATTGTGTAGAACTATTTCTCCTTTAAGGCCCATGGGCTTACAGATGATATTGAAGATCCCGTAAGAATTTCTTTAGTAAAATAAAAACTATCAGTTACCTCTAGTTCATTTTCTCATTCTCTTTTTTTTTGTTTTGTTTTGTTTTAAGATGGAGCCTTGCCCTGTTGCCCAAGCTGGAGTGCAGTGGCACAACTTTGGCTCACTGCAACCTCCACCTCCTAGGTTCAAGTGATTCTCCTGCCTCAGCCTCCCGAGTAGCCGGGACTACAGGCATGCACCATCATCCCTGGCTAATTTTTGTATTTTTAGTAGAGATGGGGTTTCACCATGTTGGCCAGGCTGGTCTTGAACTCCTGACCTCAGGTGATCCGCCTACCTTGGCCTCCTGAAGTGGTGGAATTACAGATGTGAACTACCATGCCTGGCCCATTTTCACCTTCTCAGAGCTATCAGCAGACACTACTTTGGTTTAAGGTCTAGGAAAACAGCCTGGGTGAGGGAAAATTGCATCGGATGCGTTCGGGAGACTGAGGTCACTCCTGGCTGTTATTTTATCAAATTATTTCACTTTTCAGGGCTTTTGTTTTCTCATCTATGGATAAGAGCCTCAAGATCTTCCCTTCTTCCCCCATCCCCTGTCTGTGTCTTCATGAACCATAAGCAGATGTTTTGGTGGAGTTCCACCATCTGCATTTCCTGCTTCTTCCTGCATTAGCAGCCAAGCCTAGCCAAGGATTTTCATTCTGAAAAGAGAAGAGTTTTCCCACAGCTTGCTGTCATAGTTCCAGTGTGAGGCGCAGATAAATATAGGCATATCTTCAATCTTCATTGGCTTTAAAACAATTATGAAAGTAATATATACTTTATAAAATTCAAGCAATACTGAATGAAGTAGGTACAGTAAAATGCAAAGGGCCCTGTTGGCCTTGTGTATTAGTCCACTCTCACGCTAATGTAAAGGACTGCCCGAGACTGAGTAATATGTAAATGAAAGAAGTTTAATTGACTCATAGTTAGTTCCACATGGCTTGGGGGGCCTCAGGAAAGTTACAATTATGACGGAAGGGGAAGCAAACACATCTTTCTTCACATGATGGCAGGAAAGAGAAGTGCCGAGTGAGGTGGGGAGATGCCTTATAAAACCATCAGACCTTGTGAGAACTCACTATCACAAGACTGGCATGGGGGTAACTGTCCCCATGATTCACTTACTTCCCACCGAGTCCCTTCCACGATACGTGGGGATTATGGGAACTACAATTCAAGGTGTGATTTGGGTGGAGACACAGCCAAACCATATCACCTTGCTATTCCCTAGAGTTGTGCTGTTAAGCAAGTATGATGGATCCTTCCAGACCTCTTCATACAAATATTTATATCCATAGATGTAGCCTCACTTTTTTTTTTTTTGAGATGGAGTTTTGCTCTTGTTGCCCAGGCTGGAGTGCAATGGTGCGATCTCAGCTCACTGCAACCTCTGCCTCCTGGGTTCAAGCGATTCTCCTGCCTCAGCCTCCTGAGTAGCTGGGATTACAGGCATGTACCACCACATGTGGCTAATTTTGTATTTTTAGTAGAGAGGGGGTTTCTCCATGTTGGTCAAGCTGGTCTTGAACTCCTGACCTCAGGTGATCTGCCCACCTCAGCCTCCCAAAGTGCTGGGATTACAGGCGTGAGCCACCATGCCCGGCCACCTCACTTATTTATTTATTTATTTTTTATTTCTGATATAAAGGATATAATATGTAGCAACTTGCTTTTTTCCCTTAACGCTATATTATGACCCTCTTTCCGTGCTAACTAAATTGTGTCATGAGAGAACTTGAACATCTGTTAGAAACAGGAAAAGGCCTTTTATTATAAAAGAGAATAGCTTTAACAGCACAGGTCAGATTCAAACCTAGAGTTAAAATATCTCCTTAGACGACTCTGCCCATTTTCCTTTACTCCTTGGCTTCCTTCCCTAGGTGATGCTTTCACAGACATTTAAGAGGAATCATGGGCCTTTTTAAACACCATGTAGAATGGGGACAAACTTGTGTTTTAACCAATCTTGTAGATATAAATAAGGCCAAGTAGCCGCCTCAAGCATAGGCCAAGGTCGCTGCTGCACCTGCCTCCTATTCACTCAGGCACGGCTTTGCCCAAGCGTCCTAACCACGAGAGGTGAATTCGATTTAGATTGAGATTTATATGTTAAATCTATTCTTAGCTGGAAATAAAATCTCCTGACGTCAGATGCATAAAATGGCTTTGGTATTTATGCAGTTCCAGTAAATGGGAAAGCCTAGAATACTTCTACCTTCAGTCTTTCCGCATGAAATATGGCATGAAGTATCTAGAACGAAACTGGGACTCCCAGACCTGTCTGCCTGCCTCTGTCCCTAATAATGAATGCTCCTGTCCTGTCACTCGCCTTTTTATTTATCAGATGTCAACAGCAAATCCAGGAAGGCTGAAGAAAAATGGGAAGTGTGAGAAGAAAATGTGTTGAAATTCACAGTGTGGCTTTTAAGTTCTTGTTGAAAAGGGATGAATAAAAATATCTCCAGATCTTATCCTTCATTATCAATTAAGAAGTCTTGGGTTTGAAAAGAATAGGAGGATCAGTCTTCAGGCATTATTTTGGATATAATTAAGCCGGGCAAAAGTGTATTAAAAAATCAGTGTCCTAGAACTGTCTTTGGCAGTTTTCTATTATTATTTTATTAATACTGGAGATGAACCTATGAATCAAGCTGGTGAACCCTACAGAAACTGAACCTTTTTTCCAGTAGGGTGCGGAATATTTCTCTAGTTTCTAGTCCAGCAATAAACACATTTTAAACAAGTGTTTTCCATTCTTGTGGCCAATGTAATATCTTTGCTTTTCCCTGCAGGGATAACAGTCCCCAGAGTTTGGTACAACAGTTCATGGTTGTCGAAGCTTTCAGTTTATTTTCCTATTTGAATCTCACACTATTCCTAAGAGAGGGCTGAGGAAGTGATTCCTAAAGGTCACACAGTGGTCCAGGGCTTCGCGAATTATTCTATGATTCAGGGCACAGATCACCTAACTACACAACTGAAACTAGCTCAAGTGTGAGGCCTCAGGCCACGGGGGAATCCCAGGTCACATATTTGTAATAGGAATGAAATATAACCAGGCCACGTGGATGCGATAATTAATTGATAGAAATAACAACGAATACTTTCGAACATTTACTGTTTGTATCAGCTCATTTGATTCTCATACCAACCCTATGAAGTAGGTTCTGCTGTTATCCTCATGTTTCAGAAGAAGGAACTGAGGCACAGAATAACCTAACAGTTACTTGTTCAGTGTCTACTAGTTAACCATCAGAGTAGAGATGGGAACCCAGGCAGTTTGATTCCAGAGCCCGCCCTCTGCTTTATGATATTGCCTTTCAGGACATTAACAGGCTAAGGTGACTGGCTGTGCATCTGCTGGGCCCAGTGCCTCTTCTTCCTATGGCCTGGTTCATCCTTCTGCCCCTTCCTGCAGACTGGTTTTTTTGCTTACCCATAACTGCCTGGTTCTCCGGACACTAAACCTTGCGTGGGGCTTTTCACCTGCTGTGGTGCTCACTGCAGCTGGAGTGGGCAAGGCTCTTCAGTGTAAATGCCCACCGTCAAGTCTCTGTCCCAGTTCCACATTTCCATGAGGAAGAATCAAGCTGCTGCAGTCTGGCCAACCCAATAGAGTTAGAGAATCTGGGAATCTACCCCTCATCTGTTCAGCAGCCGCCAGAGGAGAAGGGGCACATGGTATAAAAATGTCTTCTTAACCTGATCGCCCTTTAACCATGGCCTTGGTAGAGGTCTGTTTTGAATAAGGTCAGTTTGCAGGGCAAACTTCTGAACATTTGTCTCCACCTTCGTAGCCCTAAAAGACAACTTCACATGTTGGTAAGCGTGTTCTATGAAAGATAACAATGATAGGCGGCCTGCTTGATAGTATTGGTCGATTTTCCTGGTATAAATATTCCCGCCATGGCTGATTTCAAGCTACCAGCGTGATGATGGAGTTGGGAAGCAATGCCTCAAATGGCTCGGCTCTGGTATGACCTGGTCCTGGCACACCAGTGCTCCTATCCATATATGCGCTAGAGGCAGGGAAGCTTCCACAGTGAGTGCATGTCTCCAGGGAGTTTGAAACCTAGGCTTAATGGGGACAGTCAACTAGGTGGGCTTATAATTATGTAAAAGGGAATCAGATTTCAAGGTAGGGAGGGTGGGAGTCAGATTTGCTGCATGCAGTCTAAGACAGCTTCAAACACTGTGTATAGTCCCAACTGTTCAACCTAGTAGGCACACAGTGATGCCTTCTAAAAAATTGCAATTTCCTTTGATTATGGTGTCTCGCTTGTGACATATAATTAACCCTTTCACTGATTTTAAGACGTCAGGCCTAATAGTCTTGAATGAGCATTGGTTGGGTTTTCTGGCATGTAAAGGTATAATTTTTCCTTGCTTCCAGATGTCAGCAGCTCCTCCTCCTTTGTTGTCATCATGAACAGCCTCCTTTCCTTCACCTTTCAAACGTAGCACAAAGTCCACGTGGTAGTCTAGCAGCCATCTTTCAGTTGGATACACAGTATTAGTCTCAATTCGGAGGCTTTTGTTTATGATCATAAGGCCATCTCTCTCAGTTCATGTAATTATGCTAAAAGCCAAGACAGTCATGTGACTACCACTTCTGACGGCGTGTCTGATGCCTTAGCAGATCTCAAGGCCTGTCTGATTGGCTCCTTTCATTTGCACATCTGGGAAGGAGACCGGCAGTCTTGGCTATAGTGTGCTACTTAAGATTCTGCTGACGTTCCCCATCTTTCCTCCATATGTGAGGATGTTGCTAACCTTGGCCAGCTCTGACGACGGGTCATGTTGGCCACTGGAAATGCAGGGAGGAAGTGTCAACAGTGTGGGTCTCTCACCCTCCTTAGACATGGAACTCCCCGTGTCCCACTGATAGAAGGTCAGTGTCTTTACCTATAAAAATAGCACAATTAATTTATTCTTTTAATTTCCCTTGGGGTGTAGCAAGAGAAAAAATTTTTACAGGATTCTTCTTTCACATTTTATTGAAGATTTGTCCTAGTTTGTGAATATGTTGACTTCTGAATAAGAAGCCTAAGACTAACATTTATGAGACAGCTATTACTGTGTTAGTCACTGGATCAAGGGTTTAATCTTATCGAGTCCCCATGACAACACTGTCAGGTAGTTCTTGCCCATTTTGCTTGGAGGAAGTTAAGATTGAGAGGCCATGTAAAAACCAACTTGCCTGAGGCACATTGCTTGTAAGTGGTGGAGCTGGGATTTGAAACGAGAGCTGATTACAATGTAAATATATTGTCAGTTATACAGTACAGTCCTTCCCTGCCCACCCAACATTTTATGAAATTTTCAAACACACAGAAAAGTAGAAGGAACTATATATAGTGAACACCCCATATGTATCACCTAGATGGTGCAATTAACATTTTGCTTTATCATACATCTGTCTGTCTGTCTCACTATCCAGCCATCAATTCATCTTATTTTTGATGTATTCAGAGTAAGTTGCAGACGTTGGTACCTGTCACCTCTAAATACTTTAGCATGTGTATAATTGATTAGGTTTCAGTATTTGTTGATGACTCTTTTTTGAGGTAAATTTTACATCCAGTGAAATACAAAACTCTTAAGTACATATTCCTGAGTTTTGAAAACTATATACGCATGTGTAACTCAAATCCCTGTCAAGATAAAGCACGTGACCACCCCAATAAGTAAGTTTTCTTTTACCCTTGTGCAGATGTTTCCATCTCTTCTCACTTGCCTCACCCAATCTAAGCAACCATGGTTTGATTTTATTTTTCACCATAGTTTAGTTTTTATATAATGCAGTTAAAAAAATTGCCAGTTTTCTTTGTTCTGCAGCAAAAGATAAAAGTGACTGTCTAGCCCCCATGTACAATAAAGATCACTCCAAAACAATTAGTGTCCCTACAGTTGTGATATACCATGCAGTCTTAAAATAATGGTGTCTGTTGTTTCCAAATTGAGTTTCCTTATATGTATTAATTCAGATAGCATTTATTAGGCACCTGTGGGTGGCAGGCACTGGGTTCTCCCTTTATATACTTATTTTCATTGGTAACCACATATGTATTTATGACATTAGTCAGCCACTCCCATGAATAAGTATGATTGCTAACAGAAGGGAAGCCAAGGATGCCGGGGGGAGGCTGGAGGAGGGGACCTGCCTTGGTGAGTGAGGAGAGGGGTTAGGGAAGGCTTTCCTGAGGAAGTGACATTTGAAGCAACATCTATTATAGAAGAAGGAATAGGAGATAACCAGGTAGGGATTGGAGCCAATGGAGAAGTAGGGACTGTCCTCTGTGTTGGGAAGGACTGTGATTCTTTCCCGAACCACAGAGGAGGTCGTGTGGATGGTGGGCAGGAGTGGAGGGGAGAGTGAGTGGTAAACGAGGAAGGAGAGGTAGCAGGACCAAAATCACCCAGGAGACAGACTGTGGCCTTTCATGTTCAGAGCAATGGGAAGCCATTGCATGGTGTAAAGTGGAAGAGTAACCTTGACATTCAGTTATCTAGCCAATTGAATTGGATGAAGAGGCATGGATGGTGTATTCTGGAACCCTAGTGAAAATTAAACACCAACAATATGAAACATCCAAATTTTAGGAGAGCCCTAATTTGCATTATGAATCCAAACAGATTTTCAGATTCCTCCTATGATTTTTCTCCCTGGCCTTCATCCAGTTGAGTTGGATGAAGAGGAGGCATGGATGGTGTGTTCTGGAACCCTAGTAAAAATTAAACACCAACAACATGAAACTTCCAAATTTTAGGAGAGCCCTAATTTGCGTTATGAATCCAAACAGATTTCAGATTCCTCCTGTGATTTTTCTCCCTGGTCTACTTGACGGCCCAGGCAGTGACAGTGACTAATAAACATCCTCTGTGCCTCCAGCTCTTGCCCCACTCTGTCCTCCCATTTTCACTGCCTCCATTTCTTTGTCTCCTTCGCTTGTTAACTGGCTCCCTTTCCACCCTTCATGGAACGGAAAAGGGATGCTATTAGTCACTAGTGCTTGCCTGACTGCTAAATCCTGGGGCAGCCATCCAATCCCCTTTGCTCTGTGACTCTATAGATCTCCCAGGGTAGCCTCATTCAGACTCATGGATTTAACAACCGCTTATGTACTGTTGGTGCAGAAAACTCTCAGCTCTCTCTTGAGGATGAGACCTGTGCCTACGCAGTTTATTGGACATTGCTACCCATGGCTGCTGACAAGTCAACATTTCTCCCTGAGAGGGAACTCATCACCCCTGAGTCTTGCTCCATATGCTCTGTTTCCTCTGAATTACCTATTTCAGTGACTGTGGCCACCACTCGTTTGTTGGAGCCCAAAATCTGACAAATGTTCTAGATTCTTGTTTCTTTTTTTTTCACCACGTTGTTGGAGCCAGCAATCTGAGAACTGTTCTAGATTGTTTTCTAGTACATCATTTAGTTGGCCATTTTGCTGGTAGCATTTCTTTTTCTTTCTTTTTCTGAGACAGAGTCACTCTCTGACCCAGAGTCACTCAGGCTGGAGTACAGTAGCATGATCTCAGCTCACTGCAACCTCTGCCTCCCAGGTTCAAGTGATTTTCCTCTTAGCTTCCTGAGTAGCTGGAACTACAGGCACGTGCCAACCACACCACACCTGCCTAATTTTTGTCTTTATTTATTTATTGACTCAGGGTTTCTCCATGTTGCCCAGGCTGGTCTTGAACTCCTGGGCTCAAGTGATCTGCATGTCTCAGCCTCCAAAAGTGCTGGGATTACAGTTGTTAACCACTGGGCCCAGCCACTGATTGCATTTCTGAATACTGTCATCATTCTGGCGATTTTCTGTCTTTGCTGCCTTATTTCAGACCCTCCCTCCTCTTGGTCCATGTTCTTTCCAAAGCTGTGTCTCCTAATTGCCCCCGCTGCCTCTAGTCTTGGCCCCCTTTTAACCAGCCTCATCCTCCAGCCAGAGACTTTTATAAAATATAAATCGAACCAAACCCTTTGTTGGCTCCCCATCACGCAGTTTGACTTCATTGCTTAGTAATCTGGGTCCTTTATGAATGAACCACCTCCAACTCACACCTGCCAGGGTACTAACTTTTGTCCACAGATGGGCTTTTAAAAATTAAACACTTGTGGCTGGGTGCAATGGCTGATACCTGTAATCCCAGCACCTTGAGAGGCTGAGGCAGGAGGACCACTTGAACGCTGAAATTTGAAACCAGACTGGGCAACATGGCAAGGCCTCCTCTCTACCAAAAAAAAAAAAAAAAAAAAAAATTAGTTTGGTGTGGTGGCGTGCACCTGTAGTCCTAGCTACTTGGGATGCTGAGGTGGGAGGATCACTTGAGCCCAGGAGGCCAAGGCTGCAGTGAGCTGAGATCGTGCCACTATAGCCCAGCCTGGGCAACAGAGCCAGGCCCTAACTCAAACTCAAAAATTAATAAATAATTGCATGCTTGTCAAACAAATTGAAACATCACTTAAAAATCAAGAGCTTTTCCATAAAAAAATCAGGATTTCTAGGTTCTCTTGAAATAGTCAGAAGCTCAACCATACTGGTCCTGTATTTCTGGATGGCCACACTCAGCTGATGCTTAGTAGTGGTGCCTCTTTTAGACGGGGCATCTGTCACGGCTCCTGTTTGTCCCATTTCACTCTAATGTTGGCTGCGATGTGCTAACTGTGGCAACAAACCAATCCCCAAATCTACAATGGCTTAGAGCCAGAGAAGTTTCTCACTCACATGAAGACAAATGAGTGTTCCTAATGGGCAGAGAGCTCTCTTTAAAGCGGAGATTCGGGGACCCAGGGTCCTTCCATTTTGTGGCTTTGCCATGTTCAGTCTGTGGCTCCCAAGGCTTCCCTCCTTGTCTGCATGCAGCAGATGGAAGCAGACAGAGAGAGGAACAGGTCTCTAAGTGACGTGTAGCATTCCGCGCACATTCCGGATTAGTGCTCTGTCGCTTGGCCATACTGACCTGCAGAGGGAGGCTGGGACACGTGATCTTAGAGTGGGCCCAGAAAGAGGAGGTAACAGGTTTGGTGAATAGCCAGCTGTTATCTGACCCAACTCATTTCTTTAATCTACTTGTCCCCTTTGGTATTTGAGTTTGCAATCCCTGCTTTTAACAGCAGCAGGCTTTGGAGATAAGGAAACCTAGGTTCAAATCACTATAATGTCAACTCTATCAGGGCAGGAACTTAATCTGTTTTGTTCACTGCCTAGAGCAGTCTCTGGTACACAGTAGGTGCTCAATAAGTCTTGGTGGATTATATGAATGACTTTCTTCTGTCCCTAGCAATAATAATAGCTAACATTTATTTAAGGTTTATAATGTGCTTAACTCTGTTAGTGGGTTGGGTGCCATCTCAGGAAAAAGTGCTAAGATTTGAACAGCCACATGGTAAAGGTGAAAATTATTTTCTTTTTCTCTTCTCTCTCATTTCCAGGATATTTCTGGAACTCTCTTTAATCTATGTATTGATGAGAGAATGTAACATATTTTCTTTCTTTTTTTTTAATTTAGAAAGAAAGCTTTATTCTTATTTTTTATTCCCTTAGTTTTTTGGGGAACAGGTGATATTTGGTAACATGAGTGAGGAGAAAATGTAATGTATTTCTTTCTTTCTTTTTGTTTTGAGACAGAGTCTCTCTCTGTTACCAGGCTGGAGTGCAGTGGTGTGATCTCGGTTCATCACAACCTCCACCTCCTGGGTTCATGCTATTGTCCTGCCTCAGCCTCCTGAGTAGCTGGGACGACAAGCACATACCACCATGCCTGGCAAATTTTTTTTGTATTTTTAGTAGAGATGAGGTTTCGCTGTGTTGGCCAGGCTGATCTCAAACTCCTGACCTCATGATCCGCCTACCTCAGCCTCCCAAAGTGCTGGGATTACAGGCATGGAGTCACTGCGCCCGGTCTATGTTTTCTTATTGGCTGACTGCTGGGGTGAAAAAAACAGCTGTTTTCAACTTCTTATAGTTTTGGTAGACAAATGGTTGTTACCTCAAGATTTTTTTTTCCCTCTATGTAGTAAATTCTGATTATACTGGACTCAATTGTACTTCAAGTGGACTGTAGTCTGCTGTCTTCTGCTTGGCAAAAAAGTTAGTGTTATTTTCAAAGTCACCTTGACATCTCTTAGCCATATGCAGCACGGAGGGCAGAAGGTCTGATAGTTTCCTGCAGTTTGAGGTCCTGACGGTACATGGAAAGTGCAATTTCTTTGTTGTTATTGTTGTGACTTTCTGATTTATTTGGGGTCAGGTTTGAGGTTAACTGGAAAGAATTGATTGTATTTTTTCTTTCCCCATAGGAATACAAGTAAAATTCCTCATATCTTACTATCCCTGGCGTGGTGTCTTGCTAGTTATTATGGGATCAGGTAGCCTGAAGACCTCACCTAGAGCAACTTAAGGTGATAGCACCAGTGTTCTGGGCATTAGGAAGTGTAATTACCTTTGCATGAACTATGTCCTATGACAGGACCATCAGACCATTGGAACCCCAACTTTCCCTTTATTGAAGAAGGCTACTGGAGTTGCAGGAGCTTAGCTGTGGGTCTCCCTCAGATGCTGCTTGAATCCCTTTTGCCAGAAAAATGTCCACGAGAAGATGGAAAACTACAATAAAAATGGTGACGAGTAAACACACAGCTAAAAGAAATAGATTACTACAATATTTACAGAAGTACCGTGAGAGGAAGAGATTAATGTGGATGATGCTGGTAGAATTTCTGATGAGTTGGGTTAATTGGAAGGAGGACCTTGAATAGGGGTTGAATGGAGCAAGTTTGACTTCACAGGGTCCGGGATCCTTCTCATTGCATCGGGTAACTAGGACACAGCCTAAGGTAAGTAGAGTGAAGGGACTCAGCTGAACTTATTCTTCTGTTCCCTTTCACGTGTCAATAGCTCTAACTTTCTTTTTTTTTTCTCTTTCATTTAAAAGCTTCCAAAAAACGGCTGGGCGTAGTAGCTAGCACTTTGGGAGGCTGAGGCAGGTGGATCACCTGAGGTCAGGAGTTCGAGACCAGCCCAGCCAACATGATGAAACCCTGTCTCTACTGAAAGTACAAAAATTAGCAAGTCATGGTGGTAAACACCGATAGTTCTAGCTAGTCGGGAGGTTGAGGCAGGAGAATCATTTGAACCTGGGAGACAGAGGTTGCTGTGAGCTGAGATTGTGCCATTGCACTCCAGCCTGGGTGATGAAGTGAGACTGTCAAAAAAAAAAAAAAAAATTCCAAAAATGAATTAATGTTTGTTTTAAGCTTACCTCTATTTCCTAAATTTTTTCTTAATTTCTTTAAAAGCAAAAACATTTTTCTTCTATTTAAAAAATTTATTACAAGGTAATCTTTTAATAATAATAAAGGAAATTTTTGGAAGGAAAAATCATACAGTTTTTGTTTTTGTTTTTTTAAAATCAGGTTGGAACACTGAAAGTTTCAATTTGGTGGTTGGCTTTTTTTTTTTTTTT
>NW_016107837.1:0-31502 GCF_001604975.1 Cebus imitator
CTCCCAGTCTACGATTCCCATAGAGGGGAAAACCTGCCGTGACCCCTCCTGTCTCTAAAGCAGCAGCCGCGTGGCAGTCCCCTGGACTGCTGTCTCTCAAGCTGCCGCTCCATAGCTCCCGGCCCTCTTTTCGGCAGAAGTCCTTAAGGAAGCTTTCTGGGTGCCCTCACGCAAGTCCACTTCTCTGTGTTCTGGCTGCTCCCCCAAGGAGCCCATTGTGACGGCCCAGGGGCCTCCCATGTCAGTGCCCTGCATGCCGGCATGGTGCTGGCCTTCCCCACCCTGGCCGCCTCCTACGGAGCCAGGCCGTCCACTGGCACCGGCTCCAGGTACCTTGCCCAGGGTCCCTCATGCTTGTATCTCCAGCCTGGACCTCTGCCCTGACGCTGGACTCGTCGGGACAGCTGCCCCTCAGCGTCTCCATGTGGATGTCTGCGAGGCCCCGTCTCACCCGCCCCTGCCCTGCCCCACCCCTTCTCCTCCATCGCTGTTTCTGCAGGTGCCCGGGCCTCAGAACTGGAACCCGCCTCCGCTCTCCTCCTGGTTTCTCACCGCACATCCCTCCACGAATCCTGTAGGCGTGGCCTCCAAAGCGTCTCCAGGAGCACATGTGTGTTTGCAGCAGCGTCACTCCAAATAGACACGTGTCCATCAGTGGGTGAATAAATAAACAAGACATGGTGTGTCCATGCAGTGGAATATTATTCAGCCTTGAAAAGGAAGGGCATTTGACATGATACAGCATGGATGACCCATGAGGACACTGCTGAAAAAGACTAAATTGAAAAGGACTAATACTGTCTGATTCCATCAGCATGAGGTCCCCAGAGGCATCACATTCATAGATATGGGAAGTAGAAGGGTGAGGCTGGGGAGGGGAGCAGGAATGAGGGTTTAGTGGGGACGGAGTTTCAGTTTCAGAAGGTGAGAAAGTTCTGGAGAGGGATGGTGGTGATGGTTGCACAGCAATGTGAATACACTTTTTTGTTGTTGTTGTTTTGAGACTGAGTCTTGCTCAGTGGCCTACGCTGGAGTGCAGTGGTTCAATTTCAGCTCATGGCAATCTCCACCTCCCAGGTTCAACTGATTCTCCTGTCTCAGCCTCCCAACTAGCTGGGATTGCAGGCACCCACCAACACACCTGGCTAATGTTTTGTATTTTTAGTAGAGATGGGGTTTCACCACGTTGGCCAGGCTGGTCTTGAACTCCTGACCTCAGGTTATCTGCCCGCCTTGGCCTCCCAAAGCGCTGGGATTATAGGTGTGAGCTACCACGCCCAGCCCAGCAATAACATTTAATGCCACTGAGTTATACACTGAAAAAAGGTTAAAAGGTAGATTTTTGTATTATGTTTATATCACAGCAATTTACCATAATAAATAATAGAAAAATGTTTACAGGAGACGACCCCTTTCGATGCCTCCTTGATTTCTAGCCGTGGCAGTCGCTTCTGAGCTGGCCTCCTTCCTTCCACCCTGGCTCCTGCCCTGCCCTACTTGGCTGTTCTCAGCACAGCAGCCAGAGTGATTGTTGAAACACAATTCAATTCCGGTCACACCTCGTTGCTCAGGAACCACCACCCCCGCCCCCGGCCCCGCCAGTGACTCTGTGACAATTGGAGTTAAGTCCCTTCAGGGTCAGGTGCCCTCCCCCACCGGCTGCCCTCCATTTCAGCCACCTGGGGCTCCGTGTGGTCCTCAGACACCCCTGCCCCTGGGTCCCCTCTTCGAAATGGCCCATCCTAGCAGGTCCCATCAAACGCTGCCTTAGTAGAGACTTACCCAGTGGGTCTCACCCGGGCTGATTCAGACCCCCAGGGCACACAGGTGAGGTCTGGAGACATTTTTGTTGTCAAGCCATGTGGGGGTGCTAACCATCCCACACGACGCACAGGAGAACCACCTGGTGCCAAGTGTCAGCGGGCCGGTGCTGTGGGTGAGAAAGAACCGGGCCCTAATCCGGAGTCCCGCTGCCTCCTGTGAGCCTCCCTCCTGCCGTCTTGCACCATTATCTGGGTGTGGTGGCAGCACTGCGGGTGAAGGCTGTCCCTGCTGTGTTGGGGCCAACCGCCTTTTCTGGCCTGGTGTTCCTGGTGACCTTGGTTGCAGAAGAGCTGGGAGTGGGGAAGAAATGTCAGGAAACCCTGTTTCCAGGGTTGAAAATTCCAGGCCAGTGCCATGGGATGCTACGAAGGGAGCTTTGGGGACTCTAGTCCACGACTGGTGTACACTGCGCCTGAGTGTGGAAGCCAGGCTGTGCTGAGCAGAGGCCCAAGTCCCCACCCTCTCACTGTTCCAGCTCCCACAACCTGGATTGGCGCCTGCGTGCGGGCAGAGCGCTGGGGTCCGCTGGGGCTGAGGACCGGGCTACTTGGTTGGAGCAGTGCTCTTCACGGTGAAGCAAAGGCTTCGCCTTGCATGCTCACCTGCTCTTGGACGAGAAAGGGTGTGGTTAAGTATGTTAGGGATTATGAGGTGTTAGGTAGCATGTCTGAATTCCTCTTATTAGTCAAGTGAAGAGAACCTGGAACCTGAGTTCAGTGCCTTCCTGAGGCTCAGTGCCCTCGCTGTCTGCTCTGCAGAAGGAACCCAGATGGGGGAGGCTGCAGCAGGGAGCCACTGGCATGGCAGTGATGGGGAGCTGCTGGGATCGGATACCAGTGACCCTGAAAATTTGAGCTGAGGACAGGAGGGCCAATTATCATATTGGATACAATTCTTTTCAGTCTCTAACAAAAGGGGTTTCACTCTAGGCCGCCTCACTACATCCTGTGCCATTTCATTTCATCTCCTGGAAAGAAGACAGAAGCTTCTCCCGGCCTGACGCGGTGGGATTTTTAATGCCAAATAAGAGAGCATCATGAGGGCTGGCCTTGCCCTTGGCAGGGAAAAGATTGCATGATAGTCCCTTGAATCTGCAAGGCACCTGCCCTGTGCCACCCACTGTACTGGTGCTGGCATCTGCTGCTGGCACCAGGGTTGCTGCAAGGGCAAGGGCGCCTCTGACTGCAGACACGGTGATGGAAGCAGGCACGCGTGCCGTCAGGCATCCGTGCAGCTGCGCAGAGTGGCTCCTGCTCACAGGATCGGATTGCACGCCCGTGTGACCCAACAGGCTGGCCCCCTTCTGTGACTGCGACTGAGCTGGCTGGAAGCATGTGCCTTGCTAGAAAGGAGGCGTTGATTTTTTAGGACCTCATGTGCACAGAGCTGGAACCATTATAACCTGCTGTTCATGAGCCTTCTCGTGCGGTCAACCACCCTGTGAAGAGAAACGCAGCCACCGTAGGGGGCCAGGAACTGTAGCTCAAGTCCACAGTGAGTGCCTTTTTTTTTTTTTTTTGAAATGGAGTCTCGCTCTGTTGCCCAGGCTGGAGTGCAGTGGCACAATATTGGCTCACTGCAACCTCCCGAGTTGCACTGCCTCCCGAGTTCAAGCAATTCTCCTGCCTCAGCCTCCTGAGTAGTTGGGATTACAGACACGTGCCACCATGCCCAGCTAATTTTTGTGTTTTTAGTAGAGATGGGGTTTCACCATGTTGGTTAGGCTGGTCTCGAACTCCTAACCCATGATCCACCTGCCTCGGCCTCCAAAGTGCTGAGATTACAGGCGTGAGCCACCGCACCCAACTGAGAGGGCACCTTTGCCAGACAGCTGGCAGCGTGAAGGAGCCCTCCAGGTCCAGGCATTGGAGCAGGTGTGGCTGTGAGATCGTAGACACGACGCTGTGCCACCTGCGGCAGGCAGAACAATGGCCCCCAAAGGTGTCCATTCGTGAATCCCTGGGACCTGTGAATCGATCAGGTGTGTGGCAAAGGAGAGATGAAGGTTGCAGATGGAACTGCTTCTGCTCATCACTGACTTAAGATCATGAGATTTTCCTGGATTACCTGAGTGGGCCCGATGCAGCCACTCAGGAGGCAGGAGAGTCAGAGAGATGAGCCTGGGAAGAAGGCTGTAGAGATGCAACGCCACTGGCTCTGAAGGTGGACGCGGCGGCCACGTGCCGGGAAGTATCGGCGCAAGCTGGAAAAGGGAAGGAAGCAGACTTCTGGAACCTCCTGAAGGCCATGTGCTCCTGCTGGTGCCTGGCTGTAGCCCAGTGAGACCCAGGCTGGAATTCCGTCCTCCTGAACTGTAAGCTGTGGATGTTGTCATCTTAAGCCACAGAGTTCGTAGTGATTTGTTGTGGCCACAACAGGAACTAGAACACGCCTCCTGGGGACACGCGCAGCCAGCTCTGCTCACCACAGGAAAGCCCGGAAGTCCATCCCCAGTCCGCAGGAGTGGCTGAGTGAATTGGGGGCGTACAGTTACAGGAGGAGGGGCTGTGGCATGGGGCTGGGGGGAGTCTCAGCAGCTTAGTCTGGAGTGAAAAAAGCCAGTCTCGAAATATCGCATACACATGATGTCCTTTTTATAGAGTCAAAAACAACCAAAAATACACTGCAGGGCTGCCACCTAGCTTTTGGGAGGGGCCGTGAGAGCCAGGCTCAGGGCCCGTGGGAGGTGTGCAAGTGGCCGAGGGGTAGGCAAGGGTGGTCATGGCAGGTCCCACCTGCACGGTAGGTGGTGAGCTTCCAGGGTGGGGGGTGGGAATCACGGCATGAACAAAAATAACTAGTGCACCCTTTAACTTTTTTGCATAGTTGGGAACTAGCTGACTCCAGGCCTGTGTGGCCTGTCTTCCAAGGAATTCCCAGCCCAGGAGTTTTAGATTACCGTTGCCTGTGGCATTATGTGTACAACAGCAAGTTTTTCAGGTATTGGAATGACTCTGTATTGACAAGGGGAAGGTAGGTGTTGTGTGTCTAGAAATGGAAAAGGTAGATGGAGTGATCTTTTATGCAGCAGGCGCTGTGAGATTTTGGGTGCTGCCAACAACCACTCCATGGGCCGAGGAGCTGTGGGGGTCTCCTCTGGGGCTCTGCAGATGCGATGGGATTGGCTGGCCACAATCAGCACGACAGCGACCTCGAAGAAGGGGCGCACGCAGCCTGCGCTCCTTTCACGGGGAGCTTTGTGAATCCAAGGCCTTCCAAAACAGGAGCAAAAGATTCTATGTATTTGTCTGAATCTGGAAAGAGATAAAAGCTTTTTTCTTTTCTTGTAACTGCAGCCAGGGTCGATTCTACTTAGGCATGTGTTTTTGTAAATTCCTTACAGCTGAGATGTGGGAAGCGCAATTCTTATTAAACTCCCAGGGCCAAAGCTGAGCTTCTTGACTGATGTCAGTTTAAATATTGGGTATGGGAAGAGATGGGAGGTGAGAGTTTGACAAAAGAATTAAGAGGACATAACGTTTCCTTTGATAACTTTTCCTTTGAGTTATAGGAGTAATTAAGTGACAGAAAGGATATAAACAATTCATTGTGAGTTGCAAAATCTAGCTGTATTTAAATAATTTAATAAGATGTAAGAGTCAGGAGGATGCAGTGGGATGGTCCTGTTGTGGCCCTCAATTTTCTTTCGTTCACTGTAAAGGATGAATCCAACCAGACCTGCTTGCAGACGCTGGCTTTCAATGAGTTCACGCCCAAGCTGCATGTACACTGAGCACGGAGGAAAGAAGCAACGTAGCACGACTGTACTTTCGTTCCAGAGAGTCCCACCTGCTCAATACTTTTTGTCCCATTTGTCGTTGTCATGTTTGTTCTGATATAGGGTATACTTAGGCATTGTATCATGATGGGCTGGAGAGTGACCACTGGGCACTGCTTGTTTAGGGAGAAGCTCAGGGTCTGAGGGAGATCCGGCTGTGGGGCGCTGGTTTCTCCCCGCATGCCCTGCCCTAGGGAGCTGCTTTATTCCGCCCAGGACATATTTTGTAATTACGTGGAATTCAGGTAACATAAAGTAAATACTTTTTTTTTTTGGGATGGAGTCTGGCTCTGTTGTCCAGGCTGGAGTGCAATGGCACAATCTTGGGTCACTGCAACCTCCACCTCCCAGGTTCAAGCAATTCTCCTGCCTCAGCCTCCTGAGTAGCTGAGATTACAGGCACCCACCACCACACCTGGCTAATTTTTGTAGAGATAGAATTTCGCCATGTTGGTCAGGCTGGTCTCGAACTCCTGACCTCAGGTGATCTGTCTGCTTTGGCCTCCCAAAATGCTGGGATTACAGGCATGAACCACCATGCCTGGCCAAACCATTTTAAAGTGAATAACTCAGTGACATTTGGTACCTTCACAGTGCTGTGCAGCCATCACCTCTGTTTAGTTCCAGAACCTTTTTATCATCCCAAAAGGAAACCTCATACCCCTGAAGCGGCCGCTCCTCTGTCTCCCCTCACCCTCCCTGCTCCTCCATCTCCCCTCGCCCTCCCCTCCTAGCTCCTCCGTCTCCCCTCGCCCTCCCCTCCCCGCTCCTCCGTCTCCCCTCGCCCTCCCCTCCCCGCTCCTCCGTCTCCCCTCGCCCTCCCCTCCCTGCTCCTCCGTCTCCCCTCGCCCTCCCCTCCCCACTCCTCCGTCTACCCTCGCCCTCCCCACTCCCCCGTCTCCCCTCACCCAGCCCCTGGTACCCAGCAGTTGGCTGAGAAGCTGCCAAAGCGGGTAAAGTGCACAAGGAGCCGCTTAAATGATCACATTCGGCCTAGGATGCCTCTTTGCTGGTACACACTTACGACAAATGAAAGTGGGCAGCGTCAGAGCAAGCTGCGGGGCTGGGGCTGAGAACCAGCACCTGCACCGACTCCTGAGGCCCCATGCACTAGCGGTGTGACCTTGACCAGTGGCTTGGCCTTGATGTGCCTTAGTTTCCCCCCATCAGGTGAGGCTGGCGGCATTGCCACCCAGGGCCATGGAGGGAGGGAAATGAGATGCTGACGGAGCACGGGAATGACCCATGGCAGGTGCTCTGGGAGCTAGCAAGGCGTGTGGCATCGCAGTATAATTCCCAAAATATGGGGTGTTGTGATCAGAAAATGGAACCCTCAGCTCTTAAGCAAACATGCCATTTCTTTGTCAACAAGTTAAAATGATGATAAAGTTGAAAAACCTAGTTGATGTGGGAGGACTGTTGCTTCCACTCAGATGCAGATAAACGCCACGGAAAGGAGCGCGAGGAAACACACAGCCTGCTGAGAGCATCACCCTGAGAGCCGAGGCTGTGGGATGCAGGCGTGGTTCTGAAAATAACCCCTAAGGTCCCACAGCCTGCTCTCTGGGCTCCACAAACATGGTGGGTTTCACTCCTGAGACTGTCACATTGTGTACAGCACAGCCACCTCGTGTGGAGGTTATCTGGGCCGGCCTGGTCTGGTCACAGGAGCTTCCTCTGGCAGACGGTGGAAGTCAGAGAGAGATGAAGCAGGAGGGGCCTGCGTGTGCTGTTGCTGCCTCGAGGATGGAGGGTGAGGGGGCCATGTTTGTGGGCAGCCTCGGGAGTTGAGAGGAGTCCCGGCTGACAGCCAGCAAGGAAAGGGGACCTCGGATTTACACCTACAGGGACCTGGGTTCTGCCGGTGACCTGAATGAGCTGGGAAGCCATTTCCCCCCAGAGCCTCTGCAGGCCGCCAGCTTGAACCCAGGCTTGTCCACCCTCAGCAGAGAACCCGGCCCTGCCAGGCAGCTAACGCTCAGAGCTGTGAGCTAGAAAGCAGGCATGGTCTGAGGCTGCGGAGCTTGGTCATTTGTTACTGGACGACAGGTGAACTGAACTCCCGAGGGGAAGGCCCATCAGAGAGAGGCAGAACTTGTGGCTGGTTCATCTTTGGCAGAATGTGGGCAAGGAGGGTAAGAAGAAAACTAGATAAAGTCAACAGACTCTTCAAGGCCCAGTCTCCCTATGTGAGGGCATGATAGCCCTGGAGCCCAGATGCTGGCTCCAAAGCTCCTTTTCCATGGGCCTTGGGTCCTCCCAGGAAGGCTGGGGATCAATAGAAGAGATCCCTTTTCTCTTTTTAAGAGAGAATTGACTTGGCTGGGTGTGGTGGCTCACGCCTGTAATCCCAGCATTTTGGGAGGCCAAGAAGGGCAGATCATGAGGTCAGGAGTTGGAGACCAGCCTGGCCAACATAGTGAAATCCCATCTCTTCTAAATATACAAAAATTAGCTGGTGGTACACGCCTAGTCTCAGCTACTCGGGAGCCTGAGGCAGGAGAATTGCTTGAACCCAGGAGGTGGAGGTTGCAGTGAGCTGAGATCGCACCATTCCACTCCACTCCAGTCTGGGTGAGTGAGCGAGACTCTGCCTCAAAAAAGAAAAAAAAAAAGGACTTACAGGAGGCTGTAGAGTTGTCAAATTTATAGGTAGAGAAAGGAGAGTGGTGGGCGCCAGGGTCTGGAGTAAGGTGTGTGAGGAGGGCGGAGGGCGTGTTTAATGGGGACAGTTGTGGTTTGGGAAGGTGAGAACGTTCTGGGGAGGGACGGTGGTGATGGCTCTCAGCAGTGTGAATGTGCTGAGTGCCACTGAGCTACACATTTACAAATGGTAAAAATGGCAAATTTTATGTTATTTACACACAGTAAGAAAGAAGATAATTGATCTCCTAAGTGCTAGCTGACGGTAATTTGCATTTTGGGGTCTGTTATGTAAATAGAAGTAAATGTGTGGCAACTACAGCCCGTGATGGGAGGATGGGAACGAGTCTGTGGACCTGGGGCTCTTCCTCCACCTGTGAGCATGGGCTGGGAGAGCTCAGGGTGGGCTGTGGCCACCAGGACATGAGAGAGGAAGGGAGGTGAGTGAGCAGCAATGGGGACGAAGCGGGATTGTCAAAAGGCACTAACTCCAGAAGTCAGGGATGGAGCAGAAGGGGACAGAGAGCACCTGGGAAAATCAGGACACATGGGGGCGGGGATCTGGGGGGGCACGCCCCTTGTTGGTCATTTAGAAGGGCGCCTGGGGTTAGGGAGGCTGTGTGCCCACGCGCAGTCATCTGCTCCCCACCCCACAGGGGCTGCCGTCTTCTATGAAATGACTTTCAGCTGTGAGGCTTGGCAGCCAGAGGACAGGATTTCTGAGCAGTGGGAAAGAATCCAGCAGGAGGACCCAGTCCGGACAGGGATTCTGACACCGGGGTGCCTCAGGACCAAGGCAGCAGGCAGGGTGTGCCCCAGCCACACTGCCAGGCCAGCCATAGGCCTTGTTTTCTTACAAAAAGAAAACAACTTCATCATATTCTGATTGTGGTAGTAACGTCTAAAAACGCAACATGCGCTCATTGTCAACTGAAACTCAGACAGCCACAGCAGCAAAAGGGAAACCCACTCAGAAGAGAAACTGTGTTGATATTTTAGTGGGTTTTTACCAGACCTTTCTCTCTTTACATAGCCATGCTTATGTATAATTTATACAAGCAGAGTATTCTGGGAACATTTCTGGAACACAAACCTGGCCAGGTCGCCTCGCTGCCTGATGGCTTCTCCAGCTTCAGGAAAACGGAATTCTTGAGCCCCCACCACAGGGTCCTGGCTCCTGTCATCTCCCAGCTGAGGCTCAGTTGCTTCCCCAGTGAGGCACGGGGCTCCCTGCAGCTGCCCTGCCTGTGTTCGCTTCCTGTGGCTGTCACCAACAAATTTCTACAGAGTGGCTTGACCACGGAAATTCACCCCCTCAGAGTCTGCGCTCAGAAGCCCACAGTCAGGGTGTCGCCAGGACTGGTTCCTCTCGGAACCTCTGAGGGAGGACCCGCTCTGTGCCCCTCCAGCTTCTGGTGGCTGCCGGTCAGCTTGGCACTCGCTGGCTCTGTCTGCTTCGCTCCAGTCTCCGCCTCCACCTTCACTTGGCCACCTCTTTCTGTCTCTGTTGAGGACACTTGTCATTGGATTTGGCACCCATCCAGATAATCTGGGGGCTCATCACAAGATCCTTAACACATCTGCAAGGTCCCTTTTGCCACATATGGTCACATTCACAAGTTCCAGGTGGACCTATTTTTGGGGGGCCGCCATTCAACTCCCAATAGCATTGTGGTGGGAGGGAGGAAGGGATGGGGGTGAGCTGCAGTCAGGTGGGAGGCAGCTCTGAGGCGGGAGGGGCCACCGTGTCAGCAGGCAGGGTGAGTGCATGGTGTGTTTTCTTGCTGAGGGTGGGTAGGGAGCTAGCAGGCTACTCCCTTCCCAAATTGTTGCCAGGACCTCTGCAGAGCCACCTCTCCTTAGGGACTTTGGGGCTGCTTTGTCACCCTCATTTCTGGGATTCCCTGCAGAATGGACAGGTCCCAAGCTGCAGGCATATCCTGAGAAAGACAGAGGAGCTGGATCAGGGAACAGGTGCTTCTGATGCAGGGCTGTGATTGCCCTGTGTCCCTGGGGGAGGCAAAGCCTTTTTCTAGGTGAGATTTTGGGCAGCTCGTCCCTATCTGTCAGAAGCTACCTGGCCTTACATGTGTCCCTGGGTATAGCAGGAAGCACTCTATAGCTTCTTCTGGCCTTGAGTTGGGCCATGGGAGACCATGGGCTCTAGTGGGCTGGGCCGTGTGTCTGTGGCTCCCAGGGTCAACAGAGTCAGGTGTGGGGGTAGCCTCAGGCAGGCTGGCCTCTCATGGCACAGATGCTAGCCCCTGCAGCCCAATCAAGCCAATGTGAGATCCAGGTGGGCTCTGCGCGCTCCAGGTCCATGGAGGCTGGAACGCCCCCTGGCTGTGTGGGCAGGACCTGGCTGGATGGCCTGATTGGCCACCGGTGTGAGTGGGGTTGGGCTGTAGCCATTAGTATGGTGGGGGGATGGGGTGAATCCAGAGGGCAGGAGCCATGTTCTGAGGGAGCTGGGGCAGTGCACGTGGGTGGAAGAGAGGATCTGGGGTCCCAGGTTCTTCCCCCACAATGGAGACGGGTGGAAATGCAAACCAACGACAGCTACTGGGAGGGCATTCAGCTGCCTCGGCCACTCCCTCTCTGTGGGTGGGACTCTTCCTTTGCCATCAGTGCTTATTTTTAAAAGGTAAGCCGTGTTCCTAGATTTCGGGTTGAAATCGTGAAGCTTCCTCCTCTGGTTACCATCAGGGTGACTCCTCCAGCCCAGCAGCGGAGGGGGTCTGGGTGGTTTGGTTCCCCCCCATCCTCACTGCCTCAGTCTTGTTCAGCTTTCTCAGTTTGGTAGGGGAGGGATTCTCTTAGAGCCAGCCCTGGGAAGTAAAGCTGAGTCCTTACCTAAATGCAGTGAACATTGAGCAACACCACCGCCAGCCATCCTGTTCGTTCTCCTAAGCTCCTTAAGTTCTCCTAAGCTCTCCTGTGTTCCTTCCTCTGAAAGCCTTTCTCTAAATAAAGTCGTCACGTGGGCAGGAAAGAGGCCGGCTGGGTGGGTCTTGGGGATTTGGGGTGACCCCGTCCTGGGATGCTCTAGAAAGCCCTGCCGCGCCCCTTCTTGTGCAGCAGTGGGACGGGAGAAGGTGTGCCCTTGTGGAAAACGGGATTTCCAAGCAGAAGTGGGAGGCTTTGCTGTGCTGTTGATAGTCCATGACCGTTTTTCTTTGCCTCTAGGATTTTCTTCCATGGCGTAATTGTGCTAGGGGTTGACATTGCTAGGAGTGACCTTGAGGAGATAATTGGGAAACTGACATTGTGAAAGCTTTTAATTTGCTTCTCTTGATGGAATCCATGTTTAATATGGTCGTAATTTCCAGTTTTTATGTGTCTTGATGTCTTAAATTTATGCCCCAGCTTTGAAGACAATTTAGGAGAACAGCCCCATGGGATAAATCCGTAGGTTCGCACAGGGACTGGTAGGCAGCATGTACCGTGTCCTCTCCCTTGGATAAGCGCTGCATTCGGGGTTCCTGCAGACCGTGGGAGGCCAGCCGCCTGTCACAGGGCCCGTCTTGGCTGTGCCCGCCGACCACGACTCCAGACACAGGGCTGGCGATCTGCGCCCAGGCAGTGTGAACATGGGGCCCCTTTCCTGCAGGCCTCCGGGGCTTCCCAGGTGCAGGGGTCCTGCTGTCCAGCAGTCTTTGGCCAGGAATCGCCTTTCTGTGAACCCCACATTCCCAATTCCTTCTTGGGCAGTTCTCTTTGAGACGGAGGGCTGTGGAGCGGATAAGGGAACCAGGTGATCCCTAATGCCACAACCTATCACGATGGCCACTGTTCCCCAGAACAATAACTTCCCCCTCCTCTTTTGGCAGGAGAAGCACAGGGCACTTGTTCAACCAATATTCCAGAACCTTCTAGAACCTCCCCACACAAGCACCCCTGGGATCTGGGTGTGTTGAGAGGACAGCCCCACCAAGCTCTGGTGAGGGTCCCTGCTCCCTGCCCAGGCCTTCTCTGGGCTCTTCCTGGAGAGGCGGCACTGCCCCTGGCCCTACATGCTGGTCCCCAGCTGCTTGCCACGTGGGGCGACACATCCCTGACAGGCAGATTCCTGCCACGCACAGCACGAGGACAGGCATACCACGTCCGCCTGGAATTGGGTCTCCTGCTTCCGGCCGGTAGGAGGGCGGGCAGGCCACGTGGTGGGTTCTGGCCAATGACAGGCAAGCAGAGCACGTCACTTCCGGCAGTGAAGCTCCGTTTTCCTCCTCAGTGAGGCTGAGGTGAAGAGAGAGTCCCGGCTGAGGGGGTGGGCGGGGGACAGCCCCACAGCCCCACGGCCCCAGGCTGGTTCGCCTTTCTGGTTCCCAACGGACGCCCAGGAGCTTTGGGGGACCCGGAGCGGCGGGTGGTGAGCTCTGGGGAAGGCCAGCCTCCTCCTCCAGGCAGGCGACCATGGCGCCACCCTCCATCTTGGCTCAGCCCCTCCTCCAGGGAGCGGCCCTGGCCCCGGGGTCTCCTGCAGCCTGCGGAGCCGTCCAGCTGCCCAGCTCCCTCCGGAGATCTCCCTCCTGGGGCCTCGGCCCTGCTGCCTGTGCTCCCTTACTGCCGGGGGCCGCGGGGCTTCTGTCCGGAAAAGACTGGACTTGAGCCGGCTCCGGGAGGCGAGCTGGGCTCGGGCCCGCGGTCCGAGGGCAGCCTGCGTGGTGGGGGCTCGGGCGGCCGCGCGTGGCCTCACAGGCGCCACGCGCCTTCCTGCAGAGCGCCTGTGTAGGCTGTTTTCTGTTGTAACGAAACCCCGGAGACCGGGGCATTCATGGAGAAAAGGCGTTTGGGTTTCTACAGTCCCGGATGCTGCGGCGCCCCAGGTCGCAGAGTCCGCTGAGGGCCTCCTTGCCTGTCCCAGGCGTCCCAGGGCATCACGTGGCCGGAGGCTTAGGGGAGAGCGCCACAGGGGCTTGCTTGCTTATTTATTTATTTATTTAGAGACGGGTTGTCTGTAGCGCAGGCTGGAATGCAGTGGCGCGATTTTGGCTCACTGCAGTCTCCGCCTCCCAGATCCTGGTTCAAGCAGTTCTTCTGTCTCAGCCTCTTCAGTAGCTGGGATTACAGGAACATGCCACAACGCCCAGCTAATTTTTTGTGTTTTCGCTACAGGCAGAGTTTCATCATGTTGGCCAGGATGGTCTCGAACTCCTGGCCTTAGCCGCCCACCTTGGGCCTCCCAAGGTAATGGGATTATAGGCGTGAGCCACTGCACCCGGCCCAAGGTGGCTTTTATGATAGCCCGGGTCTGTGATGGCCCGTTGGCCCTGAGTCCACGAACGGCTGGATTCATTCATGAGGACAGAGCCCCATGACCCAGTCAGTCATCTCTTCAAGGCCCCACCTCGTGATACTGTTCTGTTGGGGATTCAGTTCCGTGTGCCTTTGGGAGGGAACGTTGGAACCATAGCCTGCCCGGATGGAAAGCCAGCTGCTACAGCCATGGGAGTGAACACCAGCGGGGAGGAAGGAAAGAAATTGTGGGGATTTTGGTGGGGGCAGAAAAGAGACATTTGGGATCAGTTTGCAAGTGGAAAATTAAATTCCATGCTGGCTCTGCCCTGCGATGAGAGCGGGCCCCAGCAGTGTTTGTGTGAGACCCTCAAAGACTCTACTTTGTGAGCTCAGAACCCACTGACAAAGCCAAATTGTGATTTTAACTTCCCAGAGAACCAGATGGGTCCCCTGTGAGGGTGCCTGCCTGCGGCTCTTAAGAAGCTGGGAGCACTGGAGTGGGGGTGCGAGAGGGTGTCAAGTCCCCTGTTGCGAAAGCCTGCTGGGTTTTTTATTTATTGTTTTTTTGTCTTGTGAGGAGAAGGGAAACCTGCCCCATGTTGTCCTGAGGAAAGCAGCCAGTGGGGCCGGAGGGAATCCTTGCAGGAGGTGAGAGGTCGGCCCTGCTGGCAGAGGCTCAGCTGCAGGCAGTGGGTGCCTTCTGCTGTCCGAAGCCTGTGAGAGGCCATATGGGCAGCCCCTGCGCTGCTGGGCGCTGACCTGTGAAACAGAGCAGTGCTTTGCTGCTTGGTGGCGTTGCTCAGGCCCCAGCTCACAGTCCAGAGACCTAGTCTCAAATCCCAACTTTGGCAAGCTGGGGTTGGGAGACAGCAGCTCTGTAAGGGCAGCAGGTGCTCTCTCGGGGCCGGGGCCTGCTTCAGGTGGGTCTCACCCCTTCCTGCTGCTGTTCTTGGCCCAATTCTTCACCACCAGTAGCCACCATAGAGGCCAGGGTCATCACTGTGCACCCCCATGGCCCAGGTCTGTGTCTGTCTTGAGCTGCTGACAGGAAGGGGTGGCAGCAGTGGGGGTGTATTCCCAGACAGCCTCTGCAGATGTGATGGGGTACATCTGTGGGTCTCTGTGTGACTTGGCCTACGGGACTGGTCCCCCTCCTTGCCGGTTCTGAGCAGGCCAGGCCAGCTAGGTTTGCTTAGATGGCTTTATGCATGGCTCCAAAGGTGAGGCCTTTTAGAAACTGTTTATCATTTTGCTGCACTCCTTGAGTGCCTACAGGATTGATGTGTTTATGATCATCCTTAAAATCAGGATAGATGATTGCCCTAAACTCCCCTTGCCCCAAGTCTAGGACCTGAGCCTATCTCTGCCACATCTTAAAAAGGGAGTTCTGGTTGGGCGTGGTGGCTCATGCCTATAATCCCGCACCTGAGGCGGGTGGATCATGAGGTCAGGAGTTAGAGACCAACCTGGCCAACATGGTGAAACCCTGTCTCTACTGAAAATACAAAAATTCACTGGGTGTGGTGGTGGGTGCCTGTAAACCCAGCTTCGAGAGGCTGAGGCAGGAGAATCGCTTGCACCTGGGAGGTGGAGGTTGCAGTGAGCCGAGACCGTGCCATTGCACTCCAGTCTGGGCAATAGAGCGAAACTCCATCTCAAAAAAACAAAGAAAAGGCAGAGTTCTGTGTGACTCCTGGTGCAGAGTGGCTGAAGCTTGGGCAGGTGTCCAACACTCCAGATGAGTGAGGTGGCACCTGGTCTTTGTCTCCTTTGTCTCTGCTGAATTAAAGTTTTTTTCTGAAATAATTCAGTCATTCATTTGTTCACAAGTCTTGGCTGTGTGTTTCCACCCTCCCACTGTGATCCTGGCAGGTAAGGCTGTTTCCTGCTCCACCTGCCCTCCCACCGGGCCCTGAGTGGTCGGCCCTCTGTGATTCTGGTTCCCCACTCCATCCAGCACTGTCTCAGGAGGAGATTCCTGGGTGACTGCTTCCTGCTGCATTCCCCTCCTGCTGTTCTTGCTTGAACCCATTCCTGGTCCCAAACTACATTTGTCACAGTCCTGGTGGCCTGCATGTCCCCTCCAGTGGTCAGTCACAGCCACAGTCACAGAAACCAGGCAGCTGGGGTGACTCTGGGCAGCCCTGAGCACTTGTTCACTCTCTTGGTGGTTGGTAACTTCCATTTGACCCTTCTTGAATAACTTAATCTGTAGGGTACGGAAGCTCTCACTTTCCCACAAAACCAGTTTCCTGGTGTGTGGCCTGCCACTTACTCAGATAAAGGGAGTTCCCTCCAGAAAGTTTCTTCCGTCAGCAGTGAAGCTTTGGTTCCTCAGCGTTTCTTGGAAGTACCCAGGGAGGAGAGGGCTCTGTAGCTTTGACTTTGGCTGACAGTCTCGGGGCCCCCTCCCCTGTGGGTAGAATGTGGGAACCCAACACTGCATCTATTCTGTGTGTAGCTTTGACTTTGGCTGACAGTCCCGGGGCCCTCTTCCCTGTGGATAGAATGTGGGAACCCAGCACTGCATCTATTCTGTGTGTAGCTTTGACTTTGGCTGACAGTCCCGGGGCCCTCTTCCCTGTGGGTAGAATGTGGGGACCCAGCACTACATCTATTCTGTGTGTAGCTTTGACTTTGGCTGATAGTCCCAGGTCCCCCTTCCTTGTGGATAGAATGTGGGAACCCAGCACTGCATCTATTCTGTATGTAACTTTGACTTTGGCTGACAGTCCCGGGGCCCTCTTCCCTGTGGGTAGAATGTGGGAACCCAGCACTACATCTATTCTGTATGTAACTTTGACTTTGGCTGACAGTCCCGGGTCCCCCTTCCCTGTGGATAGAATGTAGGAACCCAGCACTGCATCTATTCTGTATGTAACTTTGACTTTGGCCGACAGTCCTGGGGCCCCCTTCCCTGTGTGGAGAATGTGGGAACCTAGCGCTGCATCTATTCTGTTGCACCCCTGTCCAAAAATCGCTCTGCCTGAGTGGGATATGTGCTCTGCCCTCTTGCCTCTCTTCCTTAAGGCCTCTCTTTGCAGAACAGCTGCAGTGAAGACGCTTCAGGGTGATGGGGACATCTTGGATCATCGAGACATCATTGAGGGACACTGTGAGTGATGACCTCATGTGATAATCTTTTTCCATTCTTGTGAAAGAATGGCTCCTGGCGATGGCCCCGGAGAGTGAGTGTCTGTAACACACACCAGCAATGCCACACATACGGAAAGACCCTCAGCCTTGTCTCTCAGGGTCTCTTAGAAATGGAATATTCTAGATCTGTGGAAGGCCTGCTGGGAAATAACCAATGTGAAGCATGCCCCCTCCTTCCATAATGGCCATGAGCCCAGTATGTGGCCTGCCACTCACTCAAGTCTGCGTTGGTGGTGCCAAGGCTTTGACACTTGAAATGTGATATGAAAAGATAACGGCATTTTAACAGAAAATACTGGGTCAGTGGAGGGGACTGAAAGCAGCATTTGATTCCCCAGGTCATCCTGGGTATCAGGATAAGCACGCTGCCACTAAGGGAAAGGTGTATTAGTCTGTTTTCACATTGCTGATGAAGACATACCTGAGACTGGGAAGATAAAAGAGGTGTAATTGGACTTACAGTTCCACGTGGCTTGGGATGGTGGGGCCGGGGGCTCAGATTCATGGTGGGAAGCAAAAGGCACTTCCTACATGGAGGTGGCAGGAGAAAAATGAGGAAGATGCAAAAGTGAAAACCCCCGATAAAACCATCCGATCTCATGAGACTTATTCACTCCTATGAGAACAGTACGGGGGAAACTGTCCCCGTGATTCAAATGATCTCCCACCGGGTCCCTCCCACAACACATGGGAATTGTGGGAGTACAATTCAAGATCAGATTTGGGTTGAGACCCAACCAAACCATATCATTCTGCCCCAGCCCCTCCAAGTGTCATGTCCTCACATTTCAAAACCAATCATGCCTTCCCCACGGTCCCTGATATGGTTTGGCTGTGTCTCTGCCAAAATCTCAACTTGAATTATATCTCCCAGAATTCCCGTGTGTTACAGGAGGGACCCAGGGTGAGGTAATTGAATCATGGGCTCTGGTCTCTCCCATGCTATTCTTGTGATAGTGAATAAGTCTCACGAGATCTGATGGGTTTATCAGGGGCTTCCACTTTTGCTTCTTCCTCGTTTTCTCTTGCTGCTGCCATGTAAGAAGTGCCTTTTGCCTCCTGCCATGAGTCTGAGGCCTCCCCAGCCATGTGGAACTCTAAGTCCAATTAAACCTTTCTTGCTTCCCACTCTAGGGTATGTCTTTATCAGCAGCATGAAAATGGACCAATGCAGTCCCTCAAAGTCTTAACTCATTTCAGCATTAACCCAGAAGTCACAGTCCAAAGTCTCATCCAAAACAAGGCAAGTCCCTTCCACCTATGAGCCTGTAAAATCAAAAGCCAGCTAGTAACTTCCTAGATACAATGGGGGTATAGGTAGTGGGTACATGCAGCCATTCCAAATGGGGGAAATTGGCCAGAACAAAGGGGTCACAGGGCCCATGCAAGTCTGAAATCCAGCAAAGCAGTCAAATTTTGAAGCTCCAAAATGATCCCCTTTGACTCCATGTCTTACATCCAGGTCATGCTGATCCAAGAGGTGGGTTCCCATGGTCTTGGGCAGCTCCACCCCTGTGACTTTGCAGGGTACAGGCTCCCTCCCAGCTGCTTTCACAGGTTGGCATTGAGTATCTGCAGCTTTTCCAGGCAAATGGTGAAAGTGTTGGTGGATCTACCATTCCAGCGTCTGGAGAACTGTGGCCCTCTTCTCACAGCTCCACTAGGCGGTGCCCCACTAGAGACTCTGTGTGGGGGCTCCAACCCCATGTTTCCCTTCTTCACTGCCCTAGCAGCGGTTTTCCACGAGGGCCCCACCCCTGCAGCAAACATCTGCCTGGGCATCCAGGTGTTTCCATACATCTTCTGAAATCTAGGACGAGGTTCCCAAACCCCAGTTCTTGACTTTTGTGCACTTGTAGGCTTAACACCATGTGGAAACTGCCAAAGCTTGGGTCTCACACTCGTTGAAGCCATGGCCTGTGCTCCACGTTGACCCCTTTCAGCAATGGCTGGAGCAGCTGGGACATGGGGCACTAAGTCCTTAGGCTGCATATAGCATGGGGACCTTGGGCCTGGCCCTAGAAAGCATTTTTCCTAGGCCTCTGGGTCTGTAATAGGAGGGGCTGCTCTGAAGACCTCTGATGTGCCCTGGAGACATTTTCCTCATCATCTTGGGGATTAACATTGGGCTCCTTGTTACTTATGCAAATTTCTGCAGCTGGCTTGAATTTCTCCTCAGAAAATGGGTTTTTCTTTTCTATCACATTGTCACAGCTGGGCGCGGTGGCTCATGCCTGTAATCTCAGCACTTTGAGAGACTAAGGTGGGAGGATCACTTGAAGACAGGAGTTTGGGACCAGCGTGGCCAATATGGTGAAATCTTATCTCTACTAAAAATACAAATATTAGCCAGGTATGGTGGTGCACATCTGTAGTCCCAGCTACTCAGGAGGCTGAGGCAGGATAATTGCTTGAACCTGGGAAGCAGAGGTTATAGCGAGCCGAGATCACACCATTGCACTCCAGCCTGGATGTCATAGTGAGAGTCCATCTCAACAACAAAAACAAGAACAAACTGTCAGGCTGCAAGTTTTCCAAACTTTTATGCTTGGCTTCCCTTATAAAACTGAATGCCTTTAACAGCACCCAAGTCACTTCTTTAGTGCTTTGCTGCTTAGAAATTTCTTCCCCCAGATACCCTAAATTACCTCTCTCAAGTTCAAAGTTCCACAGATCTGTATGGCAGGGGCAAAATGCTGCCAGTCTCTTTCCTAAAACATAACAAGAGTCACCTTTGCTTCAGTTCCCAACAAGTTCCTCATCTCCATCTGAGACCACCTCAGCCTGGACCTTATTGACCATATCACTATCAGGCATCTGGTCAAAGCCATTCAACAAGTCACTAGGCAGTTCCAAACTTTCCCACATTTTCCTGTCTTCTAAGCCCTCCAAACTGTTCCAGCCTCTGCCTGTTATCCTGTTCCAAAGTCACTTCCACAGTTTCAGGTATCTTTTCAGCAACGCCCCACTCTACTGGTACCAATTTACTGTATTAGTCCACTTTCACCCTGCAGATAAAAACACAAAAACACATCTGAGACTGGGATGAAAAAGAGGTTTAACTGGACTGATAGTTCCACATACCTGGGGAGGCCTCAGAATCAGAGTGGGAGGCAAAAGGCACTTCTTACATGGCGGTGGGCAAGACAAAAATGAGGAAGATGTAAAAATGAAAATCCCTGATAAAACTCTCAGATCTCATGAGACTTATTCCCTATCATGAGAACAGTATGGGGGAAACCACTCCCATGATTCAAATTATCTCCCACTGGGTCCCTCCCACAACATGTGGGAATTATGGGTGTATAAGTCAAGATGAGATTTGGGTGGGGACACAGTCAAATCATATCAAAAGCTGACCCGCAGGACCAAGGAGCCAACAATGCCAATGACAAATCCTTCAAACCCAGTGGTTTCTGCTGCTTTGGCTTCAATAAAATTGAAGGATAACTTGGTTGAGTTGCAGCTGACAGGGCATTAAGAATGACTTTTGCTTTGGGAGGCCGAGGTGGGCGGATCATGAGGTCAAGAGATCGAGACCATCCTTGCCATGATGAAACCCCGTCTCTACTAAAAATACAAAAATTAGCCGGGTGTGGTGGCATGCGCCTGTAGTCCCAGCTACTCGGGAGGCTGAGGTGGAAGAATCGCTTGAGCCCAGGAGGCAGAGGTTGCAGTGGCCGAGATTGCACCACTGCACTCCAGCCTGGCGACAGAGCAAGACTCCGTCTCAAAAAAAAAAAAAAAAAAAAAAAATGACTTTTGGTCGTGAAGTGATGATTCTTAGCCTATAACTCAGAAATTGTTCTGGAGTGGCAGGAGGTTCCTCTATTTCTCTCCCCACTTCTGCTGACTCAGCCAGGAGAGCAGGTTTCTTGGCACTCACTTAAGTCCAAATGCAGGGACAGCCTTGTAGCTGAGGCCAGCCTGCTTTGGCAGTGAATGAATTACCCAAAGAGACATCAGCTAATCAGAAAGCCCCAGATACATCCACCCCATCCAGAACTACATTTCTATTAGACACCTTTCTGTGAAGTGATGGTTTGCCAAGATGTGTCACATGTTTATGTTGTTTGATCGATTATGTACTAATACTATAAAATTGGTGCAAAAGTAATTGTGGTTTTACATTGTTGACTCAGTATAGAGAAAATGCTAACACTCAGAGCCTCACAGAAAATTGGAAGACCTGGCCAGTTTGGGCAACATGGCAAAGCCCTGTCTCTACTAAAAATGCAAATATTAGCTGGGCATGGTGTCTCATGCCTGTAATCCCAGATATTTGGGAGGCTGAGGCACGAGAATCGCTTGAACCCAGGAGATGGAGGCTGCAGTGAGCTGAGATTACATGACTGCACTCTAGCCTGGGTGACAGAGAAAGACCTTGTCTCAAAAGTGTGAAAATTAAAAAATTTAAATCCCATTTATAGATTTATAAGTATGTAATATTGATATATATGTTGCAGAGAAATTTGATAGGTGATCAGTAAAAGATTTTGAAATATAAAAATGTATCCCATGAGGACAAACTTACAGGAGGGAAATGGGGTGCAAATGTGAATTTGAGGTGGCAGAGGTGCGTGTGCCATCTCTGCATGGGAGGAGTCCTGCCCTATCTATTGAGGAGGGGTGGTCAGAGTGGGGGCCAATTTTGTTGCCAAATGTCAATGATTATAATATGCTGACAATCCCAGCCTCTGTAATTTTGTAAACTTTAGCTGAACATTTTAGCTGTAAGCTTGGTTCTTCCTGATTCTGTTAAGAGGATAGAGCTTTAAATTTGAGGTCCTGGCATAGGGGGACAGCTCCTGGCCTTGGAGGGCCAAGAATCCTCACAGTGCCCACCTGCTCCCTAGTCTGGCCAGAAACTGGGGTTCTGAGATTTCCTTTTCTTGGTAGATGAGGAAACTCGAAGTCCCTCCCATTGCTTTCTTTGATTGTTGAGGTCTCTGCCTCTCCCTGGAGCAGTCCCCCCAATGCCCATACCTGCTTGCTCTCTGGCACAGGTTCTGCTGCCAGCATTGTGTAGACTGGGGGCCTTGGCCACTCTTAGATGCTGTCTGTCCATGTGACCAGCCCTCCTCTAGCCCCTGCTGTCATGAGACAGCCAGGCCTTGCTGGGTGGGCCAGGCAGGCAGGCCCCTGGGGTCCTGGACACCTTCCTAGTGGCTCACCAGGATGCCTGGAGCCCACAGACATCCAGGTACGGGTTGGTCCTGTAGAGGAAGAGCCCTTGCTCAGAGCTTCTGGCTCCCGCTGTTGTGGGAGTCTAAGGTGGTTTGGGAAGGACCAGGTGGGCCTTGAATCTGATGTGGCTTCAGTTTGCCTCTTCTTTCTCTGGCAATAATCGAGATCTGTGGTAAACCCGGAGAGAATGAAAGCCTGGGTGTGGGGTTGCAAACAAAAGCACATAGTCATTTTGGCTGGCTCCAAAATTCGTGGTTGAGTGGGTAGATGGAGCAGGGGTGGATAGATTCCTAGTTTCGATCCAGGAAAGTAGGGCAGAGGAAATGACAGGTGCTGCCTCACAGTCCCCAGGAGGACCGGCCCAGCTGGGGAGTTGGGCAGGCTTCCCTAAGAAAGAAGGAAAAAACATCAAAGTGCAGTGGAGAAGCTCCAAAAGTGTCTTACAGGAGTCCCAGGGAGAGAGGAAGGGAAAGAATGATGGAAAAGCAGTATTTAAAGAAATGGTAGCTGAGCTTCCCAGTATTGAAAAAAGACATGAATGAGTTCCAAGTAGGGTAAAGAAACAGGCAGTCATGGGCCACATGACAGGGCATTTATACAGCAGTGGTCCCGTAAGTTATGATAAATATATATATGTATATATATATGTTTTTTTTGAGACAGGATCTCACTCTGTCACCCATGCTGGAGTGCGGTGGCACGATCTCGGTTCACTGCAACCACTACCTCCCAGGTTCAAGCGATTCTCATGCCTCAGCCTCCCCAGTAGTTGGGATTATAGGTGTGCACCACCACGCCTGGTTAATTTTTGCATTTTTAGTAGAGACGGGGTTTCACCATGTTGGCCGGGCTGATCTTGAACTCCTCACCTCAAGTGATCCACCTGCCTCAGTGTTCCAAAGTGCTGGGATTACAGGCGTGAGCCACCATGTCTGGCCTAAGTTATGATAACCATATTCGACTGTACCTGTTCTGTTTAGGGGCACAAATACTTCCCATTGTGTTACAGTTGCCTGTAGCGTACTCTTGAGTGCAGTAGCATGCTGTACAGGTTTGTGGCCCAGAAGCAGCAGGCTCTAGCATCCAGCCTAGGTATGTCGGAGGCTGTCCTGTCTAGGCTCGTGGAAGGCCACTCTATGATGTTTGCACAATAACGAAGTCAACTGATGACACCATTCTCAGAACATTCTCACTTCGTTCAGAAACACATGGCAGTAAATCCACACTGAGACGTGTTGTGGTGAAACTGCAGAATGTCGAGGATGAAGAGAAAATCTTTAGAGTTGACAGCAAAGACTGAGTAACTACAGCGACTGGAAAAAGGCTAGCTTGTTTCTTCTCAGCAACCCCAAGTGCCACAAGATAGTGAGCCCTCAATGCAGAGGGAAGGCGACTGGCAGCCCCAAATTTTATGCCCACGTGAACTACTAGTGGAAGGGTGGAAGGCAAGATCAAGACATTTTCCAGGTAAATATTTTAACCATTTACGCATGCTCATTGTAAGGGCTCCTATTGTAAGATAGACGTCAGCAAGGAAAGGGGACTCAGAGGGAAGATGGTGGGGCAAAAGAAACAGCCGCGAAGGTGGAAACTGATAAAATGTCAAGGAGTTTAGCTTGTAATTGTTTAAGAAATTTTGTGTGGGCCGGGCATGGTGGCTCATGCCTGCAATCCCAGCACTTTGGGAGGCCAAGGTGGGTGGATCACCTAAGGTCGGGAGTTCAAGACCAGTCTCACCAACATGGAGACACCCTGTCTCTACTAAAAGTACAAAATTACCTGGGCATTGTGGTGCACACCTGTAATCCCAGCTATTTGAGAGGCTGAGGCAGGAGAACTGCTTGAACCCAGGAGATAGAGGTTGTGGTGAGTCAAGGTCGCGCCATTGCACTCCAGCCTGGGCAACAAGAGTGAAACTGCATCTCAAAAAAAAAAAAAAAAGAAATTATGTATATCCTAAAATAGAGGTAAAAGTAAAGCCCTACAGCAGTGCTGTCCAACAGAAATAGGACATGAGCTTTGGGTGCAAGCCACACATATGCGCTTTTAATTTTATTTATTTATGTTTTTGAGACAGGGTCTCGCCCTGTTGCCCAGGCTGGAGTACAGTGGTGCAATCTTGGCTCACTGCAGCCTCAACCTCCTGGGCTCAAGAAATCATTTCCTCTCAGCCTCCCAAGTAGTTAGGACCATAGGGTCATGTTACCATACCCAGTGATAGGGTTCAGCTTTGTGTCCCCACCCAAATCTCATCTGGAATTGTAATCCCATAATCCCCACGTGTCATGGTGGGGACTTGATGGGAGGTAATTGAATCAAGGGGGTGGTTGCCCCCATGCTGTTCTTGTGATAGCAAGTGAATTCTCAGGAGATATGATGGTTTTATAGGCGTCTGGCATCTCCCTGCTGGTACTCACTCTCTCTCCTGCCGCCCTGTGAAGAGGTGCCTTCCACATGGCTGTAAGTTCCCGAGGCCTCCCCAGCCATGCAGAACTGAGTCAGTCAAACCCCTTTTCCTTCACAAATTGCCCAGTCTTGGGTATTTCTTCATAACAGTGTGAGAATGGACTAATGCACCCAGCTACTTTAAAAACTTTTTTTTTTTTTTGAGAGATAGGGTCTCACTGTGTTGCCCAGGCTGGTCCCAAACTCCTGGGCTCCAATCATCCTCCCACCTCAGCCTCCCCAAGTGCTAGGATTATAGGTCTGAGCCACTGTGCCTGGACAATTTGAAATTTTTTAGTAGCCACATTTTTTTTTTAAAGTAAAAGAAACAGGTGAAATTAATTTTAATAATATTTTATTTAACTGCCTAGAATATTGTTTTAACATATAATCAATATGAAAACTATGAGATCTTTCGCATTCATGCTGAACTCTGAAAACTGGGGCTCCATGGCCCCACGTGGTAGGGTCAGAAGGGAGGGGTGGAGGCTGTCAGTGGGGTGCCCCTTGTGTGTGGGGAGGTGCATTCCTGGCCTGTGATGGGGGCAGCACAGTCCTGTGCCCAGCCCCAGGACAGGCACCATATCATTTCTCCTCTTCCTGGTCCAGGGAAGAGCTGAGCCCGGGAGGTGGAGGCTGCAGTGAGCCAAGATTGCACCACTGTACTCCAGCCTGGGCAGCAGGGCAAGACCCTGCCTCAAAAAAAAAAATAAAATTAAATTAAAAGTGCATGTGTGTGGCTTGCACCCAAGTTTAGGTTCCTTTTGTAGATATTTGGACATTTTTCCATATGAGCACACAAATACTTGCTTAATACACGATTTCTTTCTTTCTTCTTTTTTTTTTGAAACAGAGTATCACTCTGTTGCCCAGGCTGGAGTACAGTGGCACAATCTCAGCTCACTGCAGCCTCAACCTGCCTGGGCTCAAGTGATCCTCCTAACACAGCCTCCAAGTGGCTGGGACTACAGGTGTGCACTATCATCCAGCTAATTTTTGTAGAAATGAGGTCTCATTTTGTTGTACAAGCTGGTCTCAAACTCCTGGACTCAAAGAATCCTCCTGCCTTGGCCTCCCAAAATGCTGGGATTACAGGTATGAGCCACCATGCCTTGCCCAAAACAGATTTCTGACTGACATGTGCCCTAACAGCCCTCAGCTTCTAACACTAGTTGAAGACACATTATTATTTTTGAGAGAGAGCTCTGCATGGGTTCTGGCTCTTTCTGTGTACTCACACTCCAGCTGCCCCTGGGCTTTTTCTAGACTGGAAGGGCTGCACCTGTGAGCATAGTGAGCTGTAAGTGACCAGGCACGCATCATGATTTTAGAGTAAAAACATTACCTTTTGCTGTTCAGAGTAAGGTGCTCTTAGAGGCCTGTGGGCAGGATGAGGCCCCTCTTGGCGGATCAGGCAGTCAGGGCCAAGCTCAGGACTGGCTGAGTGGAGCAGTGAAGGCAGAGCCAGGGCTGGGAGAGATGGGGGAGCTGAGGAAAGTGGGCACAGGGAGGCAGGGCTTGGGGCATAGCAGGGAGGGCCTGAGCAGGAATCCCTGTGTGTTCTCCCAATTTTTGGGTTTCGAAGGTGGAACAGTGTGGCACATGCTCTGTGTTGCTGTTTTATCATGTACTTGAAGCCGTGTTATTTACAATGTGCTGCTCACATCATCTCTAGCTTTTAGAATGAACTGAACACATTGGTGCATTTGAAGGGCTCCATGGGTAATGGAGATTCTGCCAGGGCATATGAGCGCATGTTTGCCCCCGCTTGAAGGTCTGAGGAAATTAAGAATGGATCAATGTGTTCTCAGGTTCACATGGGCAGAAGACCGGGATGTTGACAGTGTTTCAGCTCCGGGAAATACTGTTTTTCTTTTACATTTTTCCGAATTTCCATACTTAATTGTTTTTTGAGACAGAGTCTCACACTGTTGCCCAGGCTGGAGTGCAGTGGCAGTGGTGTGATCACGGCTCATTGCTGCCTCAGCCTCTGGGCCTTAGGCAATCCTGCCACCTCAGCCTCCTGAGCAGCTGGGACCATAGTGCATGTCACCACAATCAGCTAATTTTTGAATTTGTTGTAGAGACGGGGTCTCACTATATTGCCTAGGCTGGTCTCGAACTCCTGGGCTCAAGCAACCCTCCTGCCTCAGCCACCCAAGGTGCTGGGATTACAGGCATGGGCCACAGCACCCGGCTCATACTTTTTATTTAGAAGTCATTTTGGCCGGGCACGGTGGCTCATGCCTGTAATCCCAGCACTTTGGGAGGCCAAGGCGGGCAGATCATGAGGTAAAGAGATCGAGACCATGGTGAAACCCCATCTCTACTAAAAAATACAAAAATTAGCTGGGCGTGGTAGCATGCACCTGTGGTCCCAGCTACTTGGGAGGCTGAGACAGGAGAATTGCCTGAACTCGGGAAGCAGAGGTTGCAGTGAGCTGAGATCGCACCACTGTACTCCAGCCAGGCGCCTGGCAACAGAGCAAGACTCTGTCTCAAAAAAAAAAAAAAAAGAAGCCATTTTGTGTTTCATAGGCTCTATCAGACGTGGTCACTCTCTAAGGTCTGAGCATAGCTGAACTGGATCGTCTCATTCACCACTTCATGGCTGGTGAATGCTGTCTGTTTGACACTCCATTCCTGAGCCTTCTGTCCCTGTGGTGGGGGTTGCTGTGGGGGGAGAGGCTGACCTGGGCACAGGGCAGGGGTACCCCAAGTGTCTGCCTAGAGACGTGGTGGTCATGCTGTGGTTATGCCCTCCCTAGTCGCACATGAAACTTGGGGCAGTCCACTCAGGCTGGCCAGAGAGGCTGGGGGTGCTGGGAGGGCCCCTGGGTAGGCACTGGGTCCAGGCTGTGGTGGGTCAGCTGTGGGAGAGGGCTCGGGGAGGCTGGGCCTTAGGAGTGTGCAGCATCCTTGGTCTAGGTAGGCAGTTGGCCCTGCTACCATGAGCCCCAACCCTAGCACAATCAGTGAAGCCCTGGAATGCCTGCCCCTGCCTGTGTGGAGGGAGTGACAGCCAACGCTCACCCATACCCAGCTGTAGGCCCTCCCTCATCAGTCCCTTCCCAGAGTCTAAGCCCTGGTCAGCACCTCAGCCCGCCTGTGCCTCTGTGCACCCTTCCCACATCATGGGGTGATGGGGTGTGGGGCCATGCTGGAGGGGCTGGGAGGCCTTGAGGACAGTGACGTTCAGGCAGAGTCCTGAATGGGGGGTGAGTCTCGAGGTGTTGGGGGAGCCTTGAGGGCAAAGGCCCAGGGCTGGAACCTGCTGGGCGTGCTGAGGACTAGGAGGATGGCGGGAGTGGTGGCGGCAGGAGGCGGCGATGGAAGGGCTGGGGAGGCAGCGCGGTGCTGTGAGCACACATCCCTGTGTCCCTGCGTCCTTCTGAGGGCGATGGGACCACTCCCAGCCCCTCACGAGTCCTTCTCTGAACCAGACTCAGTCTCACTACCCTCCTTCTCAGATGGAAACCTCTGGTTCTCTGGAAGGTCCCTTGGGTCCTCTTGGTCAGGGGAATATGTGACAGCAAACAAAATGTTTGCCTCCTCCACCCCAGTTCTGACAGATGTCCATAGGGGCCACGTGCCCCAGAATGGGCCACACCCTGCATGCCCCTCCAGGCTTCCAGTGGGCTGACCCGAGGTTCATGAGTGGCCTTGCACCCCTGCCCACACCCACTCCATCACTGTCATCATGGTTGGGGGCTGCTGCCTCCAGGCTGTTGCTATGTGACTGTTCAATCCTGGATCCTGGGGACACACGGCCATCAGCTCACAGCCCTGCAGCCCAACCTTCATCCTGTTGCTGCCCAGGCTGGCTTCTCACACCTGGTTGGGGACGGGCTGCCAGCCATCTGCTGGGTTAGGACTGAACCCCGCAGCGTGGCCTTCCCAGGCTGGCCTCGGAGTCTCGGTGGCCAGACTGCGCCTTTCCCAGTTTGGCTTCAACCCTAAAGACACTGAAGAGGTTTAATTATTTGCCCGCTGTTGTTGAAGGGAGTCTTTGTATTCTTCTGTTGTCTGGTTTTTGTTTGTTTGCTTGTCTGTGTTCTGCCCTGCCCTGAGCCGTGTCCGAGTTATTTTTCCGTAGATCCTTTCCTGGCTTTTCCAGAGTGAACACCGGTTGGCTGCCTCCTGCCACACGTCAAGCCTCTGGGACATCGTCCGTAATCTTCCTCTCATAATGCATAAAAACAAAGTACAGGCTCTTGCTGGACTATTTTGCAAATCATTTTTATCCTCTGATAAAATGACACATTTGTGAGAGCAGGTGTTCTTTTAGGACAGCTGTTTTTGAAGAATGATGGAATCATCCTAATCGTCTGTTAGTGGCGGGCACCATTATAAGTCAAATGCTTCTAAGTTTTATTTGCATTGTTTGATTATTTCAGCAATAACCACAGTACAAGAGAAGAATGTGCCAGGGAGCACTGTGTGGGCAACTGCATGAATCAGCCCTGCCGGGCGCTAGCTGCGCCCGTGTGTCCCGGCGACTGTGCCCTCTCCTGCAGTCACCCCATCCCCTGTCTGCTTCCTTCCCCATTCGGCCCCTACGTGGGCTCCCCATCTTCTCTCCAGCTCCATCACCCACCTGCCACTTCTCCTAAGGAGCGGGTCCTGACACCTAGCAACTGGGCGAGAAGAAGGGCCAGATGGGGGCTGCGACCCACATGCTGTGTCCACATTCACTCCAGGCCCAGGTCCTCCTTCCTGGATCTGCTGTGGTGGACAGTGGGCACTGTGTCTTCTTGGTGGAAGCACCTGGAACACTGCATTACATAGGAAGATCCAAGGCACACCTGACCCACGTGAACATGGCAGGGTTGGGTGCCCATCCCTCCTGAGGGCAGTCAGAGAGGCGACCAGTGTCACAGTGTTGGCAGGAGGGGTGGCCAGCGAGGCATGCAGTGTGTGACCCAGTGGTCCAGACCGGCCCACTGCAGGTGGTCCCACGGCAGTGCCACAGGCCGGGCAGTGGAGAGGTGGGGGTAGCAGCAGGCATGGGAGACACCCCACCCCGCCGGTACAGTGGCGCACAGGATCCCTGCATCTCACTGGTGGGCTCTGGGCCCCAGGCCACAGGAGGAGGTCCATAGCCACCTTGTCCTGCCGGTGTTCCACCTGCACAGGTGGAAGGTTTGTTGAAAGAGATTGCCCAGAATGTGGGGTGACGCTATTCTTAGAGGCCCAGAATGTGGGGTGACGCTATTCTTAGAGGCCCAGAATGTGGGGTGACGCTATTCTTAGAGGCGCAGAATGTGGGGTGATGCTATTATTAGAGGCACTACAGGCACCTAGGGAATCCCTACCTCCAAGCGTGAGCCGGGCCGTGGGTCCAGGGCACCCCATCCAGGGGCTGGGCAGCCTGGCCAGCTCTGTCGGCTCCGGGTGTGTCCGGGGGAGCACAGGCAGAGCGATGCTCAAGGCTGGTCTGTAGGATAGACGCACTGATGTGGGGTTTCTCACTGTTCCTAGATGACATGGGACCAGGCAAATCCCCTTCTCTCTGCTGTGGGACATCATGTAATCGTGGTGCTGCGGGAGAGGGTCGTCTGCATTCCATGTGGCTGCTGTGACCAAATCATACACAGTGGGGTCCTTAAAACAACAAAAATCGCTTTTTTCACAGCTCTGGAGACCAGACGTCTGAGGTCACAGACTGGGCAGCACTGGTTCTTCTGGGGGCTCTGAGGGAGGGTTGCTCCTGCCTCCTCCAGCCCCCAGTGCTGCTGGCTGTCCCTGGGTTTCCCACAGCCCGTCACTCCGACCTTCACCCCATCCGCACACGGCATTCTCCGCTGTGTGCCCCTCACCTTCTCTACGGCCACCTGTCACTGTTTAGGGCCCACCCAGAGAGTCCAGGGTGGTCTCAGGTTGAGATTCTTACCTTTCTTTCATCTGCAAAGACCGTTTTCCCAAATGCGGTCATGTTTACACATGCCAGGCGTACTTCAGGGGCCCACCATTTGACCTCTGTGAGTGGGTCCCAGAGCAGGCCCTGCGGGCACCTTCTCCTTATTCCAGGGCCTCTATTTATGGCATATTAGGTCCTAATCACAAGGAAAGTGCAGCATTGCCCCGTCCACACCTGCCCATGGCTTTGGTGGGGTTCTGTGGCTGTGGCGGGGGCACCCTTGTCTCACCAGACGGAACAGCCCAGCCCAGATTGCTGTCATGTGAGAAAGCGGATCTGTCCGTCCAAAGTGCGGCATTCCACACCCTTGACTAACAGATGTCACCAGGAGGAGGGGTGGCAGAGGCTCCTCTCTAAGCACCACCTGTCCACAGTGTATGGGCTCCAGAGAAGATGTACAGATGGTCAGCCAGCAATGAAGGGTGCCCAGCGTCGTCAGCCGTCGGGAAAATGACAGTCAAAACCACAGTGAGGGGCCACTTCACAGCCACCGGGATGGTGAGAATAGAAAAGTCAGATAATAACAAGTGTTGGCGAGGACACAGAGAAATCAGAGCCCTTCCACACCAACTGCTGTTCAATGAGTGTTGAATGGTGCAGCCTCTTTGGAAAACAGTCTGGCAGTTTCTCAAAAAGTTAAACATAGAAGCGCCATATGACCCAAGAATTTCACTTCCAGATATACACCCAGAGAGCTGAAAACATATGTCCACACAAAAACTTGCTCATAGCAGCACTATTCATAGCAGCCAGAAGGTGGAAGCAGTGCGAGTGTTCGCCCACGGATGCCTGATAAACAAAGCGTGGGCCATCCGGCCACACAGTGGCACGCAGGAAGCACTGATTTATGCTGTAACGTGGAGGAGCCTTAGAAACACGGCTCCATGAAAGAAGCAGACACAAAACGCCCTGCTTGGTATGATTCTATGCATAGGAAATGTCCAGACATGTAAATCCAGAGACAGAAAGCTGATTAAGGGCTGGTAGAGGGATGCTGCTGATGGGCATGGGGTTTCTGTGATGAAAATGCTCGGAAATTAGATCATGTGATGGTTGCACAGCTCTGAGAATACTCTAAAAACTGTTGAATTGCATACTTTAGAGACAGGGTCTCACTCTGTCACACGGGCTGGAGTGCAGGTATGCTCTTGGCTCACTCTAACTTCGACTTCCCGGGTTCAAGCGTTCTTCCCGCCTCAGCCTCCTGAGTATAGGACTTCAGGTGTGAACCACCACAGTTGGATAATTTTTTGTGTGTAGATACAGGCTTTTTTTTTTTTTTTTTTTTTTTTTTTTTTTTTTTTTTTTTTT
>NW_016107837.1:31592-34900 GCF_001604975.1 Cebus imitator
CCTCCCAAAGTGCAATTGTGCCCAGCCTTTGAATTGCACGTTTTGGGAGAATTTTATGACATGTGAGTTTTACCTCAATAAAACGGTTTCAGAAAGCAACGATTGCTCTCCTTTGGGCAGGAGAGGCTGGACATAGACCCGCTGCAGCTGCACACACGGAGTTGCCCTGGGTGACGGGAGGGCAGCTGGTATGTTGTGTCCACGGGGGCTCCGTGGCTGGAGGAGCAACCACCCTGGGTGTCTAAGTCCATTAGGTCCTTCAAGGGGAGCTGGTCCAGGACTGAGCATCAGGTCCACCTGCCTGGGCCTGTGAGGCCACCTTGAGTGTGGCTCCCAGTGTGCTCAGGAGTGTGGGGTGCCCACGGGCCCTGAGGCCTGAGCCAAGACAGCAGAGAGCAGAGCAGCCCGGGCAGGCTGTTGCAGCCCCACTGCAGAAGTCCTCTTGGCCCACAGCCTAGGACCCGTGTCTGGGTGTTTGGATTGCTCCCAGTTCCTGTGAGCTCTTAGCAAATCACCTCAAATCCCTGTTGAAGGAGAGGAATAATTCATAAATAAGCAGTTTAAATGTCCACTTTCCACAAGCAGATTTCCATGCTTCTTAGGAGTGTTCCCCCATCCTCACTGCCCTCGTGGAGTTTCCTGAACTGCCCTCAGCCAGGCAGACCCTGAGGCTTGGCCCTGCCAAGGAGGGCTTGAACAGGGGGCACCCGGGGGTACCTGCTAGCACAGTGGGAATGGAATTGATTGTCCTCCTTGCAAGTTTGCTGTTTAATAATCAGTTTTAAAAATAAAATGCTTTTTTTTTTTTTGAGACAGAGTCTTGCTCTGTCACCAGGCCAGAGTGCAATGTTGCAATCTCGGCTCACTGCAACTTCTGCCTCCCGGCTTCAAGTGATTCTTCCGGTTCAGCCTCCCGAGTAGCTGGGACCACAGGTGCGTGCCACCACACCCAGCTAATTTTTGTATTTTTTTGTAGAGATGAGGTTTCACCATGTTGGCCAGGATGGTCTCGATCTCTTGACCTTGTGACCCACCCACCTTGGCCTCCCAAAGTGCTGGGATTACAGGCATGAGCCACCACGCCTGGCCAATAAAATGCATTTTATAGAATCTTTAAACCTGTGGAGTTGAAAATGAGATCCCCGGCGGTTTAAATGCCCAGCTGTCAGGTACAGGCTGATTCTGTTTGGTGACGCAGCACCCTTCCCTCTGGAGGTCTCTCACGCCCCGTTATCCCTGGCGGTGACGGAGGGCTGTGCAGATCGTTCGTTTCTTTGTGAACCCACTGCAGCTACTGTGGTTAAATCTTCTGCAGTCAGTGTTCTTGGCACATCATTTGCATAGGCAGTACTTGATTGAGAGTTTTATTTGAAAATTCATTTTCCCTTTGAAAACACTTTGCTAGATGCTCAATTATCTCCAAGCTTTGTGTCTGACTTGGCTTGCAGAACAAATGCCATGGTCCAGGCCAGCATGATCACCTGGGGTGTTGCATGGCAGCATGCCCAGCTGTCTCTCCTGTAAGGAGGATGTCTTTGTACCACAGGGGATGCCTCATCCTCAGGGGCCAATGCAGCCTCCTCCTAGAGCCAGGGTCCTGCGTCCAGGGAGCATCTCCTTCCATGAATGTGTGGGGGGGTCTGTTTCCACATCAGAGACTACACTGAGGTGATAAAGGGACCCTTTGGCATGCCCCAAAGGACAGAGGCTTCTAGCTGCATAGACTGTACTCTCTACAGTGGGAAGGTTTTCTCTGGGGCCACTGAGCACTCCACTGAGCTGAATAGACAGTGGCTTGGGGAAGGCTGATGGCTCTTCCACGCCATCACCTGCTCCTCCGAGCTGGCCCTGGCCGTGGCTTCTGCTGCAAGTGAGACCACCTTGGCTAGGAGATGGGTGCTGCTTGGTGAGACGGCAGGTGCAGGGAACTGATTTGTTGGGGTGTCTAAAGCAGTCCCCCAATCTAAAGCTTCCGAGAGCACTGATTTACCAGACCATATGGGAAACTGCAGAGGCTGGGCTTGCCTCCCGGGAGGCCCACGTGCGGCTTTGCATAAGCAGGTTCTTATGAAACAAGCACTGGGAACAGCTGTAAAAGCATTTTAAATCAAAATTTAGCAGGTTAAAAATTCCATCTCAGAACGTACATGTGACTGTTTCTGGTGTGTGTAGAGTTCATGTCTGTGTCTTTTGCTAGAGTAACTGGATGCCGTAATTCTGTGCTGCAGTCCCCGCTGAAGTCTCTTTAAGAGGTGGCCTCTGCTGGGGACATCCACATTCAGCGTCAGGGTCCTTCTCGGGCTGTGGTGGGGGAGCTGTGGGGGCCCCCTGAGTTCAGAGTGAGACCGGCTGTATGTATCTTGTCCTGGCCTCCTGCCAGCGGGTACACGGGCCAGCCTTCCCCTTGCCCTTAGGGAGCAGGGCCCTGCTCTGCCACTTGCACCCCTCCTGTGGGTAGAGGGAACCCCCAGTCCCTGATGTCTGAACAAACCAGTGTGCTCGTGTGCTCCCCTTTCCTTCAGAATTCATTCAGCAGGTGGCCCACTTGGGGCCTTTTGGTATGGCGTGACTCTCAGAGCTTGATAACCCAAAGTCCAGCTGAGAGTGAGCTGGAGGGCCTGGGACTAATCCTTCCAGGGTGGCCCACCTCCGGGCACAGAGCCAAGGCCGGCCAGCGCTGGCCATCTTCCAGCCTGAGGGGGGCAGTACCCAGGCTGGAGTGGGAGCCTTTGTCCCAGGTTGGGCCAGGGCTCAGGGCTCCAAAGGGTAGGAGATTTGGGAGTGGACCTGAAGCAGGGACAGGAGGGAGTCTATGGGCCAGGGAGGCCGCAAGCAGGGCCTAGGGGCATTTCTGCAGGTGGGAGGTGGGCCTGGTGACCCCCAAGACCTCGGAGAGGCTGGCACTCCAGAGAGGCTGGCAGCAGCATCTGCGATGTTACCCTTATTACCCTGCATGGGCCGAGAGGCCTTGCCGCGTGCAGGGGGGGTGCGGGGAGGGGGCACACGCCTCTTGTGTGTGCACGTTTGAGTGCCGGTACATGACTCGCAGGTCCCGAGGCAGCGCTCCAGGCTCGAGTGACAGGCACGGTGGCCTCCTCCCGCCCTTGTCCAGCACTCTCTCGGCTGCTGCCTGCGACCTCCGCAAGCGGACCCCCGACCCCTGACCGACCCCATCCGGGGAGATGTGGAGGCGTCGCCCCCTGCTGCCCCCGCCTCCCCTGCCCCTCTTCCCCCCTCTCGTTCCCTCTCCCCTGCCCCTCTCCCCTCCCCCTCGTTCCCTCTCCCCTCCCCCTCGTTCCCTCCCCCTC
>NW_016107837.1:35349-37382 GCF_001604975.1 Cebus imitator
CTCTCCCTCGTTCCCTCCCCCACTTCCCTCTTCTCGTCCCCTCCCCCACCACGCATTCAGGGACGCCTGGCCCCTTTCTCCCAACGCTGCCCCGCTGGGCAGCCCAGATACACTGTTCCCCCTTCAGCCTGGACCCCGCGCCCCCTCAACCCCGTTCTCGCGCTCAGGGCCTGAGACCTTGGGAGTGACGCCTGGGACACCTGGGCCCTGTGGCTGCGCCCGCCGCCTCCTCGAGAGGTTTTGCCGCGTGATGTGGGGGTTTTGTGGGGAAGGCAGCCCCTGTCATTCCCAGTCAGCTGCACGGCGGGGCCAGTGGAGGCCGTGGCCGCCTTGGTGAGGGGGGCATCGGGACTGTGGGGCGTCATCTCTTCATCTGCGTCCACCGCTGCCACTGCTGACTGGCGAGGGGGGAGGCGCGCAGCGTTTGTCCAGGCTAAGTGGGTTCTCTTTGTCCTTAGCCCATTTCGCAGATGCTAATCAGAGGGCACAGGCGACCAAGAACCTGGAACCCACTGGAATGCCTGTGCCCAGCGCCCACCATCTAAGTTCTCTTCCCACTTGACTCCTGTCGCGGTCTGGGCTGTGGAGGATTCCTCTAAACAGGCACAGACACTGATGTGAACTGAACGTAAAGCTGCCAGCCTTTCCTGGCAGTTTGCTTTGAAGGGCTTGGAGGGGGGGCTGTGCCCTTGGGGTGGGCAGGGCGTTCAGTGGCCTGGCGGGCCCCACAACACCAAGGACGTACTGCCTGTGGTTCCAAGTCAGGCTGGAGGCGGCATGGGGCTGGCTGTCCATCCACAGGCACCTTCAGGGGTAGGTGGCACTGGGGGCTCAGCACCATCCTGGTCTGCAGCCAGGCCGGGTGCACACAGTTGATGTGCAGGCTGGCCCCGGTGGGTACAGGCTTTGGACGTCCCAGGCGACACCATCCCAGCTGCATCAGGCACCCTATACCCCATAGGCCGGAAGGCACGGTGAGCCTGGAGCTGTGGCCCAAGGCCTGGGGAGGCCGTCCCTTCACAGGGTACACTGCCTGCCCTTGCGGCTGTGGCACCAACATCAGCGGTGGCTTTGTGCTGTCTTCACCCTTATCACCTAGCAGGAGTGAGCAGGGAAACTGAGGCACAGGGTAAGTCTTCTGCCTTCAGGCACAGTGAGTGGCTTTGAAATGATGGCCCCATTGCTTATTGGAAGTGGGATCGTGGGTGGATTTGCGAACCTCTCTGAGCCTTGGTTCTTCCCTCTGTAAACTGGGGAACCATCCCTTACCTCCTCTGGGGTGGTAGGGATTTCAAAGCAGGTTTGCTAATTACTAGTCTCAAGAGAAGCCTCCTACTTGGTGGAGAATAGCAAAGATCGTCATAGGGAATACCAGGAACTTCTGCCTGTGGGCACCGCCTCCCTGCTGGCCATTTAGTCCTCTACGCACTGGTGACCTCCATCCTCACATACAAGTGACGCAAAGCAGGTTGGTCACTTACAGATAGGAAGCAAGGGACAGAGCCAGGCCCTGTGTTGGGAAAGCTGCCCAGCGCAGATGGATTGCTGACCGCACATGCTTCTCTGCACCAGGCTGAGGGGCTGTGAAAGCAGCCGCCCAGGTTAGATACTCAGGGGCCACGTGACCCCCAGGGCAAAGCTTCAAAGGACACCCTGCTTGCAAGGAGAAAGAAGCAAAGCCCAGGCAGTTCGTCCCTCACTCAAGCTGTTACAGTCCCTAGGAGGGTGAAGGATAGGGCCTGGGCTATTCTGGGCAGTCCCTCCCTACCTCTGGAGGCCACATCCTCAGCACCTTCTACCAGCAAGCGAAAAAGCAGGTAGTGCAGGGTTGGTCCGAGGCCCCCTGGAGAACGTCCCTGCAGGGATTATTATCTGAGCTGCATGGCGTCTGTGCTGCTCCCACAGGTGACCTGAACTGGGTGGTATATATGCCACTCTCACAGGTGACCTGAGCTGGGGAGGCGTCCGTGCTGCTCCCACAGGTGACCTGAGCTGGGGGACGTCCGTGCTGCTCCCACAGGTGACCTGAGCTG
>NW_016107837.1:38012-63015 GCF_001604975.1 Cebus imitator
GTGCTGCTCCCACAGGTGACCTGAGCTGGGGGGGCGTCCGTGCTGCTCCCACAGGTGACCTGAGCTGGGGGACGTCCGTGCGGCTCCCACAGGTGACCTGAGCTGGGTGGCATCTGTGCCACTCTCATAGGCGACCTGAGCTAGATGGTGTCTATGCCGCTCTGACACGTGACCGGTCAACTGTCATATGAGGGATTAAACTGTGCCCAGCCCCCACCCACCAATTCCTAGAACTGCCGGGGTCTTCTGACTCCCGGAGGAAGTAGCTGGCAGTCTCAGCGGCTCTCTGGTCAGGCCGTGCTGGGGACACTCATCATGTAATGGGGTTGAGGGAGCCACAGGGATGGCGATGAGCTGGTGCCACATGGAGCCCTGAGTCCTGAGGGAGAGCAGGGTGGATGGGGTCAGCAGGAGGCCAAGACAGGAAGTGGACAGGTCAGTCCCATCCCCACTCCCTACCAGGCCTCCTGCTGACCCAGCATGCCCACCGCAGCTCCCTGGCCCCAGAGCGGGGTGGAGAAGGTGGACGGATGGATGGGGAGGGGGCAGGAGCAATAATAGTAGCACTGGGGTGGGCATGGCAGCAGGCTGTGCCCAGGACCACAGGATCGCGTGCCTGTCTGCGGCCCCAGATCCGCAGCGTGTGGCTGGTGGTGCTGCCAGGTCAGCGGGGCCTCAGCCTGGCAGCCCCTGGGGTATCTGCTGTGGATGAGGTCTGGCTTGGGGACGTGGGTCATGGACACCAGGCCTCAGAGCGGACTGGAGGGCTTGGGGATCTGCAGGAAGGGCTGGACCCGTGATTGGCAGCAGTGCACAGGTTCAGCCCTGGGGAGGGGTTGTTCCCCCGTGGTGGAGGGGTCGAGGGGCTTCCTCCACAGTTAGCTGTTCATGGTGGGGGCTCAGGAACAGCCAGTGTGGGGGGGTCATAGCTATGGGGTTGCATTTGGGTGCCCCGGGCAGAGGCTCTTCCCTGGCTTCTTCGAGATGCTCTTGGATTCCTGGTGTTGGAGTGAGGAGACCCAGGCTTTAATGGAAAGCTGGCCCAGGAGAGGCCGAGGGTGGACTCGGACACCTGGTCCTCATCCTTACATGCTCCAGTCTCTGTCCAGCTGAAGTCCTCATGTGGCCACTGTCTCCTGGAGATCCGCTGATATCCAGGAGGCAAACCCACCTGAGTCCCCAGGCTGAGCGTGGGGGATGTGGGGATAGGGAGCTGGCTGCCTGGGGTGGTCTGTCTTGGGAACTGGAGCTTAGGGCCCAGCCATGTCCTGGGTTCAGCTGTGGGGGGAAGGAGGCAGCAGGAGCTGGGCTGGGCTTCCCTCCCTTGCCGGGGCCCATGGGGTGGGGCGGGTCCTCTCTGGCCTGGCCATGCTGCCTGCCCTCCCATCTGTCCCACCACCTGCCTGCTCCCGTCCCCACTTCCTCCCCAGCAGCTTGGCCAAGACTGTGATGCTGCTGCCCTGGAGTGACAAGGTGTCCCTTTAAGACAAAGTGTCCCTGCAGGATTTACGTTATATTCGGCAAGCAAGAGCATAAAAAGGATCTGGCCCTGGGCCCTTACCCCCTCTTTGCCCACATAGATGCCAGAGGGTCCTAGTGACACCTGGGCTGAGATCTGGCTCCCTGGCATCCAGCAACGTGGCCTTGGCCGTGAGTTACCTTCGGGAGCGTCAGCCTCCTTGCCCGGGTGGAAGGCATGGTGTGATGGGCTGTGCTCCTGTGCCCTGTGCAGGGCTGGAGCCCCGTCCCTCCTGGGCCTCAAGGTGGCTGGGGCCTGCCCCAGCAGGTGGTGTAGTGTGTCTAAACGCTGCGCCGGCCACCAGCCCTTGTAACTGCCAGGAAACACTCCAAGGTCATCACACGGGGGTCAGACGGGCGAGCTCACACATGTGCGCTGCGTCTCTCACCTGCTCCTGCCTCCAACCCACACCTCCCGCCTGCAGCCACAGCTCACGTTAGGGACCGGGGGCTTGAACGAATTAACAGTTCCATCAGCTTTACAAAATTAGCCCCGACTCAGTCCATCCTGCATTTTTGAACCGAGTACTGCTGCGTTGGTGTGTATTTTCTCCTGCTTTTTTGAGGATATCTGTTCAGTACTCATCTAACCTCCTGAATGAAATGCCTTCTGTATGGTGTTTATTTCTGACTTGAAACAGTGAACACTTTCACTGCGATGAACTCATCTTTGAGAAAATATTGACACAGTGTGGCTTTAAAAGAGAATCCTACTAGGTTCAAATTTATTATTTTACAATTTTTATTTCAAAAATTTAAACAAGGTGAGTACTTCCTACTTATATCAATTGATTCCCTTTATTGTGGACATTGTATTTAAGGACATTTAAAAACTGAATTTAAAATGAAATTGTAAAATGTTGGATAAAGCTGGTGGATTTGAATCAAAGGGAAAGGATTTGTCAGTGCTGGAGCGCTCCCTCCCCAGTCATGTGTCCCGCCCGCAGGCTCACTTGAGGGTGAGCCCAGTCACGCCGGCCAGATTTAGCACTAAGTGATGAGTAGATTGAGATTATAATTGTTTGCTTCATACTCTGCATACTCAGAAATGGAAATTTAGTACCCCAAATTTTCTTCCGGATCTGTTAATCAGGACAAATGGAATGTTGTAAGCTGTGTTAATTCATTTCCTGGGACCCCTGTCTGAAGGTCTGCTCACAGCGAGGGGTCTGGGTTGGATGACTGACACAAGGAATAGAGACCCCTTCCTGCTCCCACCCCGGCACCACCCAGGCACTGCTGGGACCATGCAGGAACCCCAGCCTCTTCCTCTGAAATACCAGTCCTGAAGGGCCGGGACGCTAGCTCGGGGGGTAACTCAGCTTTCCAAATAGCACAGGCTTTCTGTGTGTGCGTGTGTGTGTGTGTGCGTGTGTGTATGTCTGCATGCCTCCGTATATGTGTGTGTGTGCATGCCTGTGTGTGTGTGCCTGCGTGTGTGTGCGTGTGTCTGCATGCCTCTGTATGTGTGTGTGTGCATGCCTGTGTGTGTGTGTGTGCCTGTGTGTGTGTGCATGTGTGTCTGCATGCCTCTGTATGTGTGTGTGCGTGCATGCCTGTGTGTGTGTGCCTCTGTGTGTGTGTGTGCCTGTGTGTATGCATGCCTGTGTGTGCGCGTGCGTGTCTGCATGCCTCCGTATATGTGTGTGTGTGTGCATGCCTGTGTGTGTGTGCATGTGTCTGCATGCCTCTGTATGTGTGTGTGTGTGCATGCCTGTGTGTGTGTGTGCCTGTGTGTGTGCGTGTGTCTGCATGCCTCTGTATGTGTGTGTGCGTGCATGCCTGTGTGTGTGTGTGCCTCTGTGTGTGTGCCTGTGTGTGTACATGCCTGTGTGTGTCTGTGTGCGCGTGCGTGTGTGTCTGCATGCCTCTGTATGTGTGTGTGTGTGCATGCTTGTGTGTGTGTGTGCCTGTGTGTGTGCATGCCTGTGTGTGTGTGTGTGCATGCCTGTGTGTGTGTGTGGGGGGGAGTGTGTATGATTACAGCTCTCTTTTTGTAGACGGTCAACACCTTTGTAGGTCTGGTTTTAAGGTCTTTACGAAAATCAAGGTAAAGCAGCAGGGCGTCTGCTTGTGGGCACCGATGCCATGTCATCAGCAGTGTGACCGCGGTGCCTACTGTGGGATGGCACAAGGTGGGGTGTGGCGAGTGTTGTTTCTCCTGGATTGTGGAGATGCCCAGTGCTTCCTTCCCTGTTCTTGGGTGTGGTGGCTTTGGACACGCTGTTCAGGATGCCCCTTTCCCGCGTACAGGCAATTATACCATCAGAGCCCATGCTGCAGACATCATGGAGGCCTCCTCAAATCACAGAGAACCACGAATGGCCTCACAGGTTGTTGTAGACACCCGTACTTGCTTGGGGTGGGTAAGGGATCTAAGGCTTGGGTCCAAGGCCTAAGGGGATCTGTCCTTCTGGATGTTTGGGGGTCCCCAGGTCTTTCAGGGAAGCTGGAGCCCACCCCAAGAGTGGCTTCCTCAGAGTGGTACAGGCCCACAGATTTGGGGTTATACCTTGGAGGAGGGTCATCTGGCAGGGTTTGCTAAGTGGGTGTCTGGGCTCCCGGGCCCTCCTGCATGGCATGGGGTGGGGGAGCTCTGGGTGAGGGCTGGCTCCCCAGCCTGCTCCTGGGCCTTCCACACAGGTTGGGCGGCCACAAGAAAGGACTCCAGACTTGGTGGATGGAACAGTAGGAATTTCTCTTCCCTCGGTCCTGGAGGCCAAAAGTCTAAGACCACCGTGTGGCAGGGCTGGGTCTCTCTGAGGCCAGGTCCCTCTGAGACCGGGTCCCTCTGAGGCTGGGCCCCGTAATGACCTTTTTAAAGATCCTATCTCTGGGCTGGGCTAGGTGGCTCACACCTGTAATCCCTGTACTTTCCGAGGCTGAGGCAGACGACTCGCTGGAGCCCAGGAGTTCAACAAGTCCGGGCAACATGGCAAAACCCTGTCTCTACAACAAATACAAAAATTGACTGGGCGTAGTGGCCCCTACCTGGCCTCCTGGCTACTCAGGGAGGATCACTTGAACCCAGGGGGCAAGGTTGCAGTGAGCTGTGATCACGCCAGTGTACTCTAGCCTGGGGGGTTAGAGCCAGACCCTACCTCAAAGAAAAAAAATGGGGAGACACTGTTTCCAAACACAGTCACATTCTGAGTCCGGGGGGTTAGGACTTCAATCTTTGAACTTGTGGGGCGGTCACAGTTTAGCCCATGATAAGGTCACACAGCAAATCTGCCTCATCCGCCACGAGGCCCACCCTCCAGCGAGCATCCCTGGCAGTGCAGCTCCTGTGCTCAGTGACACCTCAGCTCCATGGGACACCTTTCAGAGGCTTCAGCTGCCCCGAGAGAGGAAGGCAGGGCCGCTTCCTTCCTCACAGGAGACACACAGGCTGCCTTCTGCAGCAGGGAATCGGTTTCCCTGCAGGGGCACCAAGCATCCCCAATAACGAGCCAGGGCCAGGAGGGGTCAAGTACCGGGCCCATCCCTGAAGGGTTCCCTACTTCCCATGCCTTTTATTTTGGTGATGAGCACCCCTTTCTAGCTTTTACCTTGCCAAGTAGACACACACCACACTCCTGTGGGAGCTCATCTTGACACCTGTGGTACTGGTCCTACAGGGGGCACGTTCACACACGCATGCGTGTTCACACCTGCACACACCTTCACAGGCACACAGATACATAGGTGCACGTGCATGTACACACACATGCACAGCGCACAGATCCACATGCACACAGCCATGCATGGGGCATACATGTACTGTACACATGTGCACTCATGTACGTGTTCATGTGCTCACACACATGGTGGTTCTCGGCCTCTCCAGGGCACAGGAGAGGAACTGCATTTTTGAGCTGAGGGGACGTGTGTGCACCACGCTCTGTGCTTAGAGGCTCAGTCCCCTCTTTGGTCCGGGGCTTTGCGTGACGGCACCATGCTGCCATCAGCCTTTCACGCACCTGCGTTGTGGCTGAGCCGTCTCCTCTGTTTCCCTGACAGCAAGGGGCCGTGTTGACCTGGGTGCTGTTGTGAACTCCTTAGGTGGTGTGAGGTTTTTGGTGCCACAGCAAATGATTCTGGGTTCTTTCTGGGGGTTTCTGTGGGGCCCCTTGTCGTGTCCTCTTTCTTGGAGCCGAGATTTAGCTTCTGGGAGGTGTCGTCATGCAGTGCCCTAAATTCAGTACCTGGCCTGTTTGCCGGGCCAGATGGTGTCTCATCAGCAAGCTGCGGTCGGGGCTGTGGGACGCATGCGGCCGGCGAGGGACTGTGAGGGCCCCGGTGCAGTGCAGTCACAGCCAGGCATCTGCTGCGGGGCCGGCCCCTCCAGGCCCCTGCCTCTCCCACCCTCCTGCTTCTGCTATGAAGGGAGCTGGCAGGTTTGGGGCCAGAAGGAAGCCGGTGGCTCTGGTGACCTGGACTGCTGCCTGAGCTGGGTGTCAGGCCCAGCGGTTCTCACGCAGGCCTTGGGCAGGCTGCCAGTTCAGCCCCACCTTGCAAAGGGGCTGTGCTCCCTCCTGGTTCCAGAAGTGGCTGGAAGGCTCTTCTGTCCTCTGGTAGAAAGGTGCTGTTCTTGATTCTTCCCCTCTTCCCTGGGAGCGAGGAGGGGCATTGGCAGGCCCTGGGCCCAGGAGGGGAAGCTGGTGGCCATCCCAGAAGCCGGGTCAGGATTCTGGGGACTGGGCCAGGCACAGTGGCTTATGCCTGTAATCCCTGGGAGGCCCAGGCAGGTGAATCATTTGAGGTCAGGAGTTCGAGACCAGCCTGGGCAACATGGTGAAACCCTGTCTCTACTGCAAATACAAAAATTAGCTGGATGTGGTGGCGCACACCTGTAATTCCAGGTACTTGGGCGGCTGAGACAGGATGATTGCTTGAGCCCGGGAGGTGGAGCTTGCAGTGAGCTGAGATCGCGCCACTGCACTCCGGCCTGAGTGAGACTCCATCTCAAAAGAAAAAAAAAAAAAAAAGGAATGATGGGGGCTGCATCCGACGCAAAGGTCAAGGGCGAAGTTGCTTATCTGTAAGTTGAAGGCTACAAGGCCTCGAAGGCACAGCATCCCCTGGGGCTCCAACCCAGTGGAAGGGCTGGGAGGGGCCTTTGGGTCTCATGTTCCCTGCGTCCCTTTCTTTCCTTCCAGGCAGTAGAGCAGAACGAGGTAAGAGTGTCTCCTGCCTCCCAACCCCACTCTTCTTCCCGTTTCTTCACAGGGGGTGGGTCACTAGGTGACTGTGACCTCGTGGCTCTCCGAGGTTGGCTGGGCCATCGGAGGGGATGTGTTTACTTCCAGAAAGGCTCAAGGCCGGGGACACAGCAGTAGAGCTGAGAGGGCGGGAGCAGACGGCAGCCCGCACCCGCCTGCCACCTCTGACGCGCCGCAGCGGGTCTGGGTCTGTCTTGCTCAGGGCTGTGTCCCAGGCCCAGATCCGCCCCTAGCCGAGTGGGCATGCAGGCAGCATCTGCCAGTGAGCGAGTGAGTGCAGAGGTTTCGGCAGCCTCCTGGGAACGGTCCCGGGGAGGCGTCCCACTGGCTGCCCAGGTCACCAGTGCACGCGGCATCGCTGAAGCCCAGGTGGGGCAGTGGATGGCCGAGTGCGGGTCTGCTCAGCCTCACTGGGGTTTGCACTCCCCACCCCAGGGGTCTGGGCCAGCTTCTGGAATTGATCCAGAGAGTGAGGACTGGTGGACCAGGAAAAAGTCAGGACAAAGTGACCCTGGCCAAGGCCACACAGAGGGAAGGGGAGGGCAGCAGGCCAGAGCACACGGAGGAAATGCCCCGATGGAGACGGGAGTCTCCCACTGGGCGTGATGTGGCACCCTCCCCTCTCCTCTGACTTTCTCTCTGTGACTGTCAGGAGGCCCTTTGATAAAAATAGGTTCAGGCCAGGCACGGTGACTCACTTCTATAATCTCAGCAACTTTGGGAGGCCAAGATGGGAGAGCAGCTTGAGGCCGGGAGTTCAAGACAAGGCTGGGCAACACAAGGAGACCCCAACTCTAGAAAAAATTAAAAATGAGCGGAATGTACTGGCCTGTGCCTATAGTCTCGGCTACTCAGGAGGCTGAGGCAGGAGGAGCTCTTGAGCGCAGGAGGCAGAGGTTGCAGTGAGCCATGCTCATGCCACTGTACTCCAGCGTGGGCAACAGAGCAAGACCCTGTCTCAAAAAAAAAAAAAAAAAAAAATATATATATATATATATATATATATATATGCCAAGCACGATGGCTCACGCCTGTAACCCCACCACTTTGGGAGGCCAAGGTGAACAGATCATGAGATCAGAAGTATTTGAGACCTGACCAAGACAGTGAAAACCCATCTCTACTAAAAATACAAAAATTAGCCAGATGTGGTAGTGGTCGCCTGTAATCCCAGCTACTTGGGAGGCTGAGGCAGGAGAATCGCTTGAGCCCGGGAGGCAAGGTTTGCAGTGAGCCAGGATTGTGCCATTGCACTCCAGCCTGGGCAACAAGAGTAAAACTCCATCTCAAAAAAAAAAATTCCCTAAGAGCTGCTTGCCTTGGGCTCGCCTGGGACCCCACTCCTCCCAGAGCCCCTTTTTTGTGGGTTCTCCTCCACGAGAGGGAGCGTGAGGATCTTGTGTCTTGGGTGTAGCGAAGTGTCTGGATTCCGCACAGCCCTAGGGTGAAATGCAGAGGGCCTGGGACGCTTGGGTCAGGGACAGGATGCTTGAGCAGGCAGCCTGAGCCTCAGCTTTAGCTGTTTCCCTCCAGATCCTGGCCTAGAAAGCTGATGAAAGAGCCAGCTACTGCTCAGCGTGGAAGGTCCCAGGCTGAGCCTGCACATGGCGAGGTGTCCCCTCCAGTTCCCCACCCACTCACGCCCCCGGCCCCTCTCTCCTGCAGAGGTCGGACCCGCAGCTGCTTGCCCGGTTCTACTACGCCGACGAGGAGCTGAACCAGGTGGCCGCGGAGCTGGACAGCCTGGACGGGCGGAAGGACCCCCAGCGGTGCACGCTGCTGGTCAGCCAGTTCCGCTCCTGCCAGGTGAGCCATGGGCAACAGAGGCTGGCTGGCCCCGCTGGGCGTTGGACAGAGTGGCCAGTCCTCAGTAGAGCGAGGCATTGTCACCTGTTGGCCCCCTGTGGTGGTGTTCTCTGGGTCAGGTGCTAGAGAAGCCAGGCCCGGGAATAAGGACCATCTGGGTGGGATGTGCGGAGTGGACAGCTGGGCTGGAAGCGAGGAACAGCATGGGACGCTTTGGGGAGCAGAAGCTGGGAGAGCGGGGGCAGGGAGTGCAGAGAGAGCCGGCTTCTGAGCCCAGGAGCAGCTGGCGTGGGAGGGGTGGGCCTGCCCAGGTGCTCATGCAGAGCTCGGGTACCATGTGGCGGTCACACTCCAACGCTGACTCACGGCGCTGCCGGCATCTGCTGCGTAATTGAGAGATGGCCCTGGAAGCTGCTGCTAAAAATATCCTGGCCAAGGTTTTCTTCCCAGCGCACCAAGCATTCAGAGGCATTTCCAGCACAACAGCAAACATCGTGGTGCAGTTTTATCAAGTGACGATGATAGATTTTCGCAAAGTTCCAGAATATTCTCAGCGTGTTCTACCCACAGGGTCTTGCTGAATCCTTGCAGCCGTGGGAGGTGGGGGCTGACACGTGCTCCCCCAACAGGGGGAGGCCATCACTGCGTCACTGTGGTCCTGAGGGTCCCACCCGGGTGGCTCCTGCATAGTGGCCAAGCTGGCTGTAGCCCAGCCCTGGGCCTGACCCTGCCATGGGGGGGACTCAGCAGCGTTAGGGCTCTGTGTGGGGCCAGGACAGCTTTTCTGGCCAGATCAGGCTCTGGGCTCTCTTTTGGGCTGTTCAGTGGCAGCCCCCCATCCTGTGTGTTCAGATGTTCCAACAGATGTCCTGGGCCCCTCTGGGGACAGCCTCCGTGGGTGGGGAGAGTCCCTGCCCTCAGGAGCTCAGGTTAGAAGAAACTTCTGCCCAGGGGACAGGTGCTGGGGGCCCTGGAGCCACGCAGGAAAGGTGCTGGGCCTGCCCGTGTTTCCACCAGTGGGGAAGGGGGACCGATGCTGCCCCTCGTGGCAGCCTGTGGGAAGGGGCTTTGTTCCCGTGATGTGTTCTGTGGCCTGTGTGCTTTTTTGTTGATGGCGTTGATGTTGAAGCCTGGTGTTAAGCGAATTTGAGTGCTGGTGGAGGGGCTGGAGGGCTGCCAAGCTAGGTGGCCCCTTCCAAGCTCCCCCCGCCACGGGCTTTAATTGGGGTGTGTCGCAGTGAGAATCGTTCTGTGAGAAGGATCTGGAAGGGAGTGCTCCTAGGGACAGTGTTCTTCTCCTTGCTGCTGGGGCCTTTGAAGGAACTGGACACTGTCCAGACCCCTCAGCATCATCCAATTGGGCCTCACTTCTATCCACTCGGCTCCGGGGCCCTGCCTCTGGCTCACCTCGCATCCCACTGGCTCCTCTGTGACCCTTCTTCCCTCTCCCATACCTCCCCTTCTTCCTCCCTCCTCCCATCTCCCCTTCCTCCCCCAGCCTCCTCCATGTGGGTCCCACGCGCAATCCCCAGCCTCGTCCTGGCCGCCCCCCGACATGGCGGCTCATCCTGCCCCATGTCTGTGCTGAGCACCCTCAGGGGAGCCTCTCGGCCTCTCCTCCCTGCAGATCCAGGCGTGCTCCTCCCAGCTCCCTGGGGCATCTCACAGGGGCCCCCTTACTGCCAGCACAGCTGACCATTGAGCAACATGGTTTGAACTGCACTGGTCCACTTATACACCCATTTTTTTCCCTGACTCAGATCTAAAATACAGTATTCTCAGGACACAAAACCCATGTGTACAGAGGGCTGTGCAGGTTCCACAGGTCCAGCTGTGGGGCTTGAGCATGCACAGACAGGATATACGCCAGGGGTCCTGGAGCCTGTGCCCTGCGTGCACTGAGGGATGATTGTATTTTGTGTCTTTTTGTGATGTTATAAGTGGTATTGCTTATTACATGTCAAGTTTTAAAAATAAGCCAGAACCATAAATGAAGTGTTTCCCTGAGTTCTATGAGACACCCTACAAATTAACCCAACCTGAGGAGGGGGTCATGGGAGCCCCAGTTTGTAGCCAGCTGGATGGAAGCACAGACCATGCCTGGACTTGGGATCAGCATCTGAAGGGGTCCGTCTTGTGGGACTGAGCTGCATCCTGTGGGGTCTTGCTCTGCTGCCCGGACTGGAGTGCAGTGATATGATCTTGGCTCACTGCAACCTCTGTCTCCCAGGTTCAAGCGATTCTCCTGCCTCAGCCTCCTGAGTAGCTGGGATTAAGAGCTGTGCACCTCCATGCCCTGCTAGTTTTTGTATTTTTAGTAGAGACAGGGTTTCACCATGTTGGCTAGGCTGGTCTTGAACTCCTGACCTCAAGTGACCCACCTGCCTCGGCCTCCCAAAGTGCTGGGATTGCAGGCGTGACCCACCGTGCCCAGCTCTAAATGTCAATTTTTGATTGTTTGGTGCTACTATATCTTTTATCCTAAAACCTTTCTGTAGGAATCTAGATAATGGGTTTTTCCTACTTTCTACCGTCACAGTCACTCAACACTCCATGACTAGGTGAGTGGGGTTTTCCCCACACACCGAGTAATTCCCCAGCAGGTTCTGCAGGGGACAGCAGTGGAGGGTCCCCTATTCAACTCCATCTTGACACTGTTCACCTGGAGTGACCTCAGACCCCACGGGGTGAGGGCTCAGTCCCACAAGACACCCCCCCATTTAGATACTGATCCCAGGACCAGGCGTGGTCTGTGCTCCTGTCCAGCTGGCCATAAATTGGGGCTCCCATGATCCCCTTCTGGGTTGGATGAATTTGTAGAGTGGCTCGTATCATTCTGGAGATTCCAAGGCTTTTTAGGAACTGTATGTCAGGAAATGGGAAGAAGAAGACAAAACATATTTTACAATATCATACTTTCTAAATTCACTTATTTCTGGCAGCTTTTTGTAGATACTGTTAAATTTTTTGCACATAAAGATAATCCTCACTTCTTCATTTTCTATCTGGATGCCATGAGTGTGAGTGTGTGTGTGTGAGTGTGTGTGTGTGTGTGTCACCCTGTTGAACTGGCTGGAATTCCAGAACAAAGTTGAACAGAGTTGGTGAAAGCAAACAACTATTGTTAATGGCGGAAGACTGAATGCTTTCTCCCTAAAGATCAGTGTATGTTACCTGCAGGATTTTCCTATATATTGTCAGGCCCAGGCAGTTGCCACCTATTCAGAGCTTGCTGAGAGTTCTTGTTAGGAACGATGTTAGATATTTTCTTCAGATGCTTTCTTTGTGTCAGTGAAGATTATCCTGTTATTTTTAATATGGTAAATTACATTGTGGGTATTTTTTTTTACTCAATAAATATTGATTTTTTTCTTTTTCTTTTCTTTTTTTTTTTTTGAGATGGGGTTTCTCCCTTGTTGCCCAGGCTAGAGTGCAATGCTGCAATCTTGGCTCACTGCAACCTCCATCTCCCAGGTTCAAGCAATTTTCCTGCCTCAGCCTCCCAAGTAGCTGGGATTACAGGCATGGGCCACCACGCCTGGCTAATTTTGTATTTTTAGTAGAGATGGGGTTTTTCCATGTTGGTCAGGCTGGTTTTGAACTCCTGATCCACCTCGGCCTCTCAAGGTGCTGGGTTTACAGGCGTGAGCCACCGCGCCTGGCTGACGTTTTAATCAGTATTCACTCCATCACCCAACAGTAGCAGCAGCAAGCAGACACCGTGAGGGCAGGGCTGTGTCTACACACGACATTCACCGGTGCATCCCAGTGCCTCGTACGTAGTCGGTACTCAGCTGTATCATTGAAACGGAACACTTGGCTGATTGACTGGAGTTTTGATTTATTTTCTTTTTGAATAATGTGACATTCTTTTTTGCATATGATAGCTATGGTATCACATAAACAATTGTAAACTGTGTCAAGCTGCCAAAAGTTTGAATCTCATGCCAGTATATACATTCAGGCATCTCACGATAGCTGTTTTAGAGTTATAATTATCTACCACTGAAAGAAACTTTGGGTTCATCTGATCCAATTCTCTTATTTCATGAACTAGAACAGTAAATCCACTCAGACTGGGTGACTCATCCATCATCACATGCAATAAACAGAAAACAAGGATTTGTTTGCCAGATGCCATAGCCCCGAAAGGTCAGGGTAGTTGGCACTCTTGCTGTATTATTGTCTTACAGAATGATGGAAGAGGCATCATTTTAGTTCCCTGGTAGAAAGAATAATAGAACCAGCTGAGTATCACAAATATGCCACAAAGATAAAAGACAATATTTGGCCCTAAATAAAAATAGATTTCTAAAAATACAGAAGAGATCAGACATGTCACTAAGAAAATGCAGATGTTAGACCATCTCAGTGGTTCACGGTTTTTGTGAAAGCTTAAAAAAAATATGGATGCCAGGACCCCATCCCAGAGATTCTGCCTTACTTGGTCCAAGAGGAGCATACGCATACACTGGTGGATTTTTGAATGTTAAAAAAATTACTCCTTCATTCCTGGTATAAATCCCACTTGTTCATGATATATTATCCTTTTTATGCATTATTAAATTCAGTTTCCTAAAATTTTGTTGAGAATTTTTGGATCAATATTCATGAGGGATATAGTCTTTGTCTGATTTTGGTATCAAGACAGTGTTGTACTCATAGAAGAGTTGGGAAGGATTCTCTCCTCTTCAGATTTTTGGACGAGTTTGTGTGGTGTTAGTTCTTCTTAAATGTTTGGTAGAATTCCCTGTTAATCTACCTGGACCTGGTAGAATTCACTATTACTCTATCTGGACCTGAAGCTTTCTTTGTAGGAAGATTTTTAACCACAAATTCAATTTCTTGAATATATAGATAAAGGGTTTTTCAGGTTATTTCAGAAATTTCTTCTTGAGAGAGATTTGATAGTTTATGCCTTTTAAGAAATTTCACCTAAGTTGTTGAATTTATTGGCGTAAGTTGTTCATAATATTTCCTTATAATCCTTTTAGTGTATGTAGGATCCACAGTGATGTCACCTCTCTTGTTCCTGTTATTGCTGTGTCTTCTGTTTTCATTCTGAACTGTGTTGATAGAGTTTTATCAGTTTTACTGATATTCTCGAACTATTTTAAGCTTCATTGATTTCTCTATTGCTTTAATCTTTTATCTGTCATTAAATCTGTGCTTTGATTGTTGCTATATCTTTCTTCTGTTTGCTTTGGGTTTCATTTACTCTTTTCCCTCTGGTTTCTTTTTTCTTATTTTTACATAGTAGACTTTAAAACAGAATCTTTCTAATTTCTTAATATGGCAACTGAGGTCAGAGAGTGAATGCCTGCCTTCTTTTCTAATTTAGTCATTTAGTGGTTTACATTTCTCCCTAATTGCAGCTTTAGTGGTATTCCATAAATTTTGATATGTTGTATTTTTGCTTTCATTTCATTCACAATACTTTGTGATTTTTCTCTTTGATTTCTTGTTTGATTCATGAGTTATTTAAAAATGTATTATTTAATTTTCAAATATTTATGATTTTTCTAGAGATCTTTCTGTTAATGATTTCTAATTTAATTCCTTTTGGTCAGAGGATATACTTCGTATGACTTGAATTATTTTTACATGTATTGAAGCTTGTTTTATGGTCCAGAATTTGGTCTTTCTTGGTATATGTCCCATATACAATTGGGAAGCATGTGCATTTGGCTGTTGCTGGGTGGCATGTTCTGTAAATGTCAATCGTGTCAAGTTGTTTAACAGCATTGCTAAAATTTACTATATCCTTGCTGATTTTCTGTTTACTTTCTGTGTCCTTTCAGTTATTGAGAAAGGTACTGAAGTTTCTGACTACAATTGTGGATTTGGTTATGTCATCTTTCTTCATGCAGTTTGAAATGTTTTAGGTTCATAAACGTTAATGATCGTTATGTGCTCTAATAAATTGACCCCTTTATCATTATGAAATGACTTTTTTTGTCCTTGGTAGTACTCTTTGTCTGAAAGCAACTTCAGCATTCATGCAACCACTCCAGCATTCTTCGCCAGCACCATGATTGGTGTGAACATAACTTTTTAAAAATCCTTTTACTTTTAACCTATTTGTGTCTTTATGTGTAAAGTGGGCATCTTGTAGGCAGCATATAGTTGGGTCTCATTTTATTATGCAGTCTGAAAACCTTTGTCTTTTATTTGGGGTTTTTAGATTATTTTTGTTTAATGTATCTTTGACATAGTTAGATTTAGGTCTGTCATTTTGCTATTTGTTGTTTGTTTGTCCCATTTCTTCTTTATTCCCCTTTCCTCTTTTTTTCCTTCTTTTTAATTAATTGGCTTCAATGATTTCCTGTCATAATTTTTATGTATTTTATTTATTTTTTATGATTCTGCTTTGTGTCCTTTGTTAGCTCATTAGCCAGAGCTCTTTGTTTTGTTATTTTAGTGGTTGCTTTAGGGCTTACAATAATTGTCTTTAATTACAGATACCTTCAAATGACATTATACAGCTTCACATATATATAAGAACCTTCCAGTAATTCACTTTTATTTCTCCCCACTGGACCTTGTGCTGTTGTAGCCATACATTTTACTTTTATATGTTGTAGACTCACACTATATTGTTTGGGTATTTTTTCATTTAAATGGTCAATTTTTTAAATTAAAAATTTAGAAAATTAAATACTAAAAAAGGATCTTGAATATTTACCATGTAGTCAATATTTCCAGTGCTCTCTATTCCCTTGTATAGATCTCTATTTCTGTCTGGTGTCATTTTCTTTTTGCTTGAAATAATTTCTTTAGCATTTCTTATAGTGCAAATCTACTGGTCATGAATTCTTGCAGCCTTCGTTTAAATGAAAAATTGTTCTACCCTTGATTTTGAAAGATATTTTTGCTGGGTACAGAATTCTAGGTTGATCATTTTTTCCCCTCAATACTTTAAAGATGTTCCATTCTCTTCTCACTTGCATTATTTATAAGGAAAAATCTAATGTCATTTTTGTCTTTGTTTCTTATATGTAACACATCTTTTTTCTCTTTTTACTTTAAAGATTTTCCCTTTTTATTCATTTTGATCAATGTGATTATGCTGTAATTTGGTACAGTTTTTAAAAATGGGTCTTGTGCTTGGGTTTATTAACTTGGTTCTGTGAGTTTATGTTTATTAAATTTGGAAAAGTTTTGGCTACTATTCCTTCAAATATTTTTTTTTTATCTCATTCCTCCTCATTTTGGGACTTGAATTACATTCACATTTGATGTTTGAAGTTGTCTAACAGCTCATTGATGATCTATTATTATTTCTGATTCATTGGGATAGTTTCAATTGCTGTCTTTAAGTTTCCTGTTGTTTTCTTCTGAAATATCTAATCTGATGTTAATCTCATGCAGTACATTTTTTCATCTCAGACACTGTCATTTTCATCTCTAAATCAGTTCAGGACTTTTTTTTAGCTTCTTTGTTTTATCTAGTTAACTTTTTGAACACGTGGGAATCAGTTATAACAACGATGTTAATGTCCCTGATCATCTTTATCAAGTCTGGGTTGACTTTGATTGCCTTTCCTTTTAGTCATGGGTCATGTTTTCTTCATTCTTTGCAAGCTTGGTAATTTTTTTGTTGGGTACCTGACATGGTAAATTTCACCCTGCTGGGGTCTATTTCTGTATTACTGTAAATATCTTTGGTGGTTCTGTGATGCAGTTTACTTCGAAATGGTATACTTCTTTGGGCCTTGTTTTTTAAGGTGTTAGGCAGGACCAGAGCTGTGTTTAGTCTAGAGTTAACTGCTGTTCACATGGAGGAGGCAAGACGCTTTGGGTACTGTACTCAATGCTTTGTGGGTTGTGAGCACTCCTGCTACTCCAGCCTCCTGGAGGGCTCTTGCCACTGCTTCCTGGAATCCTTCAGGTGTGTCTTTTCCTGGCCTTACCTCGTCTCCCCACAGGCATGTGTTGATCAGCTCTCCGCTGCTAATTCAGACATTCAGTGGTTTACATTTCTCCCTAATTGCAGCTTTAGGGAGAAAGCTCCGCTGCACCCTCGCGACCCTCCCCAGATCTCCAGAGTTCTCTCTGTGCAGCTCTCTCTTCTCTGCCTCCTGCCCCCTGAGTCCCAACTACCTCGGTTCCACCTGAGTTCCTGTTCCCTGTTCCATGACGCGAAACTTTCCTCAAGGCAGTGAGCTGGGGTAGTGGTGGGGCTCACCTTGTTTATTTCCTGCCTCTTGGCGACCACTGTCCTTTGTGGCCTGATGCCCAGTGTCCTGGGAATCACCGTTGTTGCTGAGAATAGGGTACACTGGGTTCCTATTATTCCATCTTGGCTGGAGTTAGAAGCCCTAGCAAGGGTTTGTGGCAGCATGCTGTGTGTGAGGGACCGCTCCAGGCACTGGAGACTCATCAGTGAAGAACAGAAGGCCTTTCCCTCTGGCAGCTGACGTTCTGGCAGACCAGGCAGGGTGGGCAGTGAATCCAAGCACGGCCACTAGAGGCTCCTCAGCCTTAGACGAGCCATGGCACCTGGCTGACTTCAGCACAGCGGTGTGTACTGTGCGCTGTCTGTTGCTATGACTGCCATTGTTTGCCCATTTATTTGTTGAATTATGAGCAAGGACCTTCCTACCCAGAAAATCTTTTTAAAAGAAGCTACAGTAGTACCACCTGTTGGTTGAATTTTATTTTTCGTATGAAAAAGACTTAACATTTTTCTTACACTGCAGAATTTCCTTCAGAGTTTAGTGCACTGATTTCTTGCATGAGAAGGGTCATGCTTCCCCACTCATAGTGAGTTTTCATGTCTTCTTCCTAAGAAAAATAAGTCAAGCCTTGGAGGGCAGAAAGGAGGGATGGTCGAGATTAAAAATTGCAAAGGGTGAGAGTGTCCACTGGTGTATGCTTTCTGGAAAGCCATTTGTCAGCATCTCGGAGCCTGGAAATCCACTTTGCACTTTTGATGTTGAAATTCCATTTCTAGCAACCAGTGGGTCCTAAGGAGGTAATCCGCAATTGGAGCATCGTGCCCCACAGTGGTGAGTACAGATTACGCGGAGGGGGAGAATTAGACACAGCGTCAGTGCCCAGCAGTAGAGAAAGGAGTGAGTTAACAGGATGGGCCATATGCTGGAATTTCGTGTTGCCATCCATCGGAAGTGGGATTTGTGACAGATGTAGTAACGTGTTGCAGCAGCAGCAGCAGCAGAATCCAACAGTATGTACACGGATCATCTCAGTTTTGGTTGCAAACAGCCCTTGGAGGATAAGAATTAGAAGGAAATGTGCCCCACCTGCAGTGGTGCTTCCCCAAGGACGTTTTCCCTGCTTCTCTACCTTCCCGTCATCTCCAGCTTTCCTTGGATGAATGTGTACTGATTTCATATTTAACAAGTTAAAGGCAAAAGTTAAGCTTCCAGTGTCTCTGTAATCCACAGAATGAATAGTCAGTATTTAAAGAATAGGACAAGTTTACAGCAAAGGATGGAATGCAATTTAAGATTTTAAAAAATGGGCTTGTTTCCCTCATATATACAAAGTGTTCAAAACAGTCTGTTATACTTTATATTTTGAACATAAGGAAATAAAGTAAAATAATTTTAAAGAGTCTTTAAAATAGAAGCTGCTTCCAGGCATGCTGGCTCGCTCCTGTAATCCTAGCTGCTCGAGAGGCTGAGGCTGGAGGATGGCTGGAGCCCAGAGTTTGAGGCTGTCATTAGCTATGACTGCGCCATGTCACTCCAGCCTGAGGGACAAAGCCAGACCCTGTCTCTAAAAATAAACAAAAAGCCAGAAGTTGCTGTGCAGTGAAGCTTACAGAAGGGGACCTGGCTGATCAGAGAGGTGAAGTGACCTGTCCCTGGTTGAACAGCCATGAGGGGTGGAGGCAGGGTGTCCACGTTGTGAAAGCAGCACCCCCTCTGGTGTGGACTGACTTACTGCTGTTTCCAGAGGAGGTGGGAGGGGACGCCACCTAGCTTTGCCTGGCCTGGTCATAATTGTACTCTTCTGACCTAAGACATGGTCTGTGCCCCTGACTCTGCAGAGGAGTGCACTGAGCTTCCAGGAAGATGAGGGCTTCACAGCTCGCCAGCAGCTCAGAGTCCGTCTGAGCCCATGGCTCCTGTGGTTGCTGGTGCTGGGGCCCGTTTTACTCACACAGGGGATGCCGGCCTGTTGCAGGAATGTGGAATGTCTTCTGTGGAGGGTGTCATTTAGTGTCTCACTGACATCACTCTGCTGCCTGACTGTTGTGGAGACCTCAGAGGGCACAGGCTTGTAATCCCAATAAATAAAAGCAACACACAAGTTGGCAGTGTACTTCACATTTTTATGTGTCTGTCAGCCTAGCAGTTCCATTTCTGGAGATCCGTCTTGAGAAAAACGTGTGCAGGTGTCCAGAGAAAGAGATGCTCTGGGCAGCCACTGTTTCATGGCTGCAGGGAGCCTGGGTGTCGGTCAGCAGAGGAGGAGGCTGTCCACCCATGAGGACGCCGGGGCAGCCATGGAAAGGGTGGGCGGAATCCACACAGCAGCATAGAAAGCTCCCCAGACATCACCCAGCGCTGTACTCTAGGGATCAGTTAGGTGTGGGCAGGTGCAAGAACTCCAGTCTTTACTCTAGATGCTTCTGGAATGCTTGGACTTTTTGTAGCAATTGTTTAGCAAGCATGGATGTGTTCCTCTATCACTTTCTTTTTGAGATGGAGTCTTGCTCTTGTTGCCCAGGCTAGAGTGCAATGGCTCCATCTCGGCTCACTGAAACCTCCACCTCCTGGGGGTTCAAGCAATTCTCCTGCCTCAGCCTCCTGAGTAGCTGGGATTACAGGCATGCACCACCACGCCTGGCTAAGTTTTGTATTTTTAGTAGAGTTGGGGTTTCGCCATGTTGGTCAGGCTGGTCTCAAACTCCTGACCTCAGGTGATCCCCTTGCCTTGGTCTCCCAAGGTGCTGGGATTACAGGCATGAGCCACGTGCCCAGCCTCCCCTATCACTTTAATAATCCTAAAAAACAGTAACATGCACTGTGCAGGTTTTCTAGCAGTGTGTGTTTTGCGGCAGTACGTGTTTTGGGGCAGTGCGTGTTTTCCCGCGGTGCCTGTTTTCCTGTGGCGTGTGTTTTCCCATGGTGCGTATTTTTCAGCAGTGCGTGTTTTCGGGCAGTGCATGTTTTCTGATGGTGCATGTTTTCTGGCAGTGTGTATCTTTCGGCGGTGCATGTCTTCCCATGGTGCTTGCTTTCCGGTGGTGTGTGTTTTCTGGCAGTGCATGTTTTCCCGTGGTGCATGTTTTCTGGCATTGTGTGTCTTCCCACGGTGTGTGTTTTTGGGCAGTGCGTGTTTTCGGGCGGTGTGTGTTTTCCAGCAGTGCATGTTTTCCCATGGTATGTGTTTTCCCATGGTGCATGTTTTCTGGCAGTGCGTGTTTTCCAATGGTGCGTGTTTTCCGGCAGTGTGTGTTTTCTGGCGGTGCATGTTTTCTGGCACTGCATGTTTTCCCATGGAGCATGCTTTCCAGCGTTGTGTGTTTTTGGGCAGTGCGTGTTTTCAGGCAGTGTGTGAACATCTGGTGGTGTATATTTTCTGGCAGTGCGTGTTTTCCTGCGGTGCGTGTTTTCCATCAGTGTGTGTTTTCTCATGGTGCATGTTTTCCGGCGGTGCGTGTTTTCCGGCAGTGTGTGTTTTCCAGCAGTGGATGTTTTCCTGCGGTGCATGTTTTCCATCAGTGTGTGTTTTCCCATGGTGCATGTTTTCTGGTGGTGCGTTTTCTGGCAGTGTGTGTTTTCCCGTGGTGGATGTTTTCCAGCAGTGCGTGTTTTTCTGCGGTGGGTGTTTTCCTGTGGTGTGTGTTTTCCGGCAGTGTGTGTTTTCCTGCGGTGCGTGTTTTCCGTCAATGTGTGTTTTCCCGTGGTGTCTGTTTTCCAGCAGTGAGTGTTTTCCTGTGGTGCATGTTTTCCGTCAGTGTGTGTTTTCCTGCGGTGCGTGTTTTCCAGCAGTGCGTGTTTTCCTGCGGTGCGTGTTTTCCAGCAGTGCGTGTTTTCCTGTGGTGTGTGTTTTCTGGTGGTGCGTGTTTTCCGGCGGTACATGTTTTCCGGCAGTGCATGGCAGCTGCTGGCTGGACACAGCAATTGGCACACTTTCTCCTGTCTGTTTCAGGACAACGTACTGAACATCATTAACCAGATCATGGATGAGTGCATCCCCCAGGACCGCGCCCCGAGGGATTTCTGCGTCAAGTTCCCTGAGGAGATCCGGCACGACAACCTGGCTGGCCAGCTGTGGTTCGGAGCTGAGGTAGCAAGCCGCTTCCTGGGGTCGGAGGTCCTGATGTGAGCAGGTCTAGCCATTTCCCTGTGAGACCTGTGCATGGGCATTCGCAGGTGCAGGGACCTGGTGTCTCCTCCAAGAGCTCCGTCCACTCTGGTTTACAGGGTGTGGTCTGAGCCTGGTAGGCCGTGCGCCCGTTGGAGGATCTGGGAAAGCCATGAACTGGTGCCCCCAAAACTGTACATGCAAATGAAATTTACCATGTGATTGTTATGAGGCTCTCAGGCCCCCAGACATATAGGACCTAAAACTGGTGATTTTTTTTTTTTTTTTTTTGAGACGGAGTCCTGTTCTGTTGCCCAGGCTGGACTGCAGTGGCATGAATTCTGCTCACTACAACCTCTGCCTCCTGAGTTCAAGCCATGCTCCTGCCTCAGCCTTCCCAGTAGCTGAGACTATAGGCGCACACCACCACACTTAGCTAATTTTTGTACTTTTAGTAGAGACAGGGTTTCATCATATTGGCTAGGCTGGCCTCGAACTCCTGACCTCGTGATCCACCCACCTCGGCCTCCCATAGTGCTGGGATTACAGGCGTGAGCCACTGTGCCTGGCCAAAAGTGGTCCTTCATAGCGGAAATGCCCACATCAGGAACAAATGCTCCCCTCTCACCCTGCAGCCCAGGTCACAGCAGGGGCTGGGGATCTGTGCTGCAGCCCCAGCAGCCACATCTGGCAATAGCCTGTCAGAGCTTCATCTTCATTTCCTAATGAGGAAACTGAGGCCCCGAGAGGAAGGTGCCCTTAGAGGTGGCGGGAACAGTCTTCCCCAGGCCCCCATCGTGTGGAATCCCCAGGCTCCTCCCCTTGCCATGTTCTGGAGCCTGACCTCGGCCCCAAGGTTGCCGCCCTCTGTTGTGCTGTCCCCATCCTCCTCACCTCCCTTCTCTAGGAATCGCTGGAGTGCGGGGTCCTCATCCCCCACTGTCCCTTCCCTGTGGCCACTCTGCCCACCCCACCCTCTGAGCCATCTGGTTGGGGTGTCCTCTGCTGAGGCTTGGGTTAGTTACGGGGGCCCGTGGGCAGGTTCTCCCTCCTCTCCAGCCTCACTTTCCACCTCCGTGGAGTGGATCCTGGGGCAGTCATGAGATGGAGTGGGTGCTGTGCCCAGCTGGCCTGGCAGGGGCATGACTGCACGGGGGAGAACACAGCTCCCTGTGTGGTCCTGGTACCCCCAAGCTCTGTGCCCGCCGAAGCCTGGGAAATCAGCCACTGTCTCCTTCTGTCCCCTGGGAAATGGCTTCTTGTCTTGTGTCACTTGATCATACTGAGGGAATGGGAGGTGGGTTGGTTCTACCTTAAACTTGGTGAGGCCCCAGCCCCTACACCAGCTTGCCTGTGGCAACAGAGTCACCCCAGCCTGGACTCAGCCCCTGCGCGGGAGAGCAGCTTGGTGAAATTCTGAGTTGCTGAGCGTGCGCCGAGAAGCTGCCTGGCAGTGCCCAGGGCAGATGTGGGCGGATTTGTGGGTGCGGAGGAGCCTTCCTTCCCTGCCCAGAAGCCCGCGGACTCCCCCATGGGCAGGGCTGGGATCTCCGTTTGGGGCAAGGTTGTGTTTCTCTGGCCGTGAGCAAGTTGACAGGCAGTGTCTGTGGCTCCCTAGGTAGACTGGGGGCCTTGGGGCGGATCAGCCCGGCTTCTTCATCCCTGCGAGCGCAGACCTGAAGAACTCCGGGCTCCACGACCTTCCTTCCTGTGGTCTGGACCTGGATGGGGAGGGGGAAAGGGTCACGTGACCACGGTTCCCCCTGCATGGAGCCCCCACACCCAAGGGCCTCAGTCCACCCTCCCCTCCCCTCCCTGCCCCTGGGGCCCTCTGAGGACCCTGCTGGTCACAGTGGGGGACATCGGTTATCGCCCTCACAATTGCTCTGAATGTGAGAAAAACCTCCCGCGGGACCAGGAACACGAGCTGGCCCGCGCTTGGGAGTGAGAAGAGGGGCATGGGGTGCGCAGTGGGGTTCCCCGGGCGAGATGTGCGTGGGGCTCCCCAGGCGGCCATCCCGAGACACCCGCCCCTGAGCGCGTCCCCTCCCGCAGTGCCTGGCCGCCGGCTCCATCATCATGAACCGGGAGCTGGAGAGCATGGCCATGCGCCCGCTGGCCAAGGAGCTGACGCGCAGCCTGGAGGACGTGCGGGGCGCGCTCCGCGACCAGGCGCTGCGGGACCTGAACACCTACACGGAGAAGATGCGGGAAGCGCTGAGGCACTTCGACGTCCTGTTCGCCGAGTTCGAGCTGAGGTACTGCGGCGCGGGGTCCTGGGCCTGGCCTGATGAGTTGGGGACGGCAGTGCCAGCCTCCCAGGCTCACCCTGATATTTCAAGCCAGAAGATTCCACAGAGGGAGGAGCCAGGCGGGTTCAGGGTCAACTGTGGGTGGGGTAACACCCTGGAGGGCGCAGGGTGGGGGCGAGGGGGCATCTTTCCAGGGAGTGGGGTGAGCAGAGGGTACACAGGTGGGGTCCGCTGGGATCTGGCCGCCTTGTGCCTCCGAGGGAAAGAGCTTTGGAGAGGTCCAAGGGGCTGGGCATGAATGATGCCTCTGAAGATACGGAGATGGCCCAGGAGGTGAGAAAAAACGGAGGCAGACGGTGTCGGCGGAGGTTCCCGTTAAAAATTGTTCCTGCGGTAATCTACCGGCCTCTAGAAGGAGATAACCAGCGCAGTAAGGGCAACCCTCTCCCGGCAGCCAGAGCACGGACAATCGAGTTTTGTTTTCTGGTCTTCCCAAGATTTTGTAAATCAGCTTTCATAAGAAAAAAATTAGAGTTCGTGACTTATTTATTTTTGTTTATTTTCTGAGATGGAGTCTCGCTCTGTCACCCAGGCTGGAGTGCAGTGGCGCGATCTCAATCCACTGCGACCTTCCTCTTCTGTTTCAAGCGATTCTCCTGCCTCAGCCTCCCAAGTAGCTGGGATTACAGGGGCCTGCCACCTCACCCGGTTAATTTTTCTGTGTTTTTAGTAGAGACAGAAACTCCTGACCTCAGGTGATCCACCAACCTTGGCCTCCCAAAGTGCTGGGATGACAGGCATGAGCCACCACACCCAGCCTAGAGTTAGTGATTTAGGAGGAAGGAAAGTGCTGTCATCTGAGGAAGGGCTGGACAAGCTGTCACCTCTCAGCCACTCACGGGCCTGCTGTGAGACCCTGTACCCAGCCTGGGCTGGCTTCCGTGGCCTCGGAGGTGCACGCGGCATGACCCTGCCCATGTGGGGCTCAAGTTCTTCACCCACCGTACATGGGTTCATTCATTTACTCTCTTGCCCATTAAGGCTGGTGCAAAGGTGAGGGACGGTCACGCACACGGGCAGCACTGGCTCCAGGGTGTACAGGCTCCGGGGTGAGCCCTGGGAGCTGGCACAATCGTCCCCCATGGGCAGGGCTGGGGTTTCAGGGGAAGCCCTGGACTAGGCCTGGCTGGCAGGAGCTGTGTACCATCAAACTGCTGACATGGGGTGCTCGGGTCAGGTGTGTGTGTGTGTGTGTGTGTGTGTGTGTGTGTGTGCACGTGCGCGCGTGCGCGCACATTTTTAAGAGACAGGGTCTTGCTTTGTCACCCAACCTGGAGTACAGCAGTGCAGTCACCATTCACTGCAGCCTCTAACTCCTAGACTCAAGAAATCCTCCCACCTCAGCCTCCCAAAGTGCTGTGATTACAGGCGTGAGCCTCCAGCCCCCGCCGCCTTGCCCAGTATTGCAGCTTTAATTGAAGATGCCAGCCCTCAGCTTTGGAGAGGCCTGTGCCGCCCAGGTGTGGTCTGACAGGTCTCCCTGTGTTGCAGCTACGTCTCGGCCATGGTGCCCGTGAAGTCTCCCAGAGAGTACTATGTGCAGCAAGAGGTCATCGTGCTCTTCTGCGAGACAGTGGAGAGGTGAGGACAGGGCTGCATGGGGAGTCCCTGCCCCACCCCAGGCCTGGGGCTCAGGGCAGCTCTGGGGGAACTTGCTGTGTCTCGGGAGTGCCCCAGACAGAAGGCACCAGCTGTCTTCCCACACAACATTATGCTTCTCATCAAAGAAGAAGGTGAGGAGGTTCTCCTCACTTCCTCACCTCCTCACTTCTCACCTCCTCACACCTTACCTCCTCACCTCCTGACTCCTGACTCCTCACCTCCTCACTCCTCACCTCCTCACCTCCTCACTCCTCACCTCCTCACTCCTCACCTCCT
>NW_016107837.1:64968-86227 GCF_001604975.1 Cebus imitator
GGAAGGGAGGGAGGGACAAAGGAAAGCAGGGAGGGAGGAAGAAAAGAAGGGAGGGAGGGAGGGAGAAAGGGAGAGAGGGAGGGAGGGAGAAAGGAAGGGAGGGAGGGAGAGGGATAAAGGGAGGGAAGGAGGGAGAAAAGGAGGGAGGGAGGAAGGGAGGGAGGGAGGAAGGGAGGGAGAGGGATAAAGGGAGGGAAGGAGGGAGAAAAGGAGGCAGGAAATGCTTTTTGTCCCAGCAGCCTGCTCTGAGCAAGTCCCTGGAAGACATGGGTCTCTTCTCTATGGCTCCAGGCGTGGCTGGGTCCACAGAGGTCAACACGGACTCAGTTAGGGTGCCCTGGAACCATAAGAACAGGACAGGGACTGTGACCAGGGCAGAGGCCACTCTCCAGGGACACAGGGTCAGGACGGGTCAGGATGAAGGAATCTGTGCAGACACGGGAGCCGGCCGGACCCGGCTCCTTGCACATCAGGGCAGCTGCCACCTCCAGCCTCCACCTCCTCACAGCCCTCTGGTGCCACAGACCCCGAGACCACGGCCTTGCCCACATCCACGTAAAAGGCACAGCACTGGGGAAAAGAATGGCAGCAGCATTATATGTGCAATTGGGGAAATCGTGAAAACTCATGTTATTTAGAGAAAGACAGTGTTTCTCCAATCCTATCTCTACAATGAGCCACGGATCACTTTTTTGTGTGCCTGGAGTCTCCTCTGCAGTGGAAGATGCCAAGGGTCCTTGGAGGCCGCTGAGTCCACATCCTAGGGAGGAAATATCCAGAAAGCCCTAGAACGTCCTGTTTTGCCAGAAAGCAAGGATGCGTTCCCAGACACCAGGGGTTGTTCCAGAAGGGCACAGCATCCTGCCTGAAGGCTCTCCCTCCTGCCAAGTTGTAATCTTCTCAGCACAAAAACGATGATAATTACAACACTGATTAATTAAATCGGTTGCGTTTCAGAAGGGCTCTGGGTCCACAGGCTCCTCGCACGAGGACAGTTAACACACGGCGTGCCACGGCTCGCAGTGCAGGCTTCAGACTTCCTCCCCAGGGAGGGAATCAGGCCAGGGCTGCCCTGCCAGGCCCATGCCAGGCCCAGCCGCGTAGGCACTCCAGGAGCCTGTTCCGGCCCATGCCACGCCCAGGCTTGGATGGGGCTGCAGAGAGCGGCCTTGCTGCCTTCTCACTCCTCCCCACTCCCCGCAGGCTGACCCACACCTGCCGGGCGGTGGTGGTCTTGGGGTGGGAGCAACATGGGGAGACCCGGGTCCCTGTGTGGCCATGAACACCTAGAACAATCGGTTCAGGACGTGACATGGGAGGAGCAAGCATCCGGCGTCTTCAAGCTGCTGCATCCAGGGCTCTCTTCATTCCATTGTGTATTTAGCCTAAGAGATAGTGACGGTCAAGGGTCTCATACAACACATTCCATTTTAATAAGCAGGGGAAATCGAATATATTGAATGTACATGGGCAGTTCATTTGTTGAACTAAGCTTCTGTCTGCTTATACAGGTTGGATATATAAGCAGATGGATATATTTGCTTTTCTATCTAAGAGAAGAGTGTTTGCAGGAGACTGAGATAGCAGTGCCTGTGTTAAGTGCAGGACGGCGGGGCCTGCTCCAGAGCCTGCCCTCACATCCCGCCCACGCCACAGAGACCACGGTGCCTCCACCGTGGCCCGCCCAAGCCCGCATTCCAAAAGGCAGAGTGTGTTCACAGGCTCGATCTTCAGCACCCAAGACAGGACACCCACCAGTGCTCATCACCCATCCACATACTGCAGCCTGGGCCAGGGAGCCCCAGGGAGGAGAACCACAGAGCACTGCTGTGGCCTGAAGGTTTGCGTCCCCCAGATCCATACATCAAAACGCTGTCTCCTGTGGGAGGCTGTATTAGTTCATTCTCACATTGCCAGTAAAGACATGCCTGAGACCGGGTAATTTATAAAACAACAGCAATAGGAAGAGGTTGAATTGACTCATACTTCCGCATGGCAGTGGAGGCCTCAGGAAACTTACACTCATGGCAGAAGGGAAAGCAAACACATCCTTCTTCACATGGCAGCAGCAAGGAGACGTGCTGGGCAAAGGCGGGGCACGCCCCGTATAAAACCATCAGATCTCCTGTGAACTCACTCCCTGTCACCAGAATAGCAGCATGGAGGTAACCACCCCCAAAATTCAACTATCTCCCACAGGGTCTCCCCCATCACACATGGGGATCACGGGAACTACAGTTGAAGGTGGGATTTGGGTGGGGACACAGCCAAACCATATCACATGTATTGAGAGGTGAGGCCTTTGGGAGGTGATTAGGGTCAGTTGAGGTCCTGAGGGTGGGACCCCACTGTGGCCCCTTATGAGAAGGGACTCCAGGGAGATGGCCTCTCTCCACCACGTGAAGACACAGCCAGAAGATGCCATCTGCAAACTAGGAAGGGATCCCTTACCAGACACCAGATCTGCCACCCCTTGCTCTTGGACTTCCCAGCCCCCAGAACAGTGAGAAATGAAGATCTATTATGTAAGCCCCTCGCCTGTGGTTTCTTACAGCAGCCCACACTGACCCAGACAGACACACATCCCAAAGAAAACAGCAGGGTGCAAAGCAGAGGAAGACGGGAGCCCAAAGCGTCTATCTGCATATACCGTGAGCTTGCACAATGACAGGAAGCTCTGCTATGCGGGGCTGCAGGTTCAGGGACACTCCAGGCCCATGTCATGTTCCCCTGACTCCACAGACACCCTGCAGGGCCAGAGGAGGTGTAAGTGAAGGCAGGTGCTACTGTGACACCAGAATGTAACCCTGGAGTGGTGGCTCCAGGAGACAGGAGGACAGGGAGGCAGAGGGGGAGGTGGGCAGGAGAAGGGGAAGGAGGGACAGAAGAACAGATACGGAATGAAATGAATATTAACACACCACTGTGCAGCCGTATTCTTAGGCTTGAAATCCAAAACCATGAGTTATGCTTTTTGAAGTGTTTAAAGCAATAAGGAGACAGACAGATTACTTCCATGATTTTAATTGAATGTTTAGAAGACTTTGATTATAATCGATGTGTAAATATCTGGGGAAATGTAATCTGTTGAATTCCTGTTTTGATGTATCAGTCATGTAAACCCTGGGTAAATATTTAGAGGAATGTTGGCTGTTTGATCTTCAAGGAGTATTCATCATTTATAGATTTAGAGAAGTGAGGCAGAAGGAGAGGCTCCTCCTGCATGCCCAGGTCCCATGGCCTGAAGATGCCCTGGCTGAGTGAACCCACACAACCCACCCTATGCCACTGTTCCCCTGCTGGCCGCACCCCCGGGAAGCTCTCCCTTGGCTCTGGCCCCCACTCAGCAAGGTGGAGACACTGCCAGGACCTTGACACCACCCTCACCCTCACTGCCTCCACCCCCCACACAGAGTTGGGCTCCTGGAGGGCAGTGGCAGGGCTGGGCACCAAAGCCCCACAGTGAAAAGTGATGGCTGAGTGGAGGAATGAGTGATTGACGGAACCCTAGAAGGAGGACTTTGTGAAGCAGAGAAGTGGCCTGGCGATGCCCCCACGCTGGTCTGCGCCTTCCCCAGCGTCCCCAGCAGAATCCCAGCTGCCTTCATTGCAGGTCGATGGGAGCAGGATGATTGTTGGATACATGTGGAAATGCATGGGCCCAGGAGAGCCGAGGGAATCTTGAGAAAGAAGAACCAAGGAGGAGGACGCCAACTTCCCAGCCGAGCACACAGCGACAGCAGCGAGGCGGCGCGGGGGCGGCATGGCGCAGGGAGAGACAGCGCACCTGAGAGGCCAGAAACAGGCCCATCACCTCTGTCCACTGACTCCAACATGGCTGCCAAGGCCAAGCTGATGGGGAAAGAATCAGCTCTTCCAGGGGGAGCCTGGACCAGGGTGTGTGGCTCTGGGGCTCACCAGGGGCCTAATAAATGTCACCCCAGGCCAGTTCTACAGCCACCCAGCGAGCCCCTGCCCTGGGCTGTGCACCAGAGGTACAGGGGAGCAGTCACCCCCCAGGAGGCCCCAGTCTAGCCTCAGGAATCACTGGAATAAAGTAAAGCAATCTGGGCGGAGTGAGCACAGGGAGAGCACCTCCCAGACACAGCAGGAGGAAGGGGAGGCAGCCGTGTTCTCTGCAGGGAGCGCAGGAGTGGTGGGGGCTCCCCAGGCCTGCCACTTCCGGACACGGCCCCGGCAGGACCAGCAGGTGGAAGGGCAGAATGACCCGAGGATCCTGGTCCCCGGAGCCCCCTGCCCATGTGGGTGGGATGTTGCTGGAGAGGTGGGCTGGGGCAGTCCCTGCATGCTCCGGGCGCACAGCCAAGGTGCCGGACCTCCGGGGGGCAGCAAGGAGCCTTTGGAAGGTGAGTAAGGGGGTCGGGGCCGGGCGCTCAAAGACCTGAGACTACAGGATGAAGAGGGGAAGTCTGGCCTGCCCAGAACCCTCTTCACCTCCACACCTTTGCTTTCCTGCCACCGCCTCCAGGAGCCCACCAGGGTTCCTAGCCTCCCCCAACTTCACAGGGGCTGCACAGCCTGGTGGCAACACGCCAGCCTCTGAGGGAGAGCAGCAGGCTCGGGCAGGGGGTGTTGCTTCATAGGTGGGTGACGGGACAAGCTTCTTCCCTGCCTCCTGTGGGGTCATGGCAGCCTACGTCTTAGAGGCTGGCAGTGCCCACTAGAAACGAAACACTGAGTAAACGGCAGTCATTTCCCTTACATAAAATCGGCTTTGAAGAGGCTGCTGAATAATTGGAAACTCTGGTTCCTGCTTCAGCTAAATTTGAATACTTAGATGGAAAACCAGGCCTTTCATTTTTACTGGGGAAGAGGTTTAACTCGGTCTTTTGGAAATACTTAAGAAAGCAGAGAATGTCTCTTTTCTCAGAGAATATTGTACCCTGAATCAAAACAGAGTGTCAAATGATCTTAATGGTTGTTATATAAAGTGATGCTGAGTCATTTTCTTAAACTATTTGTCTAAAATGGGGAATTTCTCTAAATCACATATAAGACTCAAACAGACTAATATTCACTTTTCACTCCAACAAAATCGGCAGTAAGTGTCCCGCAGCTGAGAGTCTTAAAGTCACAGTAATTGCAAGGACAATATTGACCACGGCACGCGCGGCCCCGTCCACGTCAAATACCCTCACCGACTGTCACGTCCAAGGTGTCGCTGTCTGCAGCAGGCAGGCCAGCCATGGCAGGGACTGACACACCGCGTGGCCGGACACAGTCACGCACACGTACTCACACCAGCTCAGCACCTGACCAGGGAGAATCTTCTGGATCGCCCCCCACCCCGCGCCGCTGGCGTGGGCCACCTCCCTGGTTGCCAGCAACTCTGCTTTGCAGATGGAAAGTTTTGCCAGGGGGCCAGGGCTCCACAGTTTGGCTTCTGAATTCAGTCCACGGAGACAGACAGGATTCGCTGAGACAAAGCCGCACCTCAGTGATGCTGTTTCCTGCGAGGCGGCCCGGCTGCCGGTGGTGTGGCCCAGCCCGGGTTTGGGATGGCAGCATGACTAGGCAATTTCGGTCCCACAGCTGCAGCAGCTGCCAGGAGGTTGGGCAATAAAGTGGCCCCCGTTTTAAATAGATGGACCTGCCATCGGGGGGCGGCTGTGCGGGCAGCTGCAGAGCCCACCGTGCGCCTCCCAGGGCAATGCTGAAGTTCAAGGATGCGAGTTCTCGGCTCAGAGCATCCGGGGTCTCCGAGCCCCAGAGCAGAGTCCTCTCACTGCCTCCCCTTCACTCGCTCCACAGGCGCCGTTCAAAGACCCCCGAGTGCCTCCCACAGGGGGCGTGTCAAGGGCTCCCACTTGGCCAGGAGGTGCTCCACCCCAGGCCCCCTCGTGCCGCTGGGCCCCCCAAGCCTTGGTCCCTGTGGACCTGAGCCAGCAGTGATGCCTGCTGTGTGGGGCTGCTGTGTGGACAGAGCTGGTGACCCACAGAAGGTTCTCGGCAGGGACAGTGCACAGACATGCTCTGCTGTCAGTAGCCACTGTCCTCACACAGGCCCACCCCTGGTGCCTCGCAGCCCGACGTGGGGTCAGGCAGGCAAGGATGGGGGCCACAGAGTGAGGGCTCTGGTGGACTCCCTGTAAGGCAAGGTGAGGCACAGCGAGGGGTCAAGGTCATCTCCACCTGGGCACCAGGTGCACGGACGACCCCAAAAGAGAAGGTGCCCCAGGGCCGAGGTCTGAAGAAGTTGGTTTTTGTCTGCTGGGCTTTGGGGATATGGGCATTCCAGGCTAAGAGCTCAGCTGAAGCAAGGGCCTGAAGGCTTGAAATCCCCCAACCCCACCTGGGCCCCAGGCTGTGGGCACACAGGACTAGTAAGAAACAACTTGCAGCAGGGGTTGGGGGGGGCACAACGGACAGAACGTGCAAGACCTTGCATGTTGGGCAACAGCTTTGGCCTGTAGCCCAAGGGCAATGGGGAGCCATGGAAGAGGTTTGGCAGGGGAGTGACCAGCCAGAAGAGCGCTGAGGGAGACTGTCCCAGGTGCAGGGCAGGGCAGCCTGGACTGGGCCACCCATAGCAGACCAAGGAGGCGCAGATGAAAGCCACACCCGATTCAAAACAGCAAGCCTCCTTAGTGGGCAGCCGATATTATTTTTTAAGTTATTGGGGTCATGATTATCATTATTGGATAGCCCCCACCTTACAGGTGTAGTAGAATTTTGTGCTTTGCAAAGTATTTCCACATATTGGCTCATGTGATTCTTATCAAGAGTCAGTGAGGTCGGCTGCTTCTCGTTAGTGTCGTTCCGTTTTCCATGCGTGCACGACTCGGCCCCTTACCTGAAGCCAGACACCTGTGGATGGGACTAGGATGGATAGGCAGAGCCCAGGTCCTTGTCCTGGCCCTCAGGGACCACAGAGTCTTTACCCACACGAAGACGTGACTCTCAGCAGCCTTTACTTCAGGAGGCTTTAGGTCCAAGTGAGACCTCCGCCGCCCTCAGGTCCTCAGGTCAGTCTTAGTGTGGACTCAAAAAAGTGCAAATTTAGAGGGTATGTGTGTGGGGGTGTTTGTATGTTTGTGTGGGGGCTATGTGTGTTTGTGTATGAGTGTGTGTGTGTGTGTGTGTGTGCACGCGTGTGTTTAAACTGAACACATGACATCAACAGAAATCAGACTTCAGGAAATTAAAGTCAAGGAAAACCCTAATTCGTAAAGAGTTTCCTCCTCCTCTCCTCCCAGGCTTCTCCACTCCCCTCTCTTCTCCTTCCTCTCCCATCAGGGATCCTTCTCCTGTCACCTCAGCTCCTCCCAGCTCCATCCTCTCCCTCCCTCTCCCCCTCCCTCCCTCCCTCCCTCCCTCCTTCCCTCCTTCCTTCCTTCCTTCCTTCCTGTTATTATTGTGGCCTGATAATTCAGACAGTGCCTTTAAGATTCCCATTCTCTCTCTGTCGGCTATTGCTGTAAAACAAAGCTTAAAACATCAACCATTCATTTAGCTCAAGATTCTGAGGTTCAGCAGTGTAGGCTGGGCTCAGCCGGGAGGTTCTTCACTGGGCTGCTCATGTGTCTGCCAGCAGAGGCAGATTGAGAGAGTAGTTTTGCTGGTTCCACTTGAGCTTTCTCATATCTCAGGGACTTCTGCAAGGATGACAAGTGGCTCAGCTCTGCTCATGCTGCCCTGTCCCCAGCAGGCCAGCCCCGCCAGGCTCACATGGCGACAGCAGGGGTCCTGACAAGGACAAACAGCACACAAGGCTTCTTGAGGCTGAGGCTTGGAGCTGCTGTCACTGTCACTTCCAGCCCGTTCCACCAGCCAAGGCAACACATGAGGCCAGCCAGGGTCAAGGGGCATGGGGTTAGACCCCAGCCCTTGATCAGAGGTGCTGCCAAGTCACATGGTGAATGGTGTGGTATCAGCAGGAGTGCAGCTGTGGGGACCCTGCTGCCATGAACCCCTGGGCACAGCGAACAGTGTGGTATCAGCAGGAGTCCAGCCATGGGGATCTGCTGTTGTGGACCCCTGGGCCCTGCACGCTGGCCTGCCCATCTCCCGACTTGACTTCCTGTCCTGTGCATTACCAGATGTTGGCATTGTGGGTTGGGAACCCACTCAATCCCCCTCCTCCTTGGACCCTTGGGCCCAGGAGCAACTCTGCAAGGTCTGAGCCCTCACTGGCCCAACCTGAGCAGTGGAATTCCCTCCAGCCATGACCTCCTTTCCCTGTGGACCAGAAAGACTTCGGGGAGGAGGCTTGCCAGGGCCAGGCAAGACCCTGAGTGCCATTCCAGGATGTGTGCAGGTTCATCCAGTGGGAGAATCCCCTGCATTCTCCCACTCAAGGAATTCTCAGGGGCCTCCCTTGGGGACACCACAAATGTTTCTGTAAACAGCCTTGCACACAAGTCCTGTACATGCTGGAGCTGTGGGCTCTGCTATGTTTTCCCTGCAGGGAAGATTCCCCGATGGCTGCACAGTCAAATGCATTTTGCTTTATTCTGTGACAGGGCCAGGCAGACAATGGTCATCAGCCAAATCCGGCCCATGGCTTGTTTTTCTAAATAAAGTTTTATTGGGACCCAGCCATGTTTTATTGGGACCCAGCCACACCCAGTCATTCAACCATCCACGACTGCTTTTACTACAACAGCAGAGGTGAGTAGTTGCAACAGACTCACAAAATACACAAAATGTGTCACAAAACCAAAAATATTGATTCTCTGCTTCTTTACAGAAAAAATCTGCCAGCCCTGGTCCTGCATTATCAGATCCCTGGTACAATCTTCTAAAACTGCTCTCTGGCCACTCTAAACTCTTCAGAGGCTTAAATCCCGATGGGAGGAAGTCTGCATGCCCCTCCCTGGTGGCTCACAGGGCTCTACTCGGTGGCTGTATGCTCTGCCAGCTTGGCCTCTGCCTCTTTCCAAGTTGTTGTCTGCTCGAGAAACAGAGGCTGCTCAGGGCTCCCTGTGCTCCGCTGCCCAGGGCAGGCCTCTGAACCTTTGATCCTGGGGTTTTCCAGTTTTCTCTGTTGACAAGACCACCCTGCCCAGAACCTCCACCTCCATTTCCTAGGCTCAGCTCCAATTCCAGCAGGACTCAGCTTGGGCACCACCATCCCAAGAAAACCTCACTACCATGTAGTACTCCTGTGTGCTCCTGCAGCTCCAGGGCTGCCCTGCCCTATCAGAAATCACTCTCAATCCCCCCAACAATGTGGCAAGCTCCTGGGAGCCAGCATGGGATCTGTCCCATCTGTGTGCCAAGGGCCCAGCACAGGCTGCAGGTTGTGCATTTGGAAATGTGCACATAGGAAATGGCCCATGGATAGATGGGTGGTGAGAGAAGGGGAGGAAGGGAAGGGAAGGGAGGGGAGGGGAGGGGAGGGGAGGGATGGAGGGAGGGATTGAGTGGGTAAAACGTTGCATGGTTGGATGGATGGATGAGTGGATGAGTGGATGAATAGATGGGGGTGGGTCGGTGGGTGGATGGATGGATGAGGATGGATGGATAGATGAATGGGTGGATTGGTGGGTGAATGGGTGGGTGGATAGATGAATGGATGGATGGATGGATGGATGGATGAATGGATAGATGGATGGATGAGTGGATGGGTGGGTGAATGGATGGGTAGGTGAGTGGGTGGATGGATAGGTGGATGGATGAAAATGGATGGCTGGATGGATGAGTGGATGGGTAGTTAATGGATGGGTGGATGGCTGGATGGGTGGATGACTGGATATGGATGGGTGGGTGGATGGATGGATGGATGCATAGGTGCATGGTGAATGGACAGTCGTGGATGGATGGATGGATAGATGTGTATGTGGGTGACAGATGGATGAGCACACAAACTGTCTGCCTGGGAGTCTGGAGACCTAAGATTGTCTGGACCTATAAGTTCCTCCACAGTCTCAGCCCTGCCTCTGAGAGCAATGCTGTTAAAATTAATCACAGATTTTTTTCTATTTTGTTCTAAATGTACAGGGTTGCTGAGCCTGCTGATAGTTTGTAGAGCGGGTTTCATGTGCTCTCAAAGCAGTGCGCGTGAAGCCCAGCTTCGGTAGCTGTTTTTCATCCTCTATCCCTCCAGCAGACGCATTTGGCAGACAGCAGATTTTGTCATTTTTCTTCACTTGGGCTTTTATTCCTGAGTAATAACTCATGCTCACGGGAAGGCTGGACTTCTCAGTAATGATATGGAAATTGGATCCCTGGGCACAGGGTATGCAGCAAACCAGCGAGGCCCTGGCATGCCAATGAGGTGAGCCTGGCCTGGCAGCATCCAGGGCTATCTGTCTGGAGAGGGGCTGCTCTTGTACAGCGTCTCCCTGAGCCAGAGCCTGGGCTAGGCCTCAGCAACCTCCCAAATGCCTCCAGCACCGCAGGACCTGGGAAAACTGCCAGTGAGGGTCTCCTACTCAAGAATGTAATGTGCCCTGCCCAGGAGTGACTATGAGCAGGGGCGTCTATGATAAGAATAAGACCATGCCAGGGAGTCAGGCCCTTGTCACTCTGAGTCCAGTTCAGAAAGCCTCCAGGCCTACATTCAGCTGTGAATGCAGAAGACACACATCAGACCATGCCATTGTCGGACCCAGAAAAAAATGCAAATGTATGGCCCTCACCTAAGATTATTAACAATTTCAGGATGACAACAACAGAATTAAACCAGGCACCGAGTCCCCCTGAGCACTGAGTCCTCCTGAGCACCAAGTCCTCCTGAGCACCAAGTCCTCCTGAGCAGGGGGATCCTCTTGAGTACTGAGTCCTCCTTAGCATTGAGTCCTCCTAAGCATAGAGTCCTCCTGAGCACTAAGTCCTCCTAAGTACAGAGTCTTCCCGAGCACTGAGTCTTCCTGAGTGCCAAGTCCTCCTAAACACTGAATCCCCTGAGCACCAGGTTCTCCTTAGCAAGGAATCCTCCTGAGCACTGAGTCTTCCTGAGCAGGAAGTCCCCATGAGCACTCAGTCCCCTGAGCATGGGGTCCTCCTAAGCAGAGTCCTCCTGGGCACTGAGTCCTCCCAAGCACTGAATACTCCTGAGCACCGAGTCCTCCTGAGCACTGAGTCCTCACTGAGTCCTCATAAGCACAGAGTCCTCCTGAGCACTGAATCTTCCTGAGCAGGAAGTCCCCTGAGCATGGGGTCCTCCTAAGCAGAGTCCTCCTGGGCACTGAGTCCTCCCAAGCACTGAATACTCCTGAGCACAGAGTCCTCCTGAGCACTGAGTCCTCACTGAGTCCTCATATGCACAGAGTCCTCCTGAGCACTGAGTCATCCTGAGCACTGAGTCCTCCTAAGTACAGAGTCCTCCTGAGCACTGAGTCTTCCTGAGTAGGAAGTCCCACTGAGCACTCAATCCCCTGAGCATGGGGTCTTCCTAAGCAGAGTCCTCCTGAGCACTGAGTCCTCCCAAGCACTGAATACTCCTGAGCACCAAGTCCTCCTGGGCACTGAGTCCTCCTGAGAAGGGGGTCCTCCTGAGCACTGAACCCTCCTGAGCACCAAGTCTTCCTGAGCACCAAGTCCTTCTGAGCATGGAGTTCTCCTGAGCACCAAGTCCTCCTGAGCAGGGAGATCCTCCTGAGTACTGAGACCTCCTAAGCACTGAGTCCTCCTGAGCACTGAGTCCTCCTAAGTACAGAGTCCTCCTGAGCACTGAGTCCTCCTGAGCACCAAGTTCTCCTGAGCACTGAGTCCTCCTAAGTACAGAGTCCTCCTGAGCACTGAGTCTTCCTGAGCACCAAGTTCTCCTGAGCATGGAGCCCTCCTGAACACTGAGTCTTCCTTAGCTCAGGGCCCTCCTGAGAGGGGTTCTTTGTGTCTGCTGGGGGCGCAGCCTGTGGAGCAGGCCAGGGACCCAGCTTTGGCCCTGAACTCCCTGAGGCTCTGCTCTCTGCATGTCTGGGTTGAGTGATTTTACTCACAGCCCACTGCAGGTTATCAGCTGGGGACATGCAAGCAGGTGCTACTGAGGACAGGCTCGCACGTATGTTCAGGTGGCGGGCACCTCCCCCTCACTCCACCTCCATCACCGCTGCCCATCTTCTCCCCCTGGCCAGCCTGAGCTTGCTGAGGACCTTGATGGACGTGACCCGGGCTGTGCGTTGTTGCTGCATGGTTCTGTTTGAGAACATGGTTCTCAGAACATGCATGGTTCTGTTTGAGAAGCTCCCCGTGCAACTCCGGGTTGCGGGCTGTCCCTGGCCTCCTCCTTGGCCTGGCCTCCTCTCTCCTGGTTGAATTGCTGTTTCACAGTCTCCATTGCAACCTTACCTTTTCCGTGGGTTGGCACATGCTGTTGGCAGGGCACCCACTGCCGCCTCTCCAGAGGATGGCAAGGAGGAGGATGAGGTGAAGCAAAGGCGCTCGGCCACCACTGTGCGCCAAGCCGGGTCCTCTCGCGCCCTCGCTGGCTCCATGCTCTCCTCTCTTGATTGTTTTCAAGAGGATTGTTCATTTTACAAAATGTTTTCAAAGCCTCACCTCTGGTCTCTAATCACCACTTCCTTAGTCTTTTATTTTTGAACTTATTTACTTTGATTTGGATCCAAATTGTTTCCTTCCTCTGCTTCCTGAGCCTGCAGCAACTGGATCTCACCGTGGGGCTGGGGGCGTCCCGGCCTCTGCCCACACAACCCTCAGAGGAAGCTCCCGCTTCTTTCTCTAAAACCTCAGAGCTCAGGCATCCAGGCAGAGCTCAGAGCTGTGCACTCAGGCACCGTAATTGCCATGATCGCTAGTTTTACATGCTGCCTTTTGTCTTTCTTTCTTTCTTAAAAAATTTTAAATCCTGGGACACGTGTGCTGAAGGCGCTGCTTTGGTGCATAGGTGTACACGTGCCTTTAAGTCCTCGGACACGTGTGCTGAAGGTGCAGCTTTGGTGCATAGGTGTACCTGTGCCTTTAAGTCCTGGGACACGTGTGCTGAAGGTGCTGCTTTGGTGCATAGGTGTACCTGTGCCTTTAAGTCCTGTGACACGTGTGCTGAAGGCGCTGCTTTGGTGCATAGGTGTACACGTGCCTTTAAGTCCTGGGACACATGCTAAAGGCACAGGTTTTGTGCATAGGTGTACCTGTGCCTTTAAGTCCTGGGACACATGCTAAAGGCACAGGTTTTGTGCATAGGTGTACATGTGCCTTTAAGTCCTGGGACACATGCTGAAGGCGCTGCTTTGGTGCATAGGTGTACCTGTGCCTTTAAGTCCTGGGACACGTGTGCTGAAGGCGCTGCTTTGGTGCATAGGTGTACATGTGCCTTTAAGTCCTGGGACACATGCTAAAGGCACAGGTTTGGTGCATAGGTGTACATGTGCCTTTAAGTCCTGGGACACATGCTGAAGGTGCTGCTTTGGTGCAGAGGTGTACCTGTGTCTTTAAGTCCTAGGACATGTGTGCTGAAGGCGCTTCTTTGGTGCATAGGTGTACACGTGCCATGTTGATTTTCCACATCCTGACTTTTTTCAAGTCCCCGCTTCTGGGTTTTCATCCTGCCCTGCAATCCATGGAATCTGGGGTCTTGCTGTTGGCGTGCTCGGCATGCATTTCCACCCAGACACCTCTTGGGCTCAGTTTCTGTCTCGAGGGAAGGCCGCTGGGAAATCCTGAGTTCCTCGCACCTGACGGGAAAGCACGCCCTGTGTCCTCCGCAGACCCCGTGTCCTCCACTGACCCGGGTCTAGCTGGGTGCAGGATTGTGGGTGAGGCCCTCATCCTCAGCTTGCAAGGGGTCTGCGTCTTCCAGGCTTGTTTGTATTCGTGAGTGACCCATTCCCCTCCCTGAGGCTTAGAGGCCTCTTCCACCAGCCAGAGGTGAGGATTTTCTCCGCTGGGTCCTGAACCAGAGGAGCCCTTCCTGCTACAGCTCCAGGCCCCTCCCAGGCTCCTATGGGTGCCGCAGGGCCCATGTGAGGATGGCTTGGCTTCCATTTGCTCTGGTCTCCCTGAGACACCTCCATCTCGGGCCACATCCAGACTCACGAGTGTCCATCTGCCTCTGTTTTCTGCAGCATGCGTCCAGCTCTGCACCCCTTAAATGCTGACCCTCACTTGCAGTGGGGGTGGTGAGTGCCTTCTGACCTCAGCCATGTGCTACCTTCAGCTTCCGCCTTCGGTGGCCGGGACCAGCCTCCCCGCTGTGGGACGCTGTCTCACTCTCCCAGTCTGAGAGTAAAGGAACTGCCCTGTGCAGGGGAAGGGGACAGGGGTGCAGCGGGGTCGGGGGATGGGGGATGGTGCCAGGACCGAGGCTTAAATGCCGGGCAGGTCCTGTGCTGGCACCGTGCTAGGGGCCCTGGGAGGTAACCAGGCATGGCAGGAACATGTGGGGTGGACGGACTTGACTCTGTGCCTTACTGTCGGGCTGACAGAGACAGAGGAACAGAGACAGGGACACAGAAACAGAGACAGAGACAGAAAGACAGAGACAGAGATACAGATAGAGACTGAGACAGAGACACAGGGACAGAGACAGGGAGACAGAGACGGAGACAGAGACAGACAGTTAGACACAGAGACAGAGAGACAAAGACAGAGACACACAGACAGAGATACAGGGGCAGGGAGACAGAAACAGAGACAGACACAGACAGAGACATAAAGACAGGGAGACACAGAGACAAGGAGACAGAGACAGAGAAACAGAGGCAGGGAGACAGAGACAGAGAAACAAGGACAGAGACAGAGAGACAGAGGCAGAGAGACAGATAGAAACAGAGACTGGGAGAGAAAGACAGAGGGACAGAGACAGAGAGACAGGCAGAGACAGAGACAGAAACAGAGACAGAGAGACAGGGACAGGAAGACAGAAACAGAGACATGGAGATAAAGAGAAATAGACAGAGACAGAGACAGAGGGTTGAAGACAGAGAGGCAGACCCCGGTTCGGGGAGAGGGAGATTCCTTTGCAGCGGTAGCCAGGCCTGGGCGTCTCGTGGCCGTGGAAGGTCCAGGCCTCCCCGCAGAGGCTCCCTGGGCCGGGTTCACCATGTGGTGTGCTGGGCTCAGTGCCACCTGCCACTCACTTGCTCCTGGCAGCCCCGGAGACAGGAACTCTTACCGTCCCCATTACACAGATGAGGGAGCTGGGGTCTGCAGAAGCTGAGTGGCTCTCTGGTGGCTGCACAGGTACCACGTGGCGGAGCTGAGATTCCACAGCTCTCTCAGACTCTCCCACAGTCTCCAGAGCCAAGGGGGTCACCGAGCTGCCAGCTGGCCCCAGAAGAAGACAGTGTGGACAGTCCATCTGAGAGGCCCCGCCAGCTCCCAGGGAGAGGGCCGGTGTCCAGCCTGTTCTGTAAACCGGGGCGCATCTCCACCAACAAAGGAGTGGATTTTACCCAGCCATGTTCCTGGCGGGCGGGGGGAGCAGCAAGTGCCAAGGGCGTGATTTTCATCTTCCAGAGGGTATGCTGTGTCTGCTGGGGACAGAGGGCAGCCCGTTGGCTCTGGGCACGTGACTCTCCCTGCAGAGAAGAGGCTGGAAGGCCAGGCTGAAATGCACCTGCTGCGCCCCTCCCAGGGCAGGCTGCCCGGGACCTCCAGATTCCGTGTGTGCTCATTTGTTTTATCAGCTGAATGCATACACATCGCGTTGAAGCCCCAGCGACTGTCCTGATGCTTCACAAACACTCATTCTTGTTGTGAAGCAGCCCCACCAGCAGGCACCACGGTGATCCCCATTTCTCAGGTGGGGAAGCCGAAGCTTAGGCTTTGTCAGGCCCTGCAGGGCACCTGTGAGTGTCAGCTCTGAGCCCCCGCTCTCCTGCATGCTGGCTTCCTGGACTGGGTGTCAGTTTGCCTGGGCTGTTGCAGAGAAATGCCACTGCCTGGGTGGCTTGAGCGGGAACATACTGTCTCCCGGTTCTGGAGGCTGGAGGTCGGAGGGCAAGTTCCCCACAGGGCTCAGCTCCTGGTGAGGGCACGCATCCTGGCTGTGGACACAGGCGTCCTCACCATGTCCTACTGTGATGGGCAGTGGTCCCGTGCAGCTCCATCCTAGAAGGCCACAGCCTAAAGACCCTGTCTCCAGATGGTTGCGTTGGGGGCTTCACCGTCTGAATTTGTGGGGGGTGGGGACCTGGTGCCGTCCACAGCAGGCTGCCATATCACACTGCCACAAACGGAGGGGTGAAAGCCACAGATGGGCTCTCTCGCAGTCACGGCCCCTTCATTTTTGCTTCCGGAAGCCAGAGTCACAGATGGAGGCATCTGCGGGGCCGACCCCTCTGCAGGCTCCGTGGAGGCTCCTTGTGGCCTCCTCCAGCTTCTGGTGGCTGTGGCCACTCCAGGTCTGATGGCTGCATTGCTCCAGCTTCTGCGTCCAATGTCACACGGCCACATCCTCTGTTTCTCTGTGTGTCTGTCCTCTTCTTACAAGGACACCAGTCATGGGATTAGGGAGGTGCATCGGGATCTGGGATGAAGGGTGCCGGGATCCGGGATGAAGCGTGCCGGGATCCGGGATGAAGGGCACTGGGATCCGGGATGAAGGGTGCCGGGATCCGGGATGAAGCCTGCTGGGATCCGGAATGAAGGGCGCCGGGATCCGGGATGAAGGGCGCCGGGATCCGGGATGAAGCCTGCTGGGATCCGGGATGAAGGGCGCCGGGATCCGGGATGAAGGGCGCCGGGATCCGGGATGAAGGGCGCCGGGATCCGGGATGAAGGGCGCCGGGATCCGGGATGAAGCATTTCGGGATCCGGGATGAAGCATGCCGGGATCCGGGGTGAAGGGTGCCGGGATCCGGGGTGAAGGGCGTGTCAGGATCCGGGATGAAACGTGCTGGGATCCGGGATGAAGCATGTCGGGATCTGGGGTGAAGGGTGCCAGGATCCGGGATCAAGTGCGTCAGGATGTAGGATGTGGCCTCTGTGTCCACGAGGGCTGTTGTGTTATCAGGGGCGTCAGGGCCGCTGTTGGGCTGAAACCTGCCTGGGTTTCCTCCTCTGGAAGACAGAGAACAAGCCCCACCAGAGGCATTGGGGTTGGAGTGAGACATCGTGGCAGTGGCTGGAATATTCTGGAGCCTGTGTGCTGCCCACAGAGGCTCAGGAGGTGGGTGACTGCAAAGCCCCTGGCACATTTGCGGCGGTCTGGACCGGTCCCCGTCCAGGCCCCATCACCACCCCACAGATCAGCTTGCAACAGGTATTTGCCAAGGAGAGGCATGCCCCTCCAGGAAGCCATCTGACTACCCTGGGCCATCAGGGAAGGTGAACCTGGAGCTCCCGCCCACCCTCGCCAGCAGGCAGCAGGCACTGGCCCTGAGCGGAGGCAGCAGAGACCAGTGGTCCCCAGAAGGGAGCTGGCCATTCCTCATGCTGAGAGAGGCTTGTCCAGTCCTGCTTCTTTCAAGCAGTCCCAGGGTGGAGGTCGGGGGTGTGGGAGCGCCGGGACAGGGCCGTCAGCTTCAGAATGTCACAGACTGGCACCAAACTGTCCCTGCAGCACTAGCCTGCGTCAGGCCCCACAGGCCCTGCCTTCCCACCCCCGAGAGGGGTGATGGTACCAGCTTTGTGGAGGCTGGAGGGGCTACGTGCGAAGCCCCTGGCACTCACAGGGTGCATGGACTAGATTGTGTCCCCCTCGATGTCACATGCTGAAGTCCCAGGCCCCAGTGTGACTGCATTCAGAGATGAGGCTAAGAGGTCACCAGCATTCAGAGATGAGGCTACAAGGTCACCATGTTCGCCCTTATCCCACAGGGCTACTTTCAGTCCACAGCATGTGCTGGCCCCCACTGTCCACCGAAGGTGCCGGGGCCGGGGGGCAAGGTCCTGCCCATGCCCCAGGAGCTCCTCTGAGCCAGGAAGGCTGTTCACAATAGGAGCCAGCACAATAAGCAATGAAGAGTCAAAATGAAGGACCACCAAGCCCTCGATGGGGCCACCCCAGCTCAGGGGACCCGTGGAGGCAGGGTGAGGTGGAGGGAGATGGGACGGGGTCCCCAGAGCCCCATATAGGGCCCATCTGGACAGCATGGAGTAGGGTAAGAGAACAGGAGGTGGACAGTGGGAATGGCTCCTTCGGACCCCAGAGAGGCCACTTAAGGGATTTAACACAACCCGTTTCTGAGTGCCAATGGGGAAACTGAGGCCCAGGGAAGTCTTCCAGAAGACCCCACTTCAGCAGCAGGACTATAATCAAAACCAAGCACCTCTGCGCTATTTGGAGGGCAGATGGGAGTGGAAGCCCCAGACCGTGAAGCCAGCAGCTGGCACCGCCCGAGGATGCAGCAGGGGCAGGAGATGCCGGCACGGCCCCTGTTTTTCTCAACCTCTGCTTCGGGGAGATGCACCTCGGGCTGCTGGACCCGACTCACCTGGTGTTGGCAGTGTATCCCCAGCTGCGTCCGGCTGAAGTCAGGAACGCGGGAGCAGAAAGCAGGTGGGAATTGCCGCCTGTGGAAAGAACAGGAGGCCTCCCACGAGAACGAGCAGGGGCGACTTTCTCAGAGCCACTGTTTCAAGGGAGTCAGTGCATCACTTGCGCGTGGCAGAGACTCATGCACCAGGAGTGGGGGAGCTTCAGGATGGAAAGGACGGCTCTGGTGGAGGCTGTTAGCCTGGAGGTGGGGGCTGGAGGCGGCTCCACAGAAGCGGGGTGTCCCTTGGGATTGGTTAGGGGTGTATTTGGCATTCTCTAATTGATCCTAACTGGGAAATGGGGGCAAAAATGAGGGCAGCTGTCAGTTGACAGTCAAGCCCTGGCCATTTGGGGCTGTTAGGGCTGCTGTGTAGCCTCCTGGCTGTGGAGGGAGAGCAGTGGACTCCCTGCGAGTCTGCCGCGGAGCTGGCTTCCCGGCTGGGTGCCAAGGCTGGGCTTGGTTCCCTGGGCTGGCAGCTGCAGGTGTGGTCTGAGCTCTGCCTGTCGGGATGGGTGGGCGATTGTCCATTTGTCTGTTCAGACTGTGGGAAGTAAACGTTCCTCTTTAAAGTTTCCTTCCTTGTTAAAGAATAAATCATAAGTGTGCTAATAACTCTTTGTTAAGCTCTATCCTATGTAGGTGTTTGACATGCCATGCTTGCAGGCACATAGTATATTCTATGTCCTTGTACTTTAGCCAAGTTTAACCAAGAGATCTGTGCTGGACGTGCTCACAGGCAGGTCCCAGCTTTCAGCCTGTGCCCCTTACCTGTTTAGAAACATTTTAAGTTATTAGCCAATCGGGTTTTAGTTTAGATTGTGAGGTCCGGCTCCAACCAACGGAGATCACACAGTGGTAAGGACAACCCCAAATGCGTAAGGGATAAATGTCTGCTTTTCCTTTGTTCATTGTACTCTCGTGGCAAGACGGCTAATGAGGGCACCCTTCCTACAGGAAGTAAAAATTGCTTGCTGAGAGATCCTCTGTCTCTGCTGTTTTTTTGCAGCATCGAGCATCTGTTTCCAACATGCCCCTCACAGCACAGCTGTGTGCACCTCATGCCTCTCTAACAGGGGATCCTGACCCCATCTCCTGGGAAGGCTGTAGGGGATGACATGAGTGTGAGGGCAGACACCCGCCCCAATGCAAGCAACCCCACAGGGCCGCTGGACCGTGGCCAGGAATCTCGTCCTCAGGGCAGTGATGCTGGATGACACCTCAGCCCTCCGTGCAGGCAGATCGCATTCACGTTCCTTCTGTGACCCACAAGACGTCCCGAGTCTCCGGGGCATCCCCAGGTCCCCAGGCCCAGCCCCTGGTTGGTCAGAGGTGGTGGGTGGTTCCGAGGTTCCCCTCCAGGCTCTGTCTGGAGCTTGCCTGTCTGTCATCTGGGATAAGCTACCTGGTGTGAGTTACAGCCCAGAGAAATGTGACCCCGACCACTGGACGTGGGGAGCCCCAAAGAAATCAGAGTTGGACCAAGGACCGAAAATGACGGGAAAATGTGCAGCGTGAGAGACTGCACATGGGGAGAGCTCCACTCACCCCTGCGGAGCAGCCTGACCTGAAACGCCTGTGTGACAGGCGTGTGCCCAGCTGCCGGCGACACCAGGCTCTGCACCACTGGGAAAAGCGAGGCAGAGCCCTCTCAGTGAGAAAGTGCGGGGCATCCTCCCCAGAGAAGCGTCCCCAACCCTCATGGCCAGGGGAGCTACTGGAGACCTGGGAGTTTTTGGGAGGGCCCATGGTGGGGGGTGGTTAAAGGGAGGAGGTGAGCCCAGCGAGCTGGCTGTGGACTGCGAGGGAGTGGCCGCATGTCCCAGCGGGGAAGGCCACGCCACTGAGTCAGGCGGGAGGGCGTGTGCCTGTCGGGGCAGAGGCAGACAGCAGGGCTGGGATCAGCAAAGGAGCGGCCCCCTCAAGTCTTGGGGGGCGTTCAGAGGAACAGGGAGAGGTGCAGGGTCCCGGCGCACTGGCGTTCTGCTTTTATAAAACGTGACCAGAATGACTCTGTCTTGTAGCAAGGAACTGGACACTCGAAAGGCAGTCTCGTAAGGCAGTGCTCGTGGTCTGAAAACAGCCACATCCTAAGCAGCCCACCTGTGGTAACTGCAGAACATTCACAGCCGTACAGGACAGCTCCTGGCCAGCCTGCAGGATGTCCAGATGTCCTGACAGTGCAGGGCCCTGGACGCAGAGGAAAGGGCAGTGCGCAACTGAGACTGGGGGCGGCGTGGGCACTGACTGCCCTCTGTCTCGTGGGCACGTCTGCACATTCCAGCTCAGCGAGAGCTCCCCAGGGCTTTGAAGAACAGCACCAGCGGAGAACGGGGCCTTCCCCTCCCACGTTCTGAGGACGCCCTACTCAGAAACGAAGTCCTTTCCAGTAAACTTACCTCTTTCCCTGAGCTCTGTGACTTGCCTTCATTCTTTCCTGAGTGAGATCCAGGAACCTGTGCTTGGGGTCTGGATCGGGACCCCCTTTTCAGGCAGCAGCACAGCCTCCAGAGCCCTTTCCGGCTGGGGACGCAGCGGGGTTGTGGGCCGGGGCAGAGAGGCCAGGGAGGGGGGAAGGTGAGGACAGGGACAGAAGGTCCCGGGAGACTTGGGGGCTGTTGGTAGAGGGAGGGCCCAACAGGAGGGACCAGGTCCCTGAGGCTGGAGGGTGGGCGGGTGGGGAGATGGCTGGTCTGTAGGCGCCTGTGTCTAGCGGCCCCCATGGCATCGATTCGAAAGTGTGCGTCTCCACTGGAGCCTGGGGCAGGAAGGATAAAATGGAACGGCCTTTAGGGGAAGGGAAGGAGACCCGGCGCTGGAGACCAGGGTGCTGCGTGCGGTGTGGACCAGGGTGCTGCGTGCGGTGTGGACCAGCGTGCTGCCTGCAGTATGGACCAGGGTGCTGCGTGCGGTGT